>NC_133325.1:488432729-488755229 GCF_042186555.1 Aquarana catesbeiana
CCAAAGCTCACATTCTAGGCAGACTCCACAATCTTTCGTCTAGGGAGGTTCAGGTATAGTCTCGAAGGCAGGGCCAAAGATTAGCAAGTCTGGGTAGCTGCTGTGTAGCAGAGCTTAGGGAAAAAGTGTCCAACTTCCTAAGACAGTTGCAAAAAAATGGAGACATGATGGTTAGAGGTGGGGGTTATAGTGGGCTGGCCTTCAACATTTTTGTCTGTTGTTAGTGCCCACCTCCTGTAGGCAGCTGATTGTAAAAACATTTTTAAGAATCACTTTATTCCTGTGTCCCTCAATGGACAATAAAAACTTAATAAAAATAAATATAAATAAAAATAAATATAAAAATTTTATTAACCGGTTCCCAACTCGCGTACATATATTGCGGGACAATGGAACCGCTATACATACAGGTACGGGGCGCGCACTTGCTGCCAGGGGGCACACCCGCTCGCCCCGCCGTACTTGCAACATCGGATTCAGCCCAGAACTGATCAATCTTCAGGTCCACGCCAATGATTTATGGCCTGGACCTGCTGATCGGTTCTGATGAATTAAATCCTTCCCCTGCCTGTAAGTGTAAACACAGGCAGGGGAAGTGATGTCATCTCCCCTCATGGAACTCTTTTCGGTCCAGAGAGAGCAGAGGAGACATCTCACAGTAAGTTGCACCAAGACTACACTAACACCAGTACACGTAGGTACACTTGTCACCACCCGATCACCCCCCCCCCAGTTAACCCCTTCACTTCCTGTCACAGTGTCACCCAGTACAGTGTTCACATTTTTCTTTGATCACTGTACTGATGTCATTTGTGACACTAATCAGTGTTAGGGCAGTTAGTGGTAGGCCCAGGTAGCTTTAGGGTACCCCCTAACCCCCCCAATAAGGTTTAACCCCTTGATCACCCCCTGTCAGCAATGATCATAATCGTATTAGTGTTACGGGTGACTCTGGTTAGTTAGTTATTTTTTATAGCGTCAGGGTACCCGCCGTATATTACCTAAATAAAGGTTTAACCCCTGATCACCCGGAGAATTGGCAAATGCAGCAGGAAGGGCACTATGGGCTCGACGGGCCTGTCTTTGTCTTCTTTGTGGCTGCAGGACACTACTCGTGCTTGCCACCTCACCAGCTTGAACTGCACTTATGGGACACGCCATGTCACCAAGTGTTACTACAGTGTTGGATGTACGACCAGGATGTACTAGACCGCTGGTGCTTGCCAGTTCAAAAGAAGGATGAGCGGAACTAGTACTGGCTCTCTGCTCCATACGAGAGCCCTGCGGTTCTTGCACCTCAACATCAACAGAAGAAGATCGGGGTCTGGTACGCCTGACCTTGGCAGGGACCACTACTCCGTCGTCAGAGCTATCTGTCAGGGTGCCGCTGCTGGCCACAGGATTGTATTCTGAGCCTGAATCTGACAGATGAGTGACTTCCTCTTCACTCTCATCTGTCATGCTCAGAAACGTGTAGATCTCTTCACTGGTGTACCTTCGATTAGACATTTTGGCCTCTAAATTTTTTTTTTAATTGTTTATTTAACATGTTTTTCATACAATATAAAATAACAAATGATTATCAGAATCTTTCACAGATAATGCAAATATACACTGTCAATGAAGACTGAAATACAAACAGAAGTGAAACGGAGTACTTAAAGTGGAGTTCCACCCACTTTTACAACTCTTCAGCATCCCTCACTAAACTGTGCACTGTAAACGAATTGGATATTTAAAATTTTTTTTTCTCAGCACCTTCTGTATATCTGCTGTATTCATTTTTCACTTCCTCCTCCCTGACCGCGGCCCATCGCATCATTTCCTGTTTGCAATGCCTTCTGGGAAGGGGCGGCAACTTCCTCTCACTCTGCCGTTGCTATGGAAACCTGACCTGAAACCTATTACACTGCTTGTGCTACACTGAGCATGTGCGAGATCTGCAAGGATGAGATCCAGGAAGAAATACAGTCTGGCTTCAGATGCCCATACTTAAGATGGCCACAGCCTGCTGTAAGTTTATAAAATAACAAACTACTGCTATAAACTAACAAAACAGACAAAACAGACCTTAGTTTACAGACTAACTTTACTAGAATACATTAAGCTTGTGTATTTTAGGGTTATTTTTATTTAAAAAGTATAATTTCAGCCGGAACACCACTTTAAGGTTTATGTAGATACCTAGGTATTAAGAAACCCAACTAGGTATTGATGATGACATACACCTGTACAATTTTGTTTACCCATATATCTTATCATAGTTAGTATGAGAATCTAATACAAAACAAAAATCCCTATGGTGAGAGGGTATAATCAGTAGTAGTTGAATTCAGCGTCAGTTTGTGGATAAATTGACCCCAGGAAACCTGCGTTACTTAAATGGAACTGTCAGTTTCAGAACCATAATCAGAATCGTCCCAGGGCTTCCATATTTTCAAAGATGTATGTGATGAACCTTCAACTATGGCTGTTAAATGTTCCATTCTCCGTATATCCGATATAATGGTAAGGGTTTGTATAAGGGTGGGAGAGGTGGTAGAGAGCCATAGTTTGGGAATAGTTCTCTTAGCTGCTAATTATATGAAGGACATCAATCTGTGTTTAAATTTGTGAATACCAGGTACGGGAAGGCCTAAGATATAATGCATAGGGTTTAGGGGTATGGAGACCCCCATCAATTTTTCCAGAACCTTTTGTATTTGTGCCCAAAATTGGATGACTAGAGGACATTCCCAAAAGATATGGAAGTGTGAGCCCACCGCTTTATTACATCTCCAGCACATATTTGAGGTAGTCGGGTTGTATTTGTGTAGCCGGTCAGGGGTTTTATACCAGAATAATAGAATTTTATATGCGGATTCTTTATGTGCAACACATCGGGATTGGCCTCTAAATTTACTGGTACAACTAGTGAGACTAGTGAGACAGGAAAAGAGAGCACCTGAATGTCAGTGACTGATTCAAAAGCTACCAAAAAAACTGTTGGCGTTCTCAGGAATCAGGCCTGACTCTGTGAACGCTGCAGTTATGTGTTTAGTGTTTTGTAAGTGACAGTGATCAATTGATACTGCACATGGGTGGGCTGGGCTGGGCTGGGTGGAGGGGCTAAACGCAGATGCTAGCAGGTATCTGGGCTGATCCCGCTAACACTGCATTTTTGGGAACCCTAAACTACTGGGGAAGCTAGTATAGATCTGATCAGATCAAAGATATTGATCTGTTCAGACACTATACTACTAAGGGAGGTGTATGGTGTGTGGGTGTTAGAACTACTGGCACTAATCTGACGCTGCCTGGGGTGATGCACACCCACCATTTTAATCTGTAGGGCCTTTGCTTTAAAAAAATATATAATGTTTGGGGTTCAAAGAAATTTTCTAGCAAAAGAAAAATATTTTTTTATGTAAACAAAAAAGTGTCAGAAAAGGCTTTGTCTTCAAGTGGTTAGAAGAGTGGGTGATGTGTGGCATAAGCTTCTAATGTTGTGCATAAAATACCAGGACAGATCAAAACCACCTCAAATGACCCCTTTTTGGAAAGTAGACAACCCAAGCTATTTGCTGATAGGCATGTTGAGTCCATGGAATATTTTATGTTTTGCCACAAGTTTCGGGAAAATGACAATACATTTATTTTTTTGTCACTAAATTATATATTGCTCAAACATGCCATAGGCATTACACCTCAAAGTACATTCTGCTGCTTCTCCTGAGTACGGGGATACCACATGTCTGAGACTTTTTGGGAGCCTAGCCATGTACAGGACCCCAAAAACCAATCACTGCCTTCAGGCTTTCTAAGGGAGTAATTTTTTATTTCACTCTTCACTACCTTACACAGTTTCGGAGGCCATGAAATGCCCAGAGAGCACCCCCCCCCCAAATGACCCCATTTTGGAAAGTAGACACCCCAAGCTATTTGCTATTGGGGTATTCGCTACATGCCATGGGCAAACATATGCCCATGGCATGTTTGAGCAATATATCATTTAGTGACAACTTTGCGTAAAAAAAAAAAAAAAAAATTGTAATTTTCCTGAAACTTGTGGCAAAATATAAAATATTCCATGGACTCAACATGCCTCTGTTACGCCCTTAGAAAGCCCGAAGGCAGTGATTGGTTTTCGGGGTCCTGTATGAGGCTAAGCTTCCAAAAAGTCCCACACATGTGGTATCCCTGTGCTCAGGAGAAGCAGCAGAATGTATTTTGGTGTGTCATTTCACATATGCCCATGGCATGTTTGAGCAATATATCATTTAATTGACAAATTTGTGTAAATGTTTTTTTTTTTTCATTTTTCAATCACTTATGACAAAAACATAAAATATTCAATGTGCTCAACAAGCCTCTCAGCAAATTCCTTGGGGTGTCACTGTCTACTTTCCAAAATGGGGTCAGCTGGGGGGGGGGGGGGTTGTACTGCCCTGCCATTTTAGCACCTTAAGAAATGAGATATATACTAATGAGTCATATACTAAAAGCTGCGTAAATTCCAGAAAATGTACCCTAGTTTGTAGACGCTATAACTTTTGCGCAAACCAATAAATATACATTTATTGAACTTTTTTTAACCCGAGTTTTTTTACATGGGGCTGAATATTTTTTGGCCTAAATGTATGACTAAAATTGAGTTTATTGTATTTTTTTTAAAACAAAAAGTAGAAAATATCTTTTTTTTTTTCAAAATTTTCTTGGCTTATATTGCAAAAAATAAAAACGGCAGAGGTGGTCGAATACCTCCAAAAGAAAGTTCTATTTGTGGGAAAAAAAAGAACGCAAATTTTGTTTGGGTACAGCATTGCTTGACCGCGCAATTACCAGTTAAAGCAGCGCAGTGCCAAATTGTAAAAAGTGCTCTGGTCAGGAAGGGGGTAAACCTTCCGGGGCTGAAGTGGTTAATTATACTTATTATATAAATATTTTTTTTTATTATACCTGAAGAAGCCAATAATTTAATTTGCTAACCATGAAAAATAAATCATCCTGACATATTATCAGTATGTCAACTAGAAAGCATCAGTGTGAAAAAAACAGGAAGCGAGTGTACTACAGGGAATGGCAGTAGTGGAAACAGTGAATGAAAAGGTAGAGATAAATATTGAAAAAAGTTCAAAATGGCAAATATAGCATTCATGATTTTACAAGTCTCTACGTATAAAACCTGTATGGAAGACAAGTCTTGAATATAGAGGTTCTACACATTGTTTTAATACAGTGTTGACCATCTTGGCTCCATTATTAACAACCACTTGAGAGATAAATTGCCAAGATGCTTGGCTATCAAGTAAGTTAAGCTATCAAGTAAGCTAAGAACTATGACATCTTGGTAAGAAAATAAATCTTTCTGTAGGGTATGGCATGTTTTCTAAAGATAGTTATTTTATTTATAATACCTGAAGAAGCCAAGAATTCAATTTGCTAACCATGAGAACTATATCATCCTGGCATTACATGTGATAAGCAAGCGAGCTAGAAAGCAGCAGCACGAGAAAACAGGAAGGGAATGTAGGACGGGGACATGGGAGTAGAAGAAGTAGTGAAAGAAAAGGTAACATTATATTTTGAAAGAAAGCTATACCATACTGATTTTACAAGTCTCTACTTATACTGTATATCTACATGGGAGACACCGTTCTTGAAGATACAGGTTTTATACATAGTTTTTTTACAGTATTAACCATCTTGAATCCATTATTAACAACCACTTGAGAAATACATTGCAAAAATGCTTGGCTACTGTACAGACAGTTTAATAAATAGAGTCAATACATTTTAACCCTGTTTTCTTTGAACAGGTATAGTTGTTGGACCATTAGTGGAACGTTTTAATCAATCGCTTCTAATAGGGGAAGTTCCCCATGATTGGCAGACAGCTAATATTGTACCTATCCACAAGAAGGATAGCAAGGTAGACACAGGCAATTACAGGCCAGTGAGTTTAACATCTGTTACATACATAGTTAATCTGGTAGAAAAAAGACATAAGTACATCCAGTTCAAACAACAACATTTGTTGTAGTCAGGTAATGGAATCACTCCTAAAATAAAGGGTCATTGATCACTTAACTGCTTCCGGACCGCCCACCTTACATATATTGCAGCAGGGCGGACCGGCTGCTCAAAATCACGTACCTTGATAGATTTGTATGTGATTTCTGTATGTGATTTCATGCACGTGGTGTGTGTGTGTGGGGGGGGGGGTGTAGGGTGTGATTGGACACAGTGGGAGCCCACTTAGTGTCACTTATTGCCCAATTTGTCCGCCGCAATGTCGCAGTCCCGCTAAAAATTGTTGATCACCGCCATTACTAGTAAAAACAATAACAAAATTAAAAAGTCCCTAAATCTATCCCATAGTTTTTGGACGCTATAACTTTCGCACAAACCAATCAATACATGCTTATTGGGATTTTTTTTACCAAAAATATGTAGCAGAATACATATTGGCCTAAATTGCTGAAAAATGTGGATTTTTTTTATTGGGAATGTTTCGCAGCAGAAAGTAAAAAATATTGTTTTTTATTCAAAATTGTCTTTTTTTGTTTATAGTGCAAAAAATAAAAAATGCAGAAGTGATCAAATACCACCAACAGAAAGCTCTATTTGTGGGGAAAAAAAGACATCAATTTTATTAGGGTACAGCGTAGCATGAACGCGCAATTGTCAGTTAAAGCAATGCAGTGCCGTATTATGAAAAATGTGGGTAAAACCTTCTGGAGCTGAAGTGGTTAAAAACACAATTTGTTGGACCAAAAGCAGCATTTACTGAGGGCAGATCATATCAGATTAATCTAATTGCATTTAAATGACTATATCACTATTGTTTTGGACCAGGGTGGTGCTGTGGACATAGCCTATCTTGATTTTAGCAAAGAATTTAAAACAGTTCCACAAAATGATCTAATAAAAAGTTGTACAAACTAGGATGTAACCCTTGGGTGGTTCAGTGGATATGCAGTTGGCTAAAGCATATATAGATAGAGTGTGGTTGGGAATGGGGTTCATTTGGAACAGAGACCGGTCACTAGTGGTGTACCACAAGGCTCTGTACTAGGTCCTGTTCTACTTAATCCATATGTGAGTGATATAACTAAAAGCTTGATGAGTAAGGTATGTCTTTTGCCTTTGACACAAAGGTGTGCAATAGGGCTGATATCCCTGGAGGTGTCTGTAACATGGAGCATGATTTGGCATTGCTGAAAGATTGGTCAAAGCAGTAAAAATGTAGGTTCTATGTTTCTAAATGTAAAATAATGCACCTAGTAAAAAATAATCCCTCGAGAGAGCAAAACATTGAGGGTACAGTGTTGGCCAAGACTACAGAAGAAAAATATTTTGGGGTAATTATTTCAGATGATTGCAAAATGACCGGTGGTGTGGCCACGCAATGGGAAAAGTTGAATAGAATTCTAGAATGCATCACTAGAGGGGTCAGAAAGGAGGTCCTGATTCATCTATATAGATCTTTAGTGAGACCTTATTTAGAATCTTGTGTCCAGTTCTGGAGACCTCACTTACAAAAAGATATTGATAAGATAGAATTAGTCCAGAGAGAAAAAAAGTGAAAGGTCTGAGGCATAAAACATATCAGGAGAAATTTCAGAAACTTAGAATGTACAATGTAGAGAAAAGAAGAGAAAGGGAAGACATGTTTGAAACTTTTAAATACATCAGCGAGGGGAATAAGGTTCAGAAGGGCAGTATTTTCAACGAAGCCAAGATCAAGAACATGGGGACATGACTTCAAACTAGCAGGAGGAAAGTTCAAAAACCAATCTTAGAAAGTATCATTTTACTGAAAGGGTAGTTGATGCTTGGAATATACTTCCAGCAGATGTAGTGAGTCAGTCAACAGTAAGTTGATTCAAACATGTTTAGTACAAACATAGTTATAGACTCAGACAAAGAAGTTAACAAGAAAATCCCCACAAAACATGGTTAAATAAAAAAGAAATAGGGCAGACTTGATGGACCACTTGACCTTTTTTCTGCTGCCACTATTCTATGTTTCTGTAATGTGCTTTGGAAAAATCAAGAGCGCTTAAAACAAAAAAGGAATGCATAGAAAGCATTAGGGACTTTCACCAGTTTGCCCTAACAATTCTTTCTTGACCCCAAATGTTAACATCCCATTTTTTTAAACATTTATTTTGTATTTTTAAAAGCTTAAAAAAGAAATACCTTCTACTCATGTAAGTCATGATGGCAGGTGATCCAGTGCTGCTGTCTGTGCTGGCCAGTTGCCATCTCCTTGATACTCAAAAAGTGTCATGTCAACCAGGCAATGACATGGACACCCGAAGGATGGTCCTCTCTCCCTTTAGGACAGATGATAGAAGACTCAAGGCCCAGTGCATAAAGAAACCATGGATTATGGTAAGTATCCTTGCAAATCATTAAAAATACCTTATTGTTTACGATGAGTTATTGAATTTTGCCCATGACATTGCAAAAAAGTTTATTAGGTATAGTTTTTATACCAAACTGAGATCTCAACTGTTAGGGAAGCTTGTAATGAGAGAATAACAGTGGTTACCACTCTTGAAAATACTACTTACCTGACTGTCAGGCTAACACAGTGGCTTCAATATTTCAAGTGTGTGAAGTTTACAGGATAAGTTTGCAGATCACAATTTCTAAATTTTCCCTGACTTTCCTGGTTTGCCAGCTTGTTTCTGATTTAGAGCGGGTAATTTAGTAAGACTGGAACAGACAGAATATGGAGCAGTTGTGCATGACAACCAGCTTCTAAATTTCATTTAAAAATCTTAAACGAAAAAGCTAATTGGGAGCTGATCTGCAGACCTTTTTTCGGTCATGCCCCTTTGAGAGATGGTTGTGGAGAAATGAAGATTATGGTGGTGGAGGGGTGACCCATTCATGATGCTATGCTTATGTAAAAGGAGCATAAAGCAGGGTTCCAATCTTACATAAAAGAATGACTTTTTTTCCTCAGAGAATAGTTGCAGGTGCTCCTTCTTTATGAGTCACCCCTTGTCTCCACCCCTACCTACCTCCGAGCACTGTTCCTTGCTTCCATCTCTACCCACCTTTCAGTAATGCCCCTTTTAGAGGATACAGAACCAAGTAATATTTATGGTTCTAAGCAATTTGTATGGAATTTGTTAACGATAAACAAGAAGAGCAGTAAAATACTGTAGATCACCTGCAATAACAGATCCCCCAGCAACTATAGATCCCCCAGCAACAATGGACCACTTGCAACCCCCCCCCCCCCCCCCCAGGCAAAAATAGACCTCTGGCAGCAACAACAAATCTCTCCACATCCAGCATCAATTGACCCACCAGCAGCCAGCAATAATAGACTCCTCCCTCAAAAGCACATCACTCCCAGCAACAACTGACCCCCCAGCACCATAAGACTTACCCCTCCCCCCCAGCAACAATAGTTTCCCTGCCAGTAACAATTGACCTCCCCCTACAACAAAAGATCCCACCCCGTGACAATAGATCCCTCAATGGCCAACATGAAAAGACCCTCCAGCACACCCCAGCACCCCTTTGCCATTACATACATTCAGTGCTCAGTGCTGTAGGTGCCAAAACTGCATTACCCACTGAAAAAAGCCCCGCATAAAATCCCTTTAACAGTTACAAATCCCTCTTATCTACAGTTGGTAATCACTAGAGGATTATTCACAAATGTACACTAACTATTGTGTTTTAGTGAATGCAACAGGCGATGATATATTTATGTGGTGTATGTCATGCAGTATATGTCCTGATTTGCTGTTAACAACAAGTCCCAGCGTGTCCTGCCAATATCTTCACGCTGAGATAAATAGCTGAACATTAGCTGGAAAGAGACTGGTATATTAATCCCCTTAGATGTGCGAGTTTATAGTTGAGTAATTCTGACTGCTGGAATAATACTAAACAGATAACTACTTTGGCACACTTTCCTAATACAGGAATAGGCTCAGTTAGATCTCAGTTTACTTTGTGGGTGGCTGAACCATGCTGTCCCTGTCTTTTGGCTCTAAAGGCATGAAGGAATGATCAAATGATTCATACTTTTCTAAAGCTCAATTAAAAATAGGAAGCCTTGGCATTTAAGCCAGTAGCTCAACTGCAAAACTAACGCCACTCCACTGCTGCATTCATTATGCTCATTATTACATGGATTCATGATGAACTTCTTGGCCAAGACTACAAGAGCTGTGGTTAAGAGGATTTCCCATTGGCATCTGGCCATTAGGTCGCATTCAGGCCTATTTTATAAGGCAGTGAAAAAGCAAAGTGTGAATGTGTTTATCTGTGATCCAACTGTCTACAGCAATTCAGTAGACAGTTTTTTTTGTTTTGTTTTTTTAGGGGCTGCAAGTTTACTAAACATTCTCAGCCTTCACATATTTGTCAACAAGATATGATTTTTACAGGCTTCAAGATTTTCGATTTTTAGGATTATTAGATTTATTTATTAAACTTTGTTTATTGCAACCAGTAAACAATATTTGTTTTGTTCTGAATAATAAAAAAAAAACTATAAAGTTTAAAAAGTATCCAGACAAAAATAAAAATAGAGTTGAAATCTGGTAACTATAGGGTCAATATTGGTTCCTAAAATATGCTTATAACATTACTTTAAACTCCTCAGATACCACTTGACCTCCAGAAGGTTTTACAAGGGCATTTTTTTGCTATTGAGCACTGTGCCACTTTAAAGTGGTTGTACACCCTGTACAACCACTTTTACCTACAGGTAAGCCTATATTAAGGCTTACCTGTAGGTGCTTGAAATATCTCCTAAACCTCCACGGTTTAGGAGATATTTACTAAAAAGATGATCGCCGATGATTACGGCGCATGCGCCAATGTCATCAGCGCATGTGCCCTTTAGAAAGGGCACATCGTGCCGTTTCCATTAGGTGTCATGCCGTGACTGGCAGCTCCCGCGTGCATGCGCGGGAGTGACGTCACGTGACTCCGGCCAGTCACAGAGCCGGAGTTCGCAACCCCGGAAGGATGAGGGGCTATCCTATGCTATGCATAGTAGCCCATTATGCTTTTTGCAGGGAAATAAAGAGGAAGTAAAACCCACCAGGGTTTACTTCCTCTTTAACTAGTAAGTGCTCGGTTATGCAACACTGTACCCAAATTAAATTGTTATCGTTATTGTTATTTATTCCACACAAACAGAGCTTACCTTTGGTAGTATTTGATCACCACTGGGTTTTTTATTTTATGCTATATACATGAAAAAATACCAAAAATGTTGAAAAAAAAACATGTTTTTCTTAGTTTCTGTTATAAAATGTTGCAAACAAATATTCTTTATGCATAAACTTTGGCCAAAATGCAGTCTGCTACATTTCTTTGGTAAAAATAACCCAAATCAGTGTGTATTATTTAGTCTGTGTGAAAGTTAGAGTCTACAAACTATGGTATGCATATTTGAAAATTGATCAGTCTTGATGTACTGGCTCCCATTTCTTGAGGCCCTAAAATGCCAGAACAGTACAAACACTCCCATATGACCCCATTTTGGAAATTAAACAGTCAAAGGTATTTTGTAAGAGGCATGGCAGATTTTTTGAAGTAACAATTTTCTGGAAAATAAAAAACAAAATAATTTTTTTTTTCACCATTTTTTTTTTCATCATTTGACTGGCGTGGCGATGATCAGGGATACTGACTGGTGACAGTATAAAAAAAGATGTTTGTATTAAATGTTTTTCACATTATTTTGTTACATATTCTCATCAGAGTAGATCAATGTCACCATAGTGTTTTACACTGTGATTGCTTGTTACAGTGATGATCACTGTAACAGCATTCATTTGAACTTTCATAAATGGCTTTCATTTATGACTCATTGTTTACTATTGTGATGCTTTGATTGGCCCACAGCTATCACATGGTACAGGGTGCTGTAAATTGGCCCAGGTACCATGTGATCACTGGTAACCAATTACAGATCACACACAGTAGCAAACAATGAGGTCATGAATGAATTCCATTCATGACTATTGGTTACTATGTGACGTAATCGCACAGCGATTATGTGGTATCTGGGCTGCATGCAGTGGGCCAATACCGAGCGCCACAATCTGCTGGGTCTGGTGGACACAGCAGTTGCAGATCATGCTGCTGTGCACTCCAGGGGGGCACACGCAGTGTGCATGAGTACCATGACATACTGGGTATGTCGCTGAGCCTGGGGGAGCAAGTGGTTAAATTGTTATTATTATTATTATTATTATTATACATGATTTATATAGCACTGACAGTTTACGCAGCGTTTTACAACTTGAGGGTAGACAGTAATACTACAATACACTTTAAAACAGTAGGAATCAAAGAGCCCTGATCAATAAAGCTTACATTCTAAGAGGGATATATATATATATTTTATATATATATATAGATATATATATAGATATATCTATATATATATCTAGATATATCTAGATATATATATAGATATATATATAGATATATCTATATATATATATATATATATATATATGGATATATATATTTAATTAAAACAATTAATTATGTAAATTATATTATATTTAAAAGCTTCCTTTTGGTGGTATTTAATAAGCACTGTTTTTCTTGACTATATAGTTTACTGTACAATAAAAAAGAAAGACTACACCATTTCCCCCTACTTTCTGTATTAAAAAATAGCAAATAAAAATGCCTTGTCAGTACAAAAGCCCCTGAAATAACCCCTTTGTGGAAAGTAGACACCCCCAAAAAGATCATGAAGAAAAATGCCAGTATTGAGGGCACTAAGTCACAGCACAATCACAGGACTGTGTGCATGTAGGCACTCACAAGAGCTCAGTTCCCAGATGATGTACTGTTATGTCCTGCTGGAACAATAGGGGAGCAAACTGGCTATACCAGTTTATATACCTGTATATATGTATATATCTATATCTATATCTATATATATCTATATCTATATCTATATATATATATATAGATATATATATATATATATATATATATATATATATATATATATATATATATATATATATATATATATATCTATATATATATAGTAGTATAGTAGATATTTACACCAATGTCCACCAGTAAAGAAAACTTGTCAGTACAGGTTGTTATTCACCTCTTTCCACATAGTCCTATCTATTTCAAGTGAATTAAAAAAAAGTATTGATGGACATGGCTATAGATGGATAAGTAAGGACAAAATGAAAATAACTTAGTAAATGTATCAAATATCTCATTAATAAAAGAATACCTGGTGCCCTGTTAGGACGGTACCTCGTTCAGGCACTTCCTGATATAGGGTGACAAGCTCTGTACCTGTCTACCAGTTGCACTCCTGTTTTATCACCCTGTCTGCGAGGGCTTTTGATGGAGACTACATGTGGCCATACAACGCATAATATGCAAGCATCATGCACTGTTGTCACCATCAGTAAACCCACCTAAGTGGTTACGTGAAGACAGAAAGTGGTTGCAAAGAGGCAATGGAAGATCAGAATCACTGAGATACAGAGAAGGTTGAAAAAACAGTTAAAACAAGTATCTTATTAAAAAAAAAAATGTTTATGGTACACAGTGCTTTAGCAAATTAAATGTAATTTAGTTAGGGACCATCACACTATTGTGTTGTACATACATACATTAGTGCGATGCGTTAATAGCATATTTTGACATTACCTTGCAGGTAAGAAAAAAAACTGCTTTAAACTTGTAAACAACAATTGTCAGAAAAAGGCCTGGTCTTCAAGTGGTTAATACATGCTTTGTATGCATCATAGCAGTTCAGGCTGTTCTGAATGGGCCCTTAGCTTTTAATAAAGAAGACCTACAGTGAAGGAAAAAGTATTTGATCCGCTGCTGATTTTGTATGTTTGCTCACTGACAAAGAAATGATCAGTCTATAATTTAATGGTAGGTTTATTTTAACAGTGAGAGACACAATAACAACAAAATATCCAGAAAAATACATAAAAAAAAAAGTTATAAATTGATTTGCATTTTAATGAGTGAAATAAGTATTTGATCCCCTATCAATAAGCAAGATTTTTGGCTCCCAGGTGTCTCCTATACAGGTAACGAGCTGAGATTAGGAGCACTCTCTTAAAGGGAGTGCTCCTAATCTCAGCTTGTTACCTGTATAAAAGACACATGTCCACAGAAACAAAAAATCAATCAGATTCCAATCTCTCCACCATGGCCAAGATCAAACAGCTGTCCAAAGATGTCAGGGACAAGATTGTAGACCTACACAAAGCTGGAATGGGCTACAAAACCATCGGCAAGCAGCTTCGCGAGAGGGTGACAATAGTTGGTGCGATTATTCGAAAATAGAAGAAACACAAAATAACTGTCAATCCCCTCAGTCTGGGGCTCCATGCAAGATCTCACATCGTGGAGTTTCAGTGATCATAAAAACGATGAGGAATCAGCCCAGAACTACAGGGGAGAATCTTGTCAATGATCTCAAGCCAGCTGTGACCATTTTTGTAGTTATTCTGTCTCTCGCTGTTGAATTAAACCTACCATTGAATTATAGACTGATCATTTCTTTGTCAGTGGGCAAATGTACAAAATCAGCAGGGGATCAAATACTTTTTTCCCTCACTGTACCTACAAAACCAATTCTTCACCAGGTTTCGGAACCGCCATATTGGATTTGACTTGTCCCATGAGGCTGTGGAAGATGAGGGGCTAGCCAAGGTGTTGTAATTCCTTCCTATGTTAGGATCAGGGAGGAAGAAGCGGGTACCTTTAAAAAAAAAAGTACCCATTCACCTCTGCTACCCCAAAAAAGCTTGCATTTCAGTTATAGGCTGAAGGGGGAAAACTATTTTTTGGCTCAAGCTCCATATTAAGTTAGAAAAATTATCCTTATTGCCATATGGGAGATTGCTGAAGTTATTATCACTACTGTGACCTAAAATATTTTAAAAATGTCAAAGAGCACATAAAAAACCCCCAACAAATTAACCTGGTGATAAAAATAACATCTTTAGAAGACATTTTGGTTTCAGTGGTACTGTACCTGTTTTAAGCAAATAGTGTTATTAAGAATGGAGTGTTACAATTATTTAACTTTGTCATCCTGAATCACTAGTCAAGTTCCAGAGGAATGGAAAACCTTCAGTGGAAAATTATAACTATGTTGGCAAATATGTCTGCGTGGGTAAATCATACAGCTTTTCTTAAAGGCTAACAATGCAATCTGATATTCAGTGACGCAAACATACTATCCTAAAATATTTCCTACAATTGAATAATCAATCTATTTTTGTACTCACTTTGGCATAAAATAATCACAAAAACACTGTCAACTAGCATAATTATATAGCTCAGAAATATTTACACACCCCATAGCTATTTATTGTAGGTTTAGTTTGGCAGATATCTTTTTCTTATTTCTATCAGTATTAAGTTCCCCAGAGATCAACAATGTATTATCAAAATGACTGTTGACTCTACCCTTGTAGTGTTATATCACGCAACCTACGTATGATGAGCTTGGCAGCAGCATCGTTCTATCTGATGTGATGGATTCCATCTGCCAGCTGTTTTTACCTCCCTTCCGCTATGATATAAATTATTTGTTTAAAGGCAGCGCTGCTGTAAAACATGTCCCAGGAACACATTTACATTTCAGCCCTTCTTACGAAGTTCTTCTGGTGTAAAGTTTTAAGGCCGCTTCCAATGACATTAAATATAATAGTATTTATATTTTGTGGTTTACAACAAATTGAATGGTATTTGTTATTGTTGCTGAACGTAAAATGCATTAAGTGGATGAAATTTCTTTGCTATCCTAACTTGTGTACAGAAAAACAGTCAACTACCATATTTGATGCTCCTAAAGTGAATAAATGGCATTCTATGTGGCTTTTTCCCCTGTGACAAATGATATTTGCTGTGGCCTTCTCTCTTGAGACAGATGACATTCTGTGTGGCTTTTTTAGTCTGTGAGTAGTGGCATTCTCTGTGACTAATGGAATTATCTCAGTTATGTGTCCTGTGACTGATGGAATTCTCCATGGTGTTTTCTCTTGTGAATCATGGGCATTCTATGTGGCATTATCCTAGGGACTGATGTGATACGACTGACGTTATCTCTTTTACATCTAATGAGATATAACTGTGGTGCCTCAATTCTGTATGTCATTTACCCTAGTGACATTAATGGCCATCTTGATTGTAATTTAATGCATATTATGCCTTATTCAATCAAGAATTCTTAATTTTTCTGCAAACCCAAGCAATCCATAGCATTTAAGAATACATCTTCTCCTTCAAACTTCCCTGTTCCACGGGAAAGTAATCTTTATTAATATGGAATAGAGGACATTCTGTGATTAGATGGGGAAACGTTGCATCCTTCACCTGCCCCTTCTCTCATCCAATCACAGAATGCCTTGTAGTGATGTTTCTGGTCTCCAATTAAATGATGGGCTTCATTCTTGGTTATGTCACAATTGTGCACATTTTTGCGCATTGCATATTTGCAGCCCAGTCTAAAAGTCATTGTCCCAGTGGTACAGGGAGCAAAACACATTGACTCCCTGGTGGTGATAATTGTCATTTCATATTAATCACTTCTCAAAACAGTGTTGCATTGCTTTGTACTAGATATGTGTTTTACTCTACCCCTATCAGGAGCAGAGACTGCTACAATTTACTTAATTAGAAAAATAAGCAATAAAAGCTATTTTGAGCAAAATCACTGATAATCGTAAAGGCTAAACTTTTTATTTTAGTTTTAATGTAGACAACATTGGTGACAGCAGTCTAAGATGGGAACACCCCTCACTTAAGATAAGGTAAGGGTTTCTCTTTATTTTTGTTGCGTTTCCAGTACAGAAAGCAAAGGTGAAACATAAAGCAAAAAATTTACCAATTTGGGTTTTAATTATTTCCTTGCTCAAAGTTTTTGGCTATACATCCTCTTAAAATTGTTCCTTGTTTCCCTGCTAACTTGGCACATCTAGACGTTGAAACATTTGCCCACTCTTCTTTGCAGAACTGCTCAAGTTCCATTAAAGTTGACGGTGACCGTTTGTGGACTGCAGTCTTCAAGTCTTTCCACAGAAATTCAATGGGGTTTAAGTCTGGGCTCTGACTAGGCCATGCAAGGACATTCACTGTTTTTTCCTTCAACCACTGTGTGGTCATTTTTGCTGTGTGCTTTGGGTCATTGTCATGTTGGAAGGTGAACCTTCTTGTCATTAAAAATTTTCTGGCAGAGGACAGCAGATTTTCCTCAAGAATTTGATGATATTTTTGCCACATCCATTTTTCTTCTATCCTGACAGTGCTCCAGTCCTTGCTGCAGAGAAGCACTCCCATTACAGTATATTACCACCTCCATGCTTTACTGTAAGAATGGTGTTATTTGGATGGTGAGCTGTATTGGATTTCCGCCAGACATATATATGGTGTTGGGGCCAAATAATAAAATTTTAGTCTCATCTGACCATAACACCCTTTTCCATGTCTAAAACAAGGTGATTGTCTGAGCTATTCAATAAAAAAGAGCAGCCAGCAAAGTTTGTTGATAACCAAATGTAAAAATCCAAACAGTCTATGAAAGCGGCGCTGAGATGATGTTATATAGTGTGAGTCCCATACAAGGGGAGAAATGTTCCGATCACCAATTCAAGTGCATAGATGTGAAAGCACTCAACACCACGTGGTAAAATAATCTGCTTACCAGAGGACAAAGAAAATTAGGCGTGTAATTAAACCCACGGCTCATCCAGCCAGTCGGCCTCCACCATGCATCTTCAAGGTTTGGGAAGGCAGTATGCAGATACCAATCACACTCAATAAAACTTCTCCAGGGATTCACATCAAAAAATGCAGGCTCTCAGCAAATCGATCAGCAGTACTCAATGAAGAAAACATAAGCAACCAATAGTAAAGCCCGTAATAGCAGATAAAAAAATTTATTGTAGTAACTTACATTTAAAATTCAGGAATGCATGCATCAAGGAAAACGATAAGCTGCAGCGTTCAGCGTGCTGGTGTCAACCTGCCTGACATGTTTCATCGCAAACGGATGTCTTCAGAGGTGTGGCTATACAGACACCAGCACGCCATATATATATACATACAGGAAGACAATTAAGTCCAATTAGGGTAAAAGATACTCTCCCAACACAACAGCTGAATGTGATGTGTCATTATACAAATAAAGGCCTGGTGCTAACGCACATCATGCCAGTTTATTGGTCATCCAGTGATAAGTGGCGTGGGGGGAATTACCCTTTTCCATGTCGCCTCAGAATCTTCAAGGTGTGTTTAACCCCCCTAGTGGTATTCCCTAGTCTGGCTCGGGGTGGATTTTCAATACCAAAAGCGGTAACCCCGAGCCAGACTCGGGATCGCATCGCAGGATCCATGTAGAGGTTACTTACCTTGTCCCCTGGATCCTGCGATGTCTCCCCGCTGTGATCTGCGAGCCGCCGTGTCTCGCTCGATTCACAGTGCTGAGCTCCGTTCCCTGTGAGCGTTGCGATGCATGGGGACAGAGTTCGGCGCCAAATTAAAAAAATAAAAAACACATTATAGATACAGTATACTGTAATCTTACAGATTACAGTACTGTATCAAATAATTACACATCCCCTTTGTCCCTAGTGGTTTGTCCAGTGTCCTGCATGCAGTTTTATATTATATACAGTATACTGTTCTTTCTGCCTGGAAACTGGAGATTGTCCATAGCAACCAAAAAATGTCTGTTTACATCAAAAGTGCTTTTAGACCAGCTAGAAAACAGCGATAATAAATTAGAATCACTCGCAGAATTGAGCGATAGTGATTTGTGGGGAAATCCGTCATCAAACACTGAAAGTAACGAAAGCGACAATTCTGCAACTGAGCAAATTTCAGTGTTTTTGATTTGATTACATTATTGAATAATTTTTATTATTATAATATTATTATTTGTTATAATTATTTATAGTTATTTATTATATTATAATTTTTTATTTAGTTTTTCAAACCTTATCATACCCGGGATGTCTACTAGACTCTTGTTTGGACAGATTTAAGTGAGTTATTACATTTGAATTATTGAATTACAGGCTTACAATATAAAATGCCAAATTTCTGTGCAAAATAATTGTACCGCTTTCAGCATCAAAAATCTGAAATAATCATACCGCCAGGGAGGTTAAGATGGTCAGATGAGACTGAAATTGAATTATTTGGCCTCAAATAAATATTGCAAATCTAGATGTGCAAAGTTAGTAGAGACATATCTCAACAGACTAAAGGCTGTAAGTAAAGTAAAGGTGGTTCAACAAAAAAACTTTTTCCAACTCAGTAATTCTGTTTTTTATTTTTTTTAATTTTTTGGATGTTTTAAGTTGCAGTAGTAAATATAGCTGGATAAATGTGATTATTTTAAATGGGGATGATTCTCTTCTATACATACATATATATATACATATATATATACCCGTATTTATCGGCATATAACACGCACAGGCGTATAACACGCACATTCCTTTTAAGAGGGAAGTTTCAGGAAAAAACCTTAAATTTTAAATAAGGAACTTTGAAGCAAAATAAGGGTCAGTGCCCATCTGCAGCCTCACCATTGCCATCAATGCAGCCTGATCAATGCCCACCTGCAGCCTCATATGTGCCATCAATGAAGCCTTATTAGTCCACATCAATGCAGCCTCACTATTGCCATCAATGCAGCAGCCTCACCATTGCCATAAATGCAGCAGCCTCGCCATTGCCATCAATGCAGCAGCCTCGCCATTGCCATCTATTGACTTCCTATTACAGAGGCCGCCAAGTAAACAGGAGATTCTCACTGTATGTAATCTGACGGCACTCGTCCCCCCCCACCCCCCCCGCCCATTGCCTCTGAGGCAGCCGAAAATTGAAGTATTGGCGTATAACACGCACACGCTATTTGCACCCGATTTTCATGGTGAAAAAGTGAGTGTAATACGCCAATAAATACAGTGTATATATATATATATATATATATATATATATATATATATATATGTGTGTGTGTGTCGCCCTGCTCCTGAAAAGCAGACGCTATTCTTTTGAAATTTAGGTTAGTTGAAGGTACAGTTTGGCTCAGCTTATTATTACCTAAATTTAATGGTTTCTGTACCAGTCTAGCTGGACTGTGCAGATTTCCATCTGACCATGGGTGGTGCTGTCACCATTGGTGGATGTAGTAATTACAGTCTGGTTGGAACATATTGAATACTCTTTGCTCATAAACAGTTTGGTGGGAGTGGTTCATCCACCGTGCATTCTGGGTAGGGGTATTTAAGGGACAGACACCAAGTGGAGGGGGTTGGCGCTTCCTGACCCCGTGGCCCTCCTGGCCTGTGGAGCTGCTGTGGCTTAAAGTTCTGCCTTGAGGTTGGCGGACCCAAGGCCTGGCTACTAGAAGCAGGATCAGAGTTTTAGTGGCCTACTGATCCGTAAGATGGTCTCTTTGTTGTCTGGCCTGCGGGAAGAAGCAAGAGATTGCAGTGACCAGGGGAGGACTCTTCAGGAGAGGACCGAGCATAAGGCTGGTATCTTGAGAAGAGCCTGGAAACTCTGTCGGAGACGCATCTGAGATCAAGCACAGCAATCAGTTCATTCAAGATTGTAAGGTCTGTGGCAGAAACCATGTTAAGCACAGCAATCAGTTCATTTAAGATTGTAAGGTCTGATGCAGAGACCGTGTTCGAGCATCACATAGGCTGCTAGGTCGGTGAGAGAGACCTATCCGGTGGTTGTTGAATCCAGCTGGGGAAGTGCTATTCGCTGGATATAGACATTACCTCAAACCGCAAGACCCAAGGTACCTGAATCCCTTTTCACCCTCAGCCTTACTATTGCATATTTTGCTTGTTAAATAAAACTTGGAAAAAGGACTAAGTGTTGGAGCCAGTGTTTCAGTTGAGCAATTGATAAGTACCCCTATGACAAACAATGTGAAGATAGTAACGGTAAGCCCGAAGAAAATTATTAGCAGCTCCTTCGGGGGTAAGTATATATATATATATATATATATATATATATATATATATATATATATACACACACACACACACAGTATCTCACAAAAGTGAGTATACCCCTCACATTTTTGTAAATATTTTATTATATCTTTTCATGTGACAACACTGAAGAAATTACACTTTGCTACAATGTAAAGTAGTGAGTGTACAGCTTGTAAAACAGTGTGAATTTGCTGTCCCCTCAAAATAACTCAACATAGTCACTAATGTCTAAACCGCTGGCAACAAAAGTGAGTACACCCTTAAGTGAAAATGTCCAAATTGGGCCCAATTAGCCATTTTCTCTCCCCAGTGTCATGTAACTCATTAGTGTTACAAGGTCTCAGGTGTGAATGGGGAGCAGGTGTGTTAAATTTGGTGTTATCGCTCTCACTCTCTCATACTGGTTACTGGAAGTTCAACATGGCACCTCAAGGAAAAGAACTCTCTGAGGATCTGAAAAAAAAGAATTGTTGCTCTACATAAAGATGGCTCAGACTATAAGAAGACTGCCAAGACCCAGAAACTGAGCTGCAGCATGGTGGCCAAGCCTATACAGCGGTTTAACAGAACAGATTCCACTCAGAACAGGCCTCGCTATGGTCGACCAAAGAAGTTGAGTGCACGTGCACAGCGTCATATCCAGAGGTTGTCTTTCGGAAATAGACATATGAGTGCTGCCAGCATTGCTGCAGAGGTTAAAAGGGGGGGGGGGGGGGTTAGCCTGTCAGTGCTCAGACCAAACACCACACAGTACATCAAATTGGTCTGCATGGCTGTCCTCCCAGAAGGAAGCATCTTCTAAAGATGATGCACAAGAAAGCCCACAAACAGTTTGCTGAAGACAAGCATGTCCTGTGGTCTGATGAGACCAAGATAAACTTATTTGGTTCAGGTGGTGTCAAGTGTGTGTGGCAGCATGCCATTGGTGAGCCTATCATCTACTAGGACCCCCAGGTCCTTTTCCATCCTAAATTCCCCCAGAGGTTCTCCCCCCAGTGTATAGATTGCATTTATATTTTTGCCACCCAAATGCATTATTTTCCATTTTTGTACATTGAACCTCATTTGCCATGTAGTTGCCCACCCCATTCATTTATTCAGATCTTTTTGCAAGGTTTCCACATCCTGCGGAGAAGTTATTTCCTCACATAGCTTAGTATCGTACGCAAATAAAGAGATTGAACCGTGTACCCCATCCTCCAGGTCGTTTATGAACAAATTAAATAGGATTGGTCCCAGCACAGAATCCTGGGGGACCACACTACCCACCCTTGACCATTCCGAGTACTCCCCATTTATCACCACCCTCTGAACTCGCCCTTGTAGCCAGTTTTCAATCCATGTACTCACCCTATGGTCCATGCCAACGGACCTTATTTTGTACAGTAAACGTTTATGGGGAACTGTGTCAAATGCTTTTGCAAAATCCAGATACACCATGTCTACGGGCCTTCCTTTATCTAGATGGCAACTCACCTCCTCATAGAAGGTTAATAGATTTGTTTGGCAAGAACGATTCTTCGTGAATCCATGCTGATTACTGCTAATGATACCGTTCTCATTACTAAAATCTTGTATATAGTCCCTTATCATCCCCTCCATGAGTTTACATACTATTGATGTTAGGCTAACTGGTCCAATTCCCAGGGATGTATTTTGGGCCCTTTTAAATTATTGGTGCTACATTGGCTTTTCTCCAATCAGCTGGTACCATTCCAGTTAGTAGACTGTCTGTAAAAATGGCAATCACTTAACTGAGTTCCCTAGGTACCCTCGGGTGCAAGCCATCTGATCTGATTTATTAATGTTAAGTTTCTCAAGTCTAATTTTAATTCTGTCCTCTGTTAAATATGGAGGTGCTTCCTGTGATGTGTCATGAAGATAAACACTGCAGTTTTGGTTACTGAAGCCCCCCGATTCCCTCGTGAAGACTGAGGAGAAGAATAAATTCAATGCCTTCACCATCTCCCCATCCTTTGTAACCAGTTGTCCTTCCTCATTCTTTATGGGGCCAATATGGTCTGTCCTACCTTTTTTACTGTTTACATACTTAAAGAATTTCTTGGGATTTTTTTTGCTCTCCTCCGCTGTGTGTCTTTCATGTTCTATCTTAGCCATCCTTATTGCATCCTCAAAGGGTAGGTGGAGGAGCTCAAGGTCTCTAACATCCACCAGCTCTGTGATGTCGTCATGGAGGAGTGGAAGAGGACTCCAGTGGCAACCTGTGAAGCTCGGGTGAACTCCATGCCCAAGAGGGTTAAGGTAGTGCTGGAAAATAATGGTGGGCACACAAAATATTGACACTTTGGGCCCAATTTGGACATTTTCACTTAGGGGTGTACTTGAAAAAGTATTCATACCCCTCGAAATTCTCTACATTTTGTCATGCTACAACCAAAAACGTAAATGTATTTTATTGGGATTTTATTTGATAGACCAACACAAAGTGGCACATAATTATGAAGTGGAAGGAAAATGATAAATGGTTTTCAAATTTTTTTTACAAATATCTGTGGTGTGCATTTGTATTCAGCTCCCTTTACTCTGATACCCCTAACTAAAATCTAGTGGAACCAATTGCCTCAGAAGTCCACCTGTGTGTAATTTAATCTCAGTATACACACAGCTGTTCTGTGAAGCCCTCAGAGGTTTTTTAGAGAAACTTAGTGAACAAATAGCATCATGAAGGCCAAGGAATCCACCAGACAGGTCAGCGATAAAGTTGTGGAGAAGTTTAAAGCAGGGTTAGGTTATAGAAAAATATCCCAAGCTTTGGACATCTCACGGAGCACTGTTCAATCCATCATCCGAAAATGGAAAGAGTATGGCTAAACTGCACACCTACCAAGACATGGCCGTCCACCTAAACTGACTGTCCAAGCAAGTAGAGCATTAATCAGAGAAGCAGCCAAGAGGCCTGTGGTAACTCTGGAGGAGCTGCAGAGATCAACAGCTTAGGTGGGAGAATCTGTCAAATCTGACAACTATTAGTCGTGCACTCTACAAATCTGGCCTTTATGGAAGAGTGGCAAGAAGGAAGCCATTGTTGAAAGAAAGCCATAAGAAATCCCGTTTTCAGTTTGTGAGAAGCCATGTGGGTGACACAGCAAACATGTGAAAGAAGGTGCTTTGGTCAGATGGGACCACAATTTAACTTTTTGGCCCAAAAGCAAAACGTTATGTGTAGCGAAAATCTAACACTGCACATGACCCTGAACACACCATCACCACCGTGAAACATGGTGGTGGCAGCATCATGTTGTGGGGATGCTTTTCATCAGCAGGAATAGAGAAGCTGGTCAGAGTTGATGGGAAGATTGATGGAGCCAAATACAGGGCATTCTTAGAAGAAAACCTGTTATGCCCTGTACACATGACCGTTTTTCCTGTCGGAATAAACTCTGAAGCTTTTTCCGAGGGAGTTTGGCCGGAATTCCGCTCCAGCTGTCTTGCATACACATGGTCACATCAAATTCCGACCATCCAGAACGTGGTGACGTACAACACGTACGATGGGACTAGAAAACGGAAGTTCAATAGCCAGTAGCCAATAGCTTCCGTCTCATACTTGCTTCAGAGCATGCTTAGTTTTTGGTGCGTCAGAACAGCATACAGACGAGCGTTTTTTCCGATAGTAATTTTTTCCATCGGAAAAATATAGAACATGTTCTCTATCTAAGTCCATCTGAATTTTCGACGCAAAAAGTCCGATGGGGCATACACACGGTTGGAATATACGATGAAAAGCTCACATCGGACTCTTTCTGTCCGAAATTCCGGCTGTATGTACGTGGCATTAGAGGTTGCAAAAGACTTGAGATGGGTGGAGGCTTACCTTCCAGCAGGACAACGACCCTAAACATACAGCCAGAGCTACAATGGAATGCTTTAGTTCTAAGAATATTCCTGTGTTAGAATGGACCAGTGAAGTCAAAAACCTACAGTAAATCCAGTTGAGAATTTGTGGCAAGACTTGAAAATTGCTGTTTACAGACGTTCTCCATCCAATCTGACAGAGCTTGAGTGATTTTGCAGAGAAGAATGGGCAAACTTTTTGCTATCTAGATGTGCAAAGCTGGTAGAGACATCCCCAAAAAGACTTACAGCTTTAATTGCAGGAAAAGGTTGTTCTACAAAGTATTGACTCAGGGGGGCTGAATACAAATGCACCCCACACTTTTCAGATATTTATGTGTAAAAAAAAAATTGAAAATCATTTATCATTTTCTTTCCACTTCAAAACTTATGTGCCACTTTGTGTTGGTTTATCACATAAAATCCCAATAAAATACATTTACGTTTTTAGTTGTAACATGACAAAATGTGGACAATTTCAAGGGGTATGAATACATTTTCAAGGCACTGTATATATATATATATGTGTGTGTGTAGTGGGTACCAATGCCAACCCCCCTCCCGCACATCCTGCCAGCCGCTGCTGGCGCTAAACCCATAGGCAGAGGCGCTGACAGGCTCTGGGAGAGACACAGACAGAGCCGCAGCTGTGGATATTTCCTCCCCTCCCTCTCCTCCTGACACTGTACACAGGAGTGAGGCAGGACCAGCAAGCTGCCCACTCTGTTCCTCTTCCCTTTTGACAAGGAGGGAGGACCAATCAGCTCCAGGAGGAGAGCACAGTGGGACATGTAGTCCCAAAGACACGTGGCCCCAGGGTAATTCCCTGGGAAAAGCCACAGATCCCAGCATGCTGAGAGATGGGCGGTACAGGAAAGGACAGAGACCACCATGAGACTGCCTGGGAGTAGAGAGAGGAAACCATGAGGCGAGAGGAGACAGGAGACTGAGAGAATTCGGCTACAGTAGAAGGTATTCTTGGCCTTTTGCTTGCCCTCTGGAGCTGGGGTATAGCCACAGGATGGAGTGGTGACCCCTACATCAGCCAGTCTCCACCCCAGGGATGCAGATCCATTGTTGAAGACATCTTACCGGCTTCAGGACACCGGGTCGTTAACAGGAGCTTCTGTACAGACCTCGCTGGGCCTTCCAGTTGCCAGTTGGGCATTCCCAAGCAACCTGTTCCAGAGTATTTTCTCCCTTGGGACTTGGTGTCGCAGGATTGATGAGCGGGCAGTAGCCCATCTTGTGTATACCCCCTTTTAAGGAGGACACTGCATGCAGACACCGTTACTTACTTTATCAAGCCGGTGATGAGGCCCTTTGTACCAGTTCTTTCACCTGTTAAAATATTACATTTAACACACTTGCCCGGACATATTGGGCCCTTTTTAGAGAACTAGCTAAAGACTCAAGGCTTCATCTCCCAGGACTACTGGATAATCCCTATTACAAGGGATAAGAACTTTCAGTGCCTATTCAGGCCTGCAGTGACTTAGGGAAGAACTTACTTGTTAAAGGAGGTTAACACAAAAATTGAACCTCCGCTTTTTGGAACCCCCCCTCCGGTGTCACATTTGGCACCTTTCAGGGGGGAGAGGGGGTGCAGATACCTGTTTAAGACAGGTATTTGCACCCACTTCAGGGCGTAGACTCCTGCAGGACTCGGAATGGTCTGCTTAAAGGCTGTCATCAGTTTAAGGGGAAACTTTTATCACAGAGTTGATATTGCTCATTGTTTCGTATTGTATCAAACATAAACAAGTTCAGAGTCTGTGATTTCAGGGTTTTAGGGAAATAGGCATGAAGGGGAATCAGAATGACTTGTTGCAGGTCAGTCTGAGTACATACAGTGGGGCAAAAAAGTATTTAGTCAGCCACCAATTGTGCAAGTTCTCTCACTTAAAAAGATGAGAGAGGCCTGTAATTGTCATCATAGCCTGTAATTGTCATCATACCTCAACTATGAGAGACAAGATGTGGAAACAAATCCAGACAATCACATTGTCTGATTTTTGAAAGAATTTATTTGCAAATTATGGTCGAAAATAAGTATTTGGACAATATTAAACGTTCATCTCAATACTTTGTTATATATCCTTTGTTGGCAATGACAGAGGTCAAACATTTTCTGTAAGTCTTCACAAGGTTGTCACACACTGCTGCTGGTATGTTGGCCCATTCCTCCGTGCAGATCTCCTCCAGAGCAGTGATGTTTTGGGGCTGTCGCTGGGCAACACGGACTTTCAGCTCACTCCAAAGGTTTTCTATGGGGTTGAGATCTGGAGACTGGCTAGGCCACTCCAGGACCTTAAAATGCTTCTTGCGAAGCCACTCCTTCATTGCCCGGGCGGTGTGTTTGGGATCATTGTCATGCTGAAAGACCCAGCCACGTTTCATCATCAATGCCCTTGCTGATGGGAGGAGGTTTGCACTCAAAATCTCACGATATATGGCCCCATTCATTCTTTCATGTACACGGATCAGTTGTTCTGTTCCCTTTGCAGAGAAACAGCCCCAAAGCATGATGTTGCCACCCCCATGCTTCATAGTAGGTATGGTGTTCTTTGGTCGTAACTCAGCATTCTCTCTCCTCCAAACACAACGAGTTGTGTTTCTACCAAACAGTTCTGCTTTGGTTTCATCTGACCATATGACATTCTCCCAATCCTCTTCTGGATCATCCAAATGCTCTCTAACAAACCTCAGACGGGCCCGGACATGTACTGGCTTAAGCAGGGGGACACGTCTGGCACTGCAGGATTTGAGTCCCTGGTGGCGTAGTGTGTTAGTGATGGTAGCCTTTGTTACGTTGGTCCCAGCTCTCTGCAGGTCATTCACTAGATACCCCCCCGTGTAGTTCTGGGATTTTTGCTCACTGTTCTTGTGACCATTTTTACCCCACGGGGTGAGATCTTGCGTGGAGCCCAAGATCGAGGGAGATTATCAGTGGTCTTGTATGTCTTCCATTTTCTAATTATTGCTCCCACAGTTGATATCTTCACACTAAGCTGCTTGCCTATTGCAGATTCAGTCTTCCCAGTCTGGTGCGGGTCTAAAATTTTGTTTCTGGTGTCCTTCGACAGCTCTTTGGTCTTCACCATAGTGGAGTTTGGAGTGTGACTGTTTGAGGTTGTGGGCAGGTGTCTTTTATACTGATAACAAGTTCAAACAGGTGCCATTAATACAGGTAATGAGTGGAGGACAGAGGAGCCTCTTAAAGAAGAAGATACAGGTCTGTGAGAGCAAGAAATCTTGCTTGTTTGTAGGTGAACAAATACTTATTTTCCACCATAATTTGCAAATAAATTCTTTCAAAAACCAGACAAATGTGATTGTCTGGATTTGTTTCCACATTTTGTCTCTCAAAGTTGAGGTATACCTATGATGACAATTACAGGCCTCGCTCATCTTTTTAAGTGAGAGAACTTGCACAATTGGTAGCTGACTAAATACTTTTTTGCCCCACTGTAGGTCACTTTTTAATCAGTTAAGTTGTTTGAGATTGTGCTGTTTATATTTTGCATGTGACTTGGTGTTATACTGCCCAATACCAGAGTTGCTATATTTAACTACTTTGAATTATTGAATTATTACTGTTTTCTTTTGAGAAAGTCTTTTCAGTAAAAAGACTTTCTATTTTACTACAGCCTGTGTCCATCTATTGTGTTTATGATAACATTTATTTGCCAGGAGGGCTAAAACTGTTCTTGGGGTTGAGGGGCAGAGTACAGAACCTAACATTCTCAAGTGGATCCTTCAGGGGTTGCGTTACATTACTGCATTGTGAAGACTGAATGCCTAGTATTTGGCTCTACAAAACATCTCAGAGTGCATAGAGGGGGTGACAGATTACTGAGCATCCAGCCTTGATTGGATTTTTTTTGGAACCACAAGTGATTTATCCATTCTCACATGTGTATGCCTACATGCTTTACTGTTGAGTTTGTTAATGGCTGTTGCTATTGACGTATCATAAAGAGTCCCATTTCTACGTGGGTCAAAAGGTGTATGTTCTACTCCATCTTGCACAGAACAAAACTACAGGTACCATGGGAGGGGCCATATTTAATCACAATGCACCTAAATGGTGTCATTTATTTGACATCCTTTAGGTAAATTTAGGAGAAGGTAACACATCTGACAAGCCATAGTCCAGCTTTAAGGGGTTGTAAAGGCAGAAGGTTTTTCATCTTAATGCATTCTATGCATTAAGATAAAAAGCCTTCTGTGTGTAACAGCCCCCCTAATACTTACCTGAGGCCCCTCTCTGTTCAGCGATGTCCACAAGTGTCTAAGTCGTCCGAGATTCTTCTTTCTGATTGGCTGAGACAAAGCAGCAGGGCCATTGGCTCCTGCTGCTGTCAATCAAAGTCAGCTAACCAATCAGGGGATAGAGGAGGCAGGGCCGGGTCGTGCTCCGTGTCTGAATAGACACACAGAGCTGTGACTCGGCTTGGGTGCCCCCATAGTAAGCAACTTTCTGTGGGGGCACTGAACAGGAGGGAGTGGCTAGATGCAGAGAAGAGGGACCCGAGAAGAGGAGGATCCGGGCTGCTCTATTCAAATCCACTGCAACAGAGCAGGTAAGTATAACATGTTTGTTATTTTTATAAGAAAAAAACAAGACTTTACAATCACTTTAAGATACATTAGACAGCAGACAAAGTTAGAAGGAATGCAGTAGCATCATAAACTGCCACTAGCCAGTGTTTTTAAAAGATGTCTAATAAAGCTCCGATATAATCAGTTAAGTTGTGAACAGTCTACAGAGCTACTTAACCAATACACATCTGTGATACTTGAAAAAGTCAACATAGAACTCCATACATAACCCACAGAGTTTATTTATTAAAAATCAATTGGTCCAGTATACGACAGAAAGCTAATGCATTCGCTTGATTTTTAAGAAAAACAGCAGATTATATATAGACTCCAGTATTGACTTTTTCAAGGATCAAGTGGATGGGGCTGACAGAAGCCCAACTGGGAGACTGACACCCACTGCATGATGAAAACAGTCAGGAGGTTGGACTAAGCTATTTTGTGTAGTAAAAATACACATCTTTGAGTCAGACTTTTGATTTATAATCAAGCTCCAAGAGGCAAACTTTATTTATATTTCATATATATATGCCTAATAACTGCACTAATGGAGTTGCATTCCTAAAACAATGGTTACATTAATGTAGCAGAAGATACCATTTAGTTAGACACCAAATACCACATATATTACAAGGTCCAGAATGCTAATAAGACACATTAGACCTCATATAATAATGATAAACCTACGCACCACTCCTATAGTTGCTACTAGAAAGATTAAATAGAAAGCTGCTGACACTAAACCACAATCCTATTTGTGTATCAATACATAAAACACTCAAATGTGCAGTGCTAATACTAAACACAATTAAAATGAATAATAAGTGAAATATTATGTAAATATACAGGTGTCATTCCATATTGAAAACAAAAAACAAACCAGTGCATATAGAGTACAATATATATCTAATAGAAATTATATTATAGGTTGAGAGCTCATAAAAAGTCCATAAGGAGAAAATTTCCCACAATAAAGTGCTTCACAACTTGTGCTGAAAACAGAATCCACTTCTCTGTGCTCAAAAACAGTTCAGAGGTGCGCCCACCACCCTCCAGGAGTAATCTCACCTGAAAGAATGTGGCCACTACCTCTAAGTAGGATCAAAAACAGCTTTTTAGCCTCTCCCCGGGCTACACAAAGGCAACTCCAGAACTCCTCTCCACACCTGGCTCCCAAGTAGCCAGCGTTGGCAAAATGCAGAGAAAAAAGCTAATAGTGCTTATATCATTTAAAAAAGTAGTATTTATTACATAAAAAATGGTGTCAGGATACTCACATTTTTCTGGTGCTACAAGCGCACCAGTCTATATAGAGCAAGGGTATAATCCAAGTATAGGAACCACCTCTCTAGTTTCATACAAGCCCCGCTGGCACTTTTTAGGAAATCCCTAGCTCCATGCTAGTTCCTACTGCCGTGATTGTCCGTGCCCATCCGCAACGCGTGTCGACACAGGGTCACATGTCTTCCTCAGGGGGATTTCTATGAAATAAAAATAGAATAGAATAGATTTCATAGAAATCCACCTGAGGAAGACACGTGACCTTGTGTCGACATGGGTTGGGGAAGAGCACGGACGATCACGGCAGTAGGAAAAACATGGAGCTAGGGATTTCCTGAATAGTGGCGGCGGGGCTTGTATGAAATGAAAGAGGTGGTTCCTATACTTGGATTATACCTTTGCTGTATATAGACTGGTGTGCTTGTAGCACCAAAAAAATGTGAGTACCCCAACATTGTTTTTTATGTAATAAATATTACTTTTTAAATGATATAAGCACTATTAGCTTTTTTCTCTGCATTTTGCCACTGGCTACTTGGGAGCAAGGAGTGGAGAGGAGTTTTGGTTTTACCTTGGTGTATCCCAGGGAGAGGCTAAAAAGCTGTTTCTGACCCTACTTAGCGGTAGTGGTCATATTGTTTCAGGAGAGATTACTCCTGGAGGGGGGGAGCACCTGTGGTGACACAAACCTCGGATCTGTTTTTGAGCACACGTTGAGAAGCACTTTATTGTGGGGAATTTTCTCCTTATTGACTTTTTATGAACATTCAACCTATAATATAAATTCTATTAGATACATATTGTAATGTATATGCACTGGTTTGTTATTTGTTTTTACATATGAAATGACACCTGTATATTTACATAATATTTCACTTATTATTCTTTTTAATTGTGTTTAGTATTAGTGCTGCACATTAGACCTCTTACTGTATAAGGAATACCTCTGATCTATATCATATTTGGTATATCTAACAAATCATAATAATGTTAAATGATATGTTGGTTGCCAGATTGTGAAACCATGCAATATGGAAATATACAGTAGCTGTACCCATGATAGTTGCCATTAAGGGTGTCCGAGCTGAGCATACAACGACGACAAATTTGGACCAAACTCTAGCTATTTGAGGTGCAGCAAATGTAGGGACCTAAACGGCTAGATTTGGCCACTTCCCCCACCCACCTGAACCTCTCGCGGCTTCACCTGGTGGTTATTAATTTAGTGACTTTTAGATTTTAGAGGTATTCTAGAAGACATCATTGACTAAATATGGTCATGACCATATTTGGTCAATCCTGTCAACTAGCATCCCCTGCCCAAATAGTAGACATTCAGCAACCAGACAAGGAGCTATCTTTTGCAATGGGAGTGCCTAGAGATAAGATTGTTGTGGCATGGACTGCCATGCCTGCGGATTGTCGCTCAGTATATGATGGATCTACTTGACTTGATGATATGATTGACATTGGTTTTCATTGGATTGGGGAACAATCTATATTTATTTAAAGTGGAATTCTGGCCTAAACCTGACTAGTCTTAAAAATGTCCCCTCCCCCTCCTTACACCTATGCTGACTAACCTGTGTAAAATAGATGTACATACTTACCTATTTTCAGCCCGCTCTGCTTCCGTCACGTGCTCAAGTTCCTCTGTGTCAGCCAGCGATGGCTGCAGGGGAGAAGAGGGAGCACTGACAATGGCTGGGACATGGGTGATGTCACTGCTCCTGGAATTTCCAGCTGTTTTCTTACGATTTCTTTTCTCCCCTCCAGCCATTGCTGCCTGACACAAGGGATCATGTAAATAAAGCTCGCTTAAAATTAAAACACAAGAATGTGATAATTTAATCAGTAAAAAAATAAACACACAGACACAAAAGTTTGATACGATCCAACATCAATCATGCTATCCAGCAATGTAGATACATCATCAATCTTGTTGCGTACCCACAGACACAATAACCCAGCTGCTGAATGTCAACATAGCAGTTGGAGATGCTGGCTGACATCATTGACAACATACTGTATATTTGTAAATAGGGATGAACTTAAAGCGTTTGTATTGCTCCCTTCATGTGAAATTCCTGGTGTTTCTGCTAGTCCCTTTGCTTTCCTAATAAAAAAACTGACCACACTAAGTAGTAAAGCACATTGTGGTCAGTTCTCTAGCTATTCACTGGGAAGCTCAGCATGCTTTTGCTTCTCCCTCCCCAGCTTGTATGCAGCTGAGAACAGAGGATCTGAGGTCACTTATAAAAAAGGGGAAAGGGGTACTTATAATGTTTTTTTTATATCTATACACAAATGTTTGCTTTTCATTTCTATTTTAAACGGAATGGGTCATTTTAAAAGGTGATCATTTACAATCACTTTAAGGTTTGCTCTAAACACAAGTTAAGACTAAACCTTGGCTGTTTGGGCATTTGGAGAAAGTGGAAGTAGCGGTGTTAGTATTGCTAATATACATGACAGCTGTCAATGGTAAAGGATGTTGGCAGGTTAAGGATATTGGCGGGTGCAGGCACCCTGAGTCCTTACAACTAGTGACATCACAGAACTTACATGGATGAAAATCCTCACATTTGGTCAGTGATGTCACAACATCCCTGCCCCTTGTATATATACCTGATGACAGTTCCAAGAGCTGTCATGTGTGGCATAAGCAGTGAGGTTGGCATATTGACAGTTTTGTTCTTTCAATGACCATTGTCATTAGTTCACTGTGATTTACAACACTGGATTTATTGGAGGGTTTATTTATTTTGTAAATAATGCAATGGGAACCCCCCATTTTCTAGGTGATGACTGTGGATTGTCAGACTAAGGCCTCGTACAAACGATACGAAAATCAGAAGGGAAAATTTGTAAGACGAGCTGGCTGCGGCTTTTCGGATGGTTAGTACGGTGCTTTCGTCAGCCAATTTGACTTTTTCGTCAGACAAAAGCTGAATAAGCAGACTAGTACATTTTTGATGAAGGACAGCTCAATGTCTGATTTTCGGATGGTCAGTAGAGAAATCGTTACACAAAAGTCTAAAGTACAAACACGCATGATCTTAACCAAGGAACGAGCCGGAAGAGTTCGGTCTTGTAAATTACTGTTCGTAATCGAGGATTAACATTCGTAACGTGGCAAATGATGAAATGTCGAAATGCAGAGCACATTCTCATCTTCTTTAATGAGATAATAATTAAGCTGCTTTGCTGGTGATACTGATGGAGTTATTGCAAACGTATTTTAAAAGGCATTTGTTTTGTGGTGATATAAATAATATTAACATAATGCTTGTTATGGTTTATATTGTGCAGAAAAAAAGTCAACACAAATTAAATTAGAGATGCTATCTGCCATCCAAATAAAAATAACTTAACAAAAAAGTGCGATTCAACACTCACCAAACTTCTACTAACACGAAATTAGCAGAAGGGGCCCAAAGGGTGGAGCTTGAGAAATGAACTTCATCTTTATGCTCTCATAGTATGTCACTACTTTCGTGTTTGTCGAATGACAATTTGCGTATAGTTAGTGTGCTAGAGTAAAACCTGCACACGCGCTTTTGACAAAAATCAGACGCTAGGTCGTACAACAATTGAACTGTGTGTACGAGGCTTGGGAACTTTGAAGGCATGGACTCCAGGAGGAAATTCCAAGATAATAAATTTAGTTGTCATGAAGCTCGGACAGTGGATGAGAACTTAGAACTGACCTTCCTGATTAGAATACTTCACATTATTGCTTGGGCAAAAAATATTGAAGCCACAGACAGGCTAGCAAATAAGATCCAAAGGCAACTGTTTTTATCACAGATTTTAGGGGTTGTTTAACTTAGTGGTAGTAGAATTTAGTGAGTCTATGCCAGTGTGAACTGTGGTTTTAAGGATTGCCAGCTCACTTTTATTAAATAAACTTAAACTTAAAAGTAAAAAAATGAAAATGCTTGCCCACGCAGGGGATTTTACCATCAAACACAAGTAACAGAAAATGCCAAGCCACCTGGCTCCCACTTCAGCAGCGGTGCTGCTTATGCCTTAACCTTGGTTCTTGACTTGTCCTCTCGACCATCCTACACAGTACCTCTGTGTTTGCACTGTCTCCTAATGGGAGCCCTGAACTATGCCTAAAACTATCATAATAAGGGTGTGTACACCTGGACCCACACCCCGCTGGTCTTCAGCAAGGCCCGGGTCTCTAAGGTGGAGATTTCTTCCCTCTCAAAGCACTTCACAATCTCTAAACTATGGAGCTCAGTCTGGGAATACCAAAATTCAGAGGAAGCAGTAAGAACAGTTTTCTCTTCTCATAATCCATACTGCCTACTCCGGAGTCCCACACTCTGCATACATGAGAACTCAGTGGCGGGGGGGTCCCACATTGTCACACCTGGTATTAACTACTTGCCGCCAAACCGAAATGTACTGCGGGTGGGTGGCCACTGTAGGCAAAGCGACGTCACTGCCTACCACTGGGTTTAGGCGCCACAACCCCCCCCCCCGGACTGCTCCCGCTGTGATTGTACACAGCAGGAACCTGTCAGCATGTTTTGCCCAATGATTCACGGCCGGGACATGTTGATCAGCTGTGTACATTCACAGCCGAGAGCTGTGTGTTAAAATTCAACATAGGAATCTGTACACATGGAGGGATCTGTCAATTTCTCATTTTTCAGGAATGAAAAACTCGGGGATTATTAGTAAAAAGCAGCACACTTTACACACATTACACATAGTTAGGCACATATTATACCCCTTGATCTCCCTAGATGTTAACCCCTTCCCAGCCAGTGTCATCAGTACAGTGTAGCACCGATCATTGTAAAAATGGCACTAGTAATGTCAGTGGCAGTCAGTTCCTCCCAGCATCCGTTAGTGTCAGATTGTTTGCTGCAATATCACAATCCCATTGCAAGTCGTTGGTCACTGCCACTAGTAGTATAAAAAAAAAAAAATCCAGTATATATACTGTATACACCATAGATTGTAGGTGCTATAAGTTTCACGCAAACCAGCCAATATACACTTACCTGGATTTTTTAAAATAAAAAAAATATCACAGAATACATTTTGCCAATATTTTTGAACAAATTTTATTTTTTAATTTTTTTATTGGATATATTTTGTAGCAGAAAGTACAAAATATTGTTTATTTTTCAAAATCATCTGTATGTTTTGCGTTTATGCCGCACAAAAATAAAAAACCCAGTACCACCAAAAGAAAGGCTCTATTTGTGTGAAAAAAACTGTATAAATTTAATTTGGGTACAGAGTTGCATGACCGCACAATTGCCAGTTAAAGTTGCGCAGTGCCAAATAGCAAAAATGGCCAGGCCATACAGGGGGTAAAATCTTTCCGGAGCTGAAGTGGTTAAATACATGTATATTTTGTTTATTCACATTGTATGTACAAATGTTGAAAAACAAAAGAAGTAAAATGCGCTCTATTGTTTATGAGCCCTACTACAGGTACAAACAACAAATAACATACACATATGTAGTATTGCTGTGATCCTCAAGAGCAGGAACATTTATTTGAGGTTGTGCTTTGGTGAAAGTTATTGTAATAGCAAGAAATACTGTATATATCTAAATAAAAAATAAATAAATACTATTTTGGGCTAGTATAATAATAAAAAAATCAGGAGATATCTGTTATCATTTACCATCAAATGAAAGCCCAATTTGTCCTGAAAAGACAAGGTTTAATCTACCTGGATACGCAAAGTAGTTGCAATGATATGTACAGTTTTACATGTCAAAGTTGCAAAATTGTGTTCAGGCATTGGGATTTGTTTTACCTTCTGCACATGAAAGGGTTAAAGACCAAATTACCAAAAACCTAGGTCTATGATATGTAGGGAAATGTAGGGGAATAAAGACAGCTGCTTTTTTTTCGCTTCACATTTTGTCCTTCACATTTGTAGACCAACAGCAAGTATGGGGAAATCTAAGTCATTTTCTAGCAAAAAAATGCAGATTGTAATATGTGTGCAAAAAATGTAAAAATTGCCCCGAGTATCATGGACACTAACTAACGAGCTTGTTTAGGCTATGGAGCCCGTTCTTTCCACACTTTCCTGACACTTGCAGGGGAGGCTACTGGTACTGGTTGGGGGGAGGGAGAGTCTCCCTCTCCTGACCAGGCTTCTTCCCCTAATCCTCTCCCTTTTATTCTCTCTCTATCTAATCCCATCCCCCTTACCTTCTAGGGTCAAGCTAATAGTCCTACCCAAGGCCGACAGCTGGCCTATCAGCCCATTAGATGCACGTATCCATCAATGAGGCTATGTACTTTTGTTCTTCCCACTTGTGAGCCACTCCTACCCTAGCTTCTGGGCTTCTTTCTGCCAATGCACATATTTTATGGATCTGCCTGGTGTTGATATCTTCCATGGCCTTCAAAGGGTATTCACCTCTATTGAGGTCTTTGAAAACGACATGCTTTCATTATGATGAGTGTTATTTTCACAATTGGATGTTACTGATGACTGTATTTGCTGCTCTTTTGTATACTCTTAGGCCCTTCCTTGGGCCCATGTACCCACACTTCCCTTTAAAAAAAGTGTTTGTGGAATTAAAAATTGCCCCGGTTGGCAAGCAGTGAAATATCTAATGATAAGCAACTTATGTGTAAAGCTGTCATAAAGAAACACTCCTACGCATATCAAATATGCAGTCTGGTACACAAAATCCCTAACAATTTTGTGTTTTTGTCTTCCCTCATGAATACATCATGAGTGACAGGTAGGAAGTAGGGAATATCATTCACAAGAAATGGGTCAAATCTTTGCATGTGTGAATAACAGTTAAAGTTCAAAGAACTTGTTTGTTTTAATAGAAAAGAGTTGTAGATTTTTACCCTAAAATGGGGTTATGTTAGAAGGCTGTTTTGGCTACAAACAGTGTTTATCTGAGGTCTTTAAGTGGGGAAATTGTGTAATCAGTTCAGCTGTTATTACATTTACTGAACAATTAAGCTGTAAGCTGATTATTGTATTGTAGTTTTAAAGTGTTTATTTAACTGTGCAATTTTACTCCAAAAAAGCATAGTTTAAATAATTGGGCAAATACACTTGTGTTCAGAAAACAAGTTCATGAAGCATGCCTCATTTTGCCTTTAAAGCACTGAACCCTTAAATATGTCATGTCAACATTATTACAATACTACTTAGCTTCTAAAAGGATTTGACCTTTTAAACAGTTCCATGTGCACTTGTGCAACAAAGGGTTTGGGCAAGGGACACTATTACACAGAGTAGTAAGGAAGATACATCCTGGAACAGAGCGTGGGAGGACAAATTTTCAGACAAAATCAAAAGTTGACGTATGGCACAATTAAAAAGGAAACCAAGGCATATGAAAAATGTGTATGTATACACAAACTGGAAGTGTTGTTTGCCTGATGAATTCCTCCCAGTGACTCATTATCTAATGACAGTTTCCGATCTACATTCCAAAACAACATTTTCTACATATCATTTGGTACTGAGTCACAAAAGATAATTCTTCAAGCTACAATATTGACTGTTTTGACTTTAAAAGGACACTAGAAGAGGTTGCAACAAGTCTACTTAGATTCCTATTAATAAACGTTGTGGGATCCCTCTAGAATCTGTAAATCACGTTAGTGGGCACCCAATACTACAGTGATCTCGACTTGTATCCAGGTCGTGTGCCGAGCCGCTGCATCTAGAGTTACCTGGAGCTTACAAAATTTAGCTGAATGGTGCAGTGGGAAGGTTAACAGAGATAAGCATAACAAAGAAAATCAATCTCAAGATTTAGCAGCACGGAGGTGGATAGTAGTGGAGGTACCCGGGCCTGGATCAGCACAAGGGGACCCTCATTATCGGTCTATACGGAAGAAACTCATGGTGCAGTGAAGCCTAAGAGGGACAACCATCAGAGGCAGCTACCCAAAGACACCCACTCCTCTGCCTAATACCCCCTTGGGGGTGACAGAGTCTGGTGAGTGGGGGAGCACGGGGGGGGGGAGCACTTGGAGTCACCAGCTTCTACTTGCACGGAAGTCACCTCATATCACCCCTTGAGCATTTTTAAATGCATGTCAACCGACCCTGATGTTCTCAATTGTTCCTGTCTCTACATATTAGACATTTTATTCCTGCCTGAGTCCAATATAGGGACTGTTTTACCGATGGTGTATTCATACTCGCTGTCTCTAATATGAGTGTTAATTGTCTGGACTCCTATCTTTTTATATATGAAATTTGAGGAAATTTAATATACTGTAACATAGAGGTTTTTTGCACTTTGGTTTCACTTTATACACAGTGCACTTTATTCACCATATTTATTGGGGATATGTGGTAACCTCATATGGTTACCGTTAGCCCCCAAACAGTGTGCTTTCTCACGGACCCCGAATATTTTTAAAAAGGAGGTTACTCACTAATTTCAACAAAAAATTTTTTTTATATTTCTATTTTTATTATTTTTTTGTCTTGTTTGGTTTATTGCATATGCAAAGGTTCACACTGGAAGTGGAGCAAGTGTAAACTCAACCCACTTACTGAAATATTTATTTACACAATACAGAAGATGTGCACATTCACTTTTTAGGATTTTATACTATATAAATTAATTATTTCATTCATTTTTGGTGCATTTATAGGGGGACATTCACTTAAGGAACACACATTTATTCCTTTCCTTGCATATACACAAATTTTGTCACTATTTCTATATATTCACTTATTTATTTATTTTTCTGACCTTTAAGCAATACTTACTGTCAATAGGGCAGTGCCAATTCCCCACATCTCTTTATTACATGGGGGGTAAGCCTCAACTAGAAAGACTAGTAAAGGGGTGAGCAACTGTGGCCCTCCAGCTGTTGTGAAATGCCTCAGTCTCTGGGAGTAACTGCCAGTCTTCCCATCATGCCTCTGCTTCTGGGAGTCATGGGTGCAATGGTTACCTTGCAATGCCTCATGGAACATGTAGCTCCACAACAGCTGGAAGGCCACAGTTGCCCACACTTAGACTAGGAGCTTACACAGATACTCATTTCCTTGTTCTTTGAGGCTAAGCAGTGAGAGGAAAGAGAGTTAGGTTCATACTACTCTATATCTGAAAGTACATGATATTTTCTTTGCTCCCAGCGGTCCAGCTGGAGTTTTGGGAGAGTAAAGGAAAGGTAAATATTCCCTGCTAGGTACATTAAAATGAACCAGTGTTTTGACATACATGGGAAGAGCACAAGTGGGCAGGTGCAGCATGGTGCGGCAGCAATGAACACTCAGAGCCCAGTTGCAGAAAACTGAACTGTACTAAAGTAATTGTGTAGTTCAGTAATGCACAACAAGCCTGGGAAAAAGACCACCAGACCTATTACATTCACAGGATGTTCACAGATGAGTAGTAGCAGTAGGTTTCAGGTGTACAAACAGCATCTGTCTCAAGAAGCAGAATGCAACCTGGCTGGTCTGTACCCAAATGGGGAGGCTTCCAGGAAGGAAGGCATGTCCCTGCACTTTCCCTACTCCTCTGGAGCCTCTCTCTGATGCTAAGCATTGTCCCTGACAGACGAGTGACCTGTCCCTACTCTATCCACACGTGAAATGCACACCAAACCTGGGAGCCAGGATCTTAAATCGTGAGTAGTAGCAGGGGGGCAGAATGCAGCCTGGCTGGTCCTTACCCAAGTGGGAAGGTTTCCAGGAAGGAAGGCATATCCCTGCACTTTCCTTACTCCTCTGGAACTTCTCCCTAATGCTAAGCACTGTCCCTGACATACAGGGGACCTGCCCCTACTCTATCAACATGCAAAATGCGTGCCAAACCCGGGGGCAAGGGTCTTAAATAGAGTCTGTCTGACCCAAGATGGCCACCAAAGTCAAAAGGGATGCTAGCATCCAATCGGATGCTGCCTCTCTGTTACTGAGTAGATCATAGAGGAATGAGGCTCCTCTTGACTTCCTTCTCCACCTGCATTGCTGTTATTGATAATCGCTACCTGCAGTGGAGAAAATAGACTGCACCTGCCTATACGCAGGTTTGCTTCAAAGCAAACTAGAATTTTGTTATGCTTACTTAATCCAGTGCTGACCGTTGGGATGCCTATATTGAGGAAGACATCTAAATATGCCTGCTATGTGCTGATAGCACCAAATTATATTAGTTTAAATGCATGTCAGGTTTGGTTTCAAACTTAACTGCTTGCAAGTTTGAAACAAATTGCCATTTTCAACTGCACTTCAGGCTAGCTGCTAAACAATTTGTAGTTTCTGAATCACACACCTCTGCCAGACAACACGGCAATATCCTTGACCTTCACAACAGTGCAGGAGCCACACCACACAAAAAAGCTCCAGTCTACTGATGGCCAATGAATCTAGGCAACAAAAGGAAAGTATAACCCTGACAAAGTCATCCCTTGGTTCACCTTGTTCTCTTCTTATTAATAGTAAGCATATGTGCATTACAGCAGAGTCCCATTGGCTTGGAGCTCTGCCTTTCCTTCTCCGAGTCCTGATCTTCAACGGATTATATAAGAAATATATCGAGACAAATGAAGTACTTACCGTATTTATCGGCGTATAACACGCACCCCAAGTTTAGGAGGGAATTATAAGGAAAAAAATGTTTTAAGGAAAAAAACTTACATTTAAATGCCCATCAATGCAGCCTTGCACAGCGTCCATCTGCATGCTTGTCCAGTGTCATTTGCAGCCTTGCAGTCAGCAGCCTTGGTGTCATTTGCAGCCTTGCAGTCAGCAGCCTTGGTGTCATTTGCAGCCTTATCAGTGTCCATTTGCAGCCTTGCAGCTTTGCCAGTGCCGATCTGAAGCTTTTCTGTGTCCTTTTGCAGCCTTGCCCAGGCTGCAGTTAAACTGCAGTAACATGTCAGTGTCACTGCAGTTTGAAAATGGCGCCGAAATACACAGAGCCGGTCCTCGGCTCTTCTCGGCGGCTCTTGTTCACTTTCGGCCACTTTCGGCTCCACTCGTAGTCCCGCCCGGGATGGGCGTGACTGTGAGCGGAGCTAGCCGAACCTAGCCGAGTACACTCGGCTAGGTTCGGGCGGCGCTCGAGTGAAGCCAAAAGTGGCCGAGAAGAGCCGAGGACCAGCTCTGTGTATTTCGGCGCCGGCGGCGCCATTTTCAAATCGCGGTCGGCGATCGCTCAGTCAGCGGGAGATTGCAGGGGATCGGCGTATAACACGCACCCGCGTTTTTCCCCAATTTTAAGGGGAAAAAAGTACGTGTCATACGCCGATAAATACGGTACTTAGATTTTCCAGCTATTTATTCATTAGTAATAAGTAAATATATTATGTATTATTAATACAGCTGATATAAGTCTTTAAATCTGTCTTTAGTATCAGTTTCCTGATATCCGCTGCACCATATGACATAAGCTGGGAGAGGCAGTTCCAGAACCCTGAGCTAATCAGATTATACTGTATTTGACAGTGCAGCCAAAGCTTGCTCATGGGAGGAGAGAGCAGAGTAGGCAGACTGATGTCCTCAACAATGTGCTGATGCTTCTTCACAATCTAATTAACAGGCGGTGTTGTAGGTCACTAAGATTTCTGCTAAATGTGAGAAGAAAAGTGAGGTCATCATTTGTATTACCTTGCTGTCTGGCTGCGTGACTGGAATGAATGGCAAGTCCTTTGGCAGTTAAAGCTGAACTAAAACCTTCAAACCTTTCCAACTGCCATCTTAGCCTCTGTTTGTTCTTAAAGTGATTGTAAACAATCACCTTGTAAGACAACCCATTCAGTTTAAAATAGAAATGAAAGGCAAAACATTTTTGTATAGATATAAAAAAAACTTAGAAATACCTTTTTCCCTTTTTATGAGTGATCACATTCCCTCCGTTCTCAGCTGCATAAAAGCGGGGGGAGGAGAAGCAGCAGCACACTGAGCTTTCCAGTGAATGGCATAGCTCCCAACTGTCCCTCTTTTCTCCTCATTTGTCCCTCATTTTGTTCTGATCTATATAGTTGTATATAAAATTCACTATTTATCTATTAAAAAGTGAAACCTTTCATATAATGTCTAAATTGCTGCCTTTGTAAATTTCAAAGGCCAGTAAAAAGGAATAGTAGTGGTCTGCACTGAGGGGGATCTGCACTGAGGGGGGTCTGCACTAATAGAGGGGGGTCTGCACTGAAGGGGTTCTGCACTAATAGAAGGGGGGTCTGCACTGAGGGGGGTCTGCACTAATAGAGGGGGGTCTGCACTGATAGAGGGGGTCTGCACTGATAGAGGGGGGTCTGCACTGTGGGGGGTCTGCACTGATAGAGGTGGGTCTGCACTTATAGAGGGGGGTCTGCACTGATAGAGGGGGCCTGCACTGAGGGGGGCCTGCACTGATAGAGGGGGGTCTGCACTGATGGAGGGGGGTCTGCACTGATGGAGGGGGGTTTGCACTGAGGGGGTCTATACTGATATATGGGGGGACCGCACTGAGGGGGGTCTGTATTGAGGGAGAGGGGTCTGTACTGAGGGGGTCTATACTGATGAGGGGGGTCTACACTGAGGGGGTCTAAACTGCTGGAGGGGGTCTGTACTTAGTGGGGGGTCTATACTGAGGGAGGAGGATCTATACTGCTGGAGGGGCAGTCTGTGCTTAGTGGGGGTCTTTACTGAGGAAGAGGGGTCTGTACTGAAGGGGGACCATAGTTGGTGGAGGGGGGGTGACACCAATTTTTTTCCGCACCGGGTGACACCAGCTGTAGTGACACCACTGGCTCTTGTCTCTGCAGCAATTTAACTTTAATGTACAGGAGGGGGGTTAACTATATACAGGAGGAGGGGGGTAACTATATGCAGGAGGAGGTTAGCTATATACAGGAGGAGGGGGGTTAACTATATACAGGAGGTGGGGGTTAGCTATATACAGGAGGGGGAGGGTTACCTATATACAGGAGGGGGAGGGTTAACTTTATACAGGAGGGGGGTTAACTATATACAGGAGGGGGGTGGGTTAACTATGTACAGGAGGGGGAAGGGTTAACTATGTATAGGAGAGGGGAGGGTTAACTATATACAGGAGTGGGGGTTAACTATTTACAGGAGGGGGTTAACTATTTACAGGAGTGGGGGTTAACTATGTACAGGAGGGGTTACTATGTACAGTGGGGGGAACTATGTACAGGGGGTATACTATGTACAGGGGGCGTAACTATGCACAGGGGGGTAACTATGTACAGGGGGGTAACTAGGGGGAGAGGAGAAACTATGTACAGGGGGAGGGGGTAACTATATACAGGGGGGGTAACTATGGCTCTGCCTGGGACACTGATTTAAGGACTGAGGCTGGGAACACTGTGTAAAGACTGACTCTGCTGGTGGCACCTGATGCAAGGAGGGACTCTGCTTGGGGCACCTGATGCAAGGAGGGACTCTGCTGGGGGCACCTGATGCAAGGAGGGACTCTGTCGGGGGCACCTGATGCAAGGAGGGACTCTGCTGGGGCCACCCGATGCAAGGACAGACTCTGCTGGGGACACCTGATGCAAGGACGGACTCTGCTGGGGACACCTGATGCAAGGACAGACTCTGCTGGGGGCACCTGATGCAAGGAAGGACTCTGCTGGTGGAAGGCGACGTGGCTAGTGACACGCTCAGGGATCCCACTGATTCGGCATTATGGTGAGTTGAATGATTTCATTTTATATTACAATGTAATAATTAGAAATAATGCACTTCAATCATCCTGACACCATAACAATCATGGTGCCAGGATGATTGAAGCGCTAACATCAGGTGTTTGGAGTATCTTTATCTGCTGATTGTTAAACTTTCTAGAATACACATATTTCTATTGATGTGCAGGATCTGGGCCTGCTGTCCCTCCATTCCTCTCTCCCCCTTTCCCTCTCCATCCCTCAGTCATCTTAGACTCTAACCACACCCCCTTTGAGCCACGCTCATTTAAGCCACACCCACTATTCCACGTAAACCACGCCCATTTTTTGCCGCGACGCGCTTTGCGCGCCACAGTTTTCTTTTTTGCTATGCCACACCTACAAACGCATGCCCCACCCTCTAATTATTATACAGCTCCGTCTACAGCCAAAAAAGTGTCACACAAATTTTTTTTGCAATGTTGGCAACTATGCTTTCATCTGATTTCTAAATTGCTGCATTTGTAAATCCCAAAAGCCAATATAAAGGAATAGTAGTGGTAAAAAAAAACTTGTGGGTTTAACCAATCTTGTTTTTTTGTACAATTCTCCTTTAAGGGGGCGTGGCAAGGGGTGTGTCCTATGCTTGCATACTTTTGCTGCTAGGTGTCCCTCATTCGCATTTCAAAAAGTTGGGAGGTATGAGTAGATGGTACAGCAGGTACACATCAGGAATATGAAGTGTTGGGGTAACAAATGCTTTAAGTTGCCATGGTGCTGCATATGTGATCTGCTCTGACACCAGCCATTTGTTGACTTGACAGTTCAACTGAGAGCTGCCTTAAATGTAACTGTTTAAATCGGTGGGTTTAGTTCTGCTTTAAGAAGGCTTATTTCAACTGTAAGTAGCTGTTCGCCGGGACTTTAGCTTACATACCAACGCTTCTTTTTTTTAAACCAGCAAAGATAGATGAAGCAGTTCTAAATAATGTGTTAAATATATTATATGAAAAACCCTATGTACACTCTAAAGCGCACTGTGCAATAAATAAAACTAAAAAAAAATTATATTATTCCTGTGCAAAAAAAAAAAAAAAAACTTGATAAAGTGCTAGAAGTGCCACCCTGTGTTTGTGCTATAAGCATTCAGTATAAACCTAATATGTTATGCAAATTCAGTCACAAGTCCATAGAATTAGATAAATCAATAATTATCTGTTCAAAAGAAATATAGTCCAGAATACAGGTGCTATATGTGCATTAGTGCAGAAAAGAATGCTTGTGCTCCACTGTCGCTCACCAGAATATGCTGACCTCTTAATACTAAGAAGGTCAAAAAGCACTTCAGATCATAAACTCCTCTCTCTCCTACTGGCCAGATCACTCTTCTCTCTCTATATTTATACAATTTTTTTCTCTTCAGTCAAGATATTATGCTGCTTGTTCTGGTCTCTAAACGGCAGTGATGCAGATTGGCATTTCCTTGGCCTTTAAAGGATGAACACTGGTGGACCGAAGACTGGGGGACCAGCTTGAAACTGGCACTGGGCTATGCATTGTGGTGTTTTCCAGACCCCTCTGTACTGTGTCAGTTAATCATAGAGCACTTTCCAGTTTCAGACCAGCTATATAGCCCCAGATTCAGATCTGTCATACGGTCTGCATTGTGGCATCTTCCCCACTTTTGTACTATGCTAGTTAACTGCAGAGTGTTCCCCAGGTCCATAGCAATAACACAACTTCTGGTGATCAGTCTCTGAATACTTTCCTTGTGAGTGAACCTCTGGATAATGTCAAATGAGCTTAGAATGGGGGTCTCAAAATAGCGGCCCTCCAGCTGTTGCAAAACTACAAGTCCCATCATGCCTCTGCCTGTCGGAGTCAGGCCTGTTACTGTCAGCCTTGCAATGCATCATGGGACTTGTAGTTTCGCAACAGCTGGAGGGCCGCCAGTTTGAGACCCCTGGCCTACAATGTGACCTTCAGGCACTATGTTCTATATTGCGATTGTGCTTTTCAGTCCCCTGTGTACTGTATCAACCACAGACTACTATCAAATTTCATAGCCGTGGCACAACTTCAGGTGTGACTAATAGTATTAAGAGGAACAAAATCCTACATAAATAAATTAATAATTAATTAAGTGCTACATACAAATACACAAAAGTGAGAAATTAATTAAAAAATGATCATAACTTCACCTCAAAACCAACGAACAATGAAAAAGAGAAAAATTGTAACCATTAACACTCCCAGTGTCTTAATTAGGGCCCCAGAGACCAAGAAAACATCCACCTATATATTAGGTGCATAAATCCAGCATGCAGTGTTCCCGGGTCACTTCCCAACCAAAATGCCACCTCATTACCCAACCTCAATGATCTCTAAACAAAAGAGATCAATTGCGCTTGGACACCCAAACAAAGTCAATCCAGGGTACACTGTCACTTTTAGGTCACATCCGAACCTTCAGTGAGTACCAAGGATCAGCAACTCTCCTCAGAGATAGTGGAAGAAAACAACAAAGGACCATAGAGTAATATCGCTAAAACGTCAGTTTTATTGCATATATATTATACTCACAACCATTACAAGTTATATAAAGGCATAAATTCACCTCGCCATTATACACAAGTAAGCATGATGATGTCATAAGCCCCTGACCCCTTCCAACGCATTTTGTCTGCAAATGGGGCATCTTCAGGGCGACAAACAGCCTTAGGTGTGACCTAGTCTCTGTGGGCTCTCTCTCAATGACTAAGTATGTTTGCAACAAAAAGAAGGGGGTGGGGGGTTTTGGGCCTTTAAATGAGGTGTGTGGGATCACACAGCTCCATCCCTATCTATATGCAAGAAAAAGAGTGTTTGGGACTTTAAATGAGGTAGCTCTAGCATGGCTAAAAGATGAGTCAATGTTATAAGACATGTTTTATTCATTAAAAAACATGACATGGCAATATAAGTATATACATAGTAAATAAGCATAACAATCACATATTATTGACCAGATATTCATAAAAACAATCATAGCAACTTGGAGATCACATATTGAGATATCGGACAATTGTCCATAGTAAAGAATCGCTTGAAAAGCAGCATGGTGGGGTAGCTTGGGAGTGGATGAACTAAAACCATCTAAAAAGAAAATGGTGCATCAAAATTGGTCCGATGCACGTTTCGTGGTTTCTTACCACATCATCAGGGGCGAGTGCACCAATGTCTGTAAAAAAGCATAAATAAACGATATGGTCCAAAGTTACACCCAAACACAAGGGAGACTATATATGTAAAGGAGGGGAGAAATAAACTCATTCCACTAAGTACTTACATATCAATTAAGTCTAGACCATGTGAACATGAAAACTGGTGGCTGCTTGAAATGTTCATCCTGGGAGCTGAGGAAGTGGACTGCAGGAGAGCCGGACGCACACAATGATCCCCAGAGAAAAGGAAACCAGTGGTTAAAAAGAAAACCAGTTGGGCTCCAATGCTGTAAAAGTGAATAAATTAAGTAGACTATGAGTATATGAAGGTGTATTATATTATTGAAAAGTATTGAACAGTAAATGGAGCCCAACACCAACATAAAAAGTGGATACAAATGAAGTGTGGAAATAGTGAAAAAAAGGGCATACCTGCTCAGAGGGAAAGGAAGAGTGCAGAGGATATAGAAAAAATGATGAAGGACAGCCAATGCTGTCTTCAATCAAACACTGAAAAGCATAGGCAGAAAGCCCAGCCAGGTGATTACCTAAAGCTGTAAGGGTTGTCCTTTTTAATAATATAATACACCTTCATATAACTCATAGTCTACTTGAATTATTCACTTTTACAGCATTGGAGCCCAAATGGTTTTCTTTTTGACCACTTGTTTCTCTGGGGATCATTGTGCGCATCCGGCTCTCCTGCGGGCCCCTTCCTCAGCTCCCGGGATGAACATTTCAAGCAGCCACCAGTTCTCATGTACACATGTTCTAGACTCAATTGACATGTAAGTACTTAGTGGGATGAGTTTATTTCTCCCTAAATTTACATATATAGTCTCCCTTCTGTTTGGTTTGGTATTAGCTGGTATTTATTCAGATGGTAGGCTCAGAATTTGGCATAAACAATATGAAAGCATGGATCCATCCTGCCTTGTATCAATGGTTCAGGCTGGTGGTGATGGTGTAATGCTGTGGGGGATATTTTCTAAGCACACTTTGGGCTCCTTAGTACCATTTGAGCATCGTTTAAACACCACGGCCTACCTGAGTATTGTTGCTGACCATGTCTATCCCTTTATGACTACAGTGTACCAATCTTCTGATGGCTACTTCCAGCAGGATAATGCACCATGTCACAATGACAATGAGTTCACTGTCTTCCAATGGCCTCCATAGTCACCAGATCTCAATCCAACAGAGCACCTTTGGAATCTGCAGCAACTGCATGATGCTATCTATCATGTCAATATGGACCAAAATCTCTGAGGAATGTTTCCAACATCTTGTTGAATCTATGTCACATAGAATGGAGGCAGTTCTGAAGGCAAAAGAGGGTCTGTTAGTAGCAAGGTGTACCTAATAAAGTAGCCGGTGAGTATATATATATATATATATATATATATATATATATATATATATATATAGTATATTGCTGTGTTATTTCAAGCAGTGTTGTCAGCTCTTCACAGGATAGGTAACAATGATACCATTAGATGGATAGATACCTAGATAGCTAGATAGACAGACAGACGGATTACTCTTGTACAGGAAGCATGTTACTTCCAGGATCACCAGGTGAAAGTATATAAGAAAAGACCTAAAAAAAATGAAAACTAATACAGTCCCCCAGGGCTGGACTGGGACAAAAATGTGGCCCTGGACTTCATCCAGACCGGCCCAGGGCACAACACATCAGGGTACAGCACATCAGGGTACAGCACATCAGGGCATAGCACATCAGGGCACAGAACATCAGGGCACAGAACATCAGGGCACAGCACATCAGGGCACAGCACATCAGGGCACAGCACATCAGGATACAGCACATCAGGGCACAGAACATCAGGGCACAGCACATCAGGATACAGCACATCAGGGCACAGCACATCAGGGCACAGCACATCAGGATACAGCACATCAGGGCACAGCACATCAGGGAACAGCACATCAGGGCACAGCACATCAGGGCATAACACATCAGGGTACAGAGCCCAGCACATCAGGACACAGCACATGACACATCAGGGTACAGGACACAGCACATCAGGTCACAGTACATCAGGATACAGGACATCAGGGTACAGGTCACAGTACATCAGGGCACAGGACACTGAGGCACAACACATCAGGGCATGGGGCACATAGCACATCAGGGCATGGGGCACATCAGGGCATGAGGCACATAGCACATCAGGGCACATCAGTGTACATTGGGGCACATCAGGGTACATTGGGGTACATCGCCGCGGACCTCCGGGGGAATTCACCGCAGAACAACTGGGAAACCCCAGTTGAGAAACGATGCAATAGGCAAATTAGGCGGCCGCTGGAACCGGCCCACTGAGCCATATGCCCACCGGGAAACTCCCGGTAGTCCCAATGGCCAGTACATGCCTGCAGTCCCCACATCTAAAGACTGCTAAACAGCAAAATATTACATTTTTGTTACTAGGTTTAGATATGCTTTAATGCAAATGGCAAGGATAGTGGTCAGAGGAGGCATTGCATGCTAATAAGCTCAGACAACATGTATGCATTTTTTGTAAAGCTTTACATATTCAGCCTTAATGTGCTCTAAAGAAACTGGTTCTACGTGCATAATAGTCTGCATGGATAGATAAGGTATTTACACCATAGTCCTTTGTATTAATGCAACAGATATAGTATAATGAAACTCTAACCTGATATGTCATGCATGTTACATTCTGCAGACATTTGTCAGAAATCCATTGCCCTGCAAATGAGGATTTTAGCTGTATCCTCCCAATCAGTTTGCATTCACCCTTATATGTGCTCTGGATGTGCAGCATAATGTGTTGTGATTACAAGTAAACCAGGTTAGATGACTCTGCCTAGTTTGCCCTGCCATTAGTAAATATGGCCCATTGCATTAGAAGGACTACTACAGCTCAGAAAGATTGATAGCTAAGATCTCTACAGATTTTGAAAACAAATTTCAAACACTTCACAGAAACAAGGGAAAACTAAAAAAAGATACATGTTTTGCATGTTTGAAACTTTTACACCTGATAAATGCAAAGCAAAATAGGGAAATTAAGCTTATTTAGTTTAGCAGAGAATTTTTTTTTAATTGTGTAAAGTTACTTGTATGGTAGAGTCTTAAAGCAGCTGAGTGTTTTAATAAAGAAATAATTGTAACTGTTGGTGGAATAGTTCTGTTTGCTTAAATTATCCAATCATGTACAACAGGTAATAACCATAATATTTTATAAAGGCAAGATCAAAAAAGATTTTCATTAGGCAATGTTTGCATATCCACACAACAAACGTTCAATGTAATTCATAAAAAATACCTCTGCAATCAGGCACATGTGGAAGTATTCAAACATCAGCTCCTGTGTAAATGGCCAGTCCTCCACTGCAGGAAGTTTTAATTAAAGTGTATGTAAACGTAACCTTCATCTTTTATTGGTTTTCTTTATGTCTGTTAAATATACCATTGAAAGAATTTTGTTTTATATCTATATATACACAGTATATATAGTTTAGCAGGGTGGACAGCACCAGTAGGTAAACATAGTTACCAACTAAGAATCCCCATTTTATAAGCAACAGTTTGCAATAGGAAAGGGGTAATACGTGGTTTTACAAGAGTTGTATATCTGTAGCTATTTGCACCTGAACATTAATTTCTCCATTTCTACTGCATAGTGCAGATTGGTAACTATAAGACTCTGCTCACACCTGAGTGATTTTCTGCTAAGCTTGTAGCTCTACAACGCTCAACAAGCCAAATCCCATTCATTTCAATGGCCCTATTCAAATCTGAGCATTCTTTTGCCTAAATCAAAATGCCTGAAGCTCAAAAAAGTACATGAGCTTCCTTTTGGCAGATTACAAGAGTTTTTGGCCCCATAGACTTTAATAGAAACACTTCTAATACACTTCTAAAATGCTTCAAAAAAGCTTATAAAAAGCTGCAAAAAAGCCTAAAAAAAACCGCCTGAAAAATGCCAGTAAATCAATACACTCAGGTGTGAATTGAGCCTTGGGCAGGGAAGCCCAAAAGTGCTATAGTACTATATTACTGGCTATAAGTGTATACTTATTGTGCTGTAACCTATGGCATGGACCATAGGGTAAGTACATGGATTGAAAACTGTCTACAAGGACAAGTTCAGAGGGTGGTGATAAATGGGGAGTACTCGGAATGGTCAGGGGTGGGAAGTGGGGTCCCCCAGGATTATGTCCTGGGACCAAGCCTGTTTAATTTGTTCATAAATGACCTGGAGGATGGGGTAAACAGCTCAAATTCTGTATTTGCGGACAATATTAAGCTAAGCAGGGCAATAACTTCTCCACAGGATGTGGAAACCTTGCAAAAAGATCCGAACAAATTAATGGGGCGGGCAACTACATGGCAAAAGAGGTTCAATGTAGAAAAATGTAAAATAATGCATTTGTGTGGCAAAAATATGACTGCAATCTATACACTGGGGGGAGAACCTCTGGGGGGAATCTAGAATGGAAAAGGACCTAGTAGATGATAGGCTCAGCAATGGCATGCAATACCAAGCTGCTGCTAACAAAGCAAACAGAATATTGACATGCATTAAAAAGGGGATCAACTCCAGAGATAAAACAATAATTCTCCCGCTCTACAAGACTCTGGTCCGGCCTTACCTAGAGTATGCTGTCCAGTTTTGGGCACCAGTCCTCAGGAAGGATGTTCTGGGTACAAAGAAGGGCAACAAAGCTAATAAGGGGTCTGGAGGATATTAGTTATGAGGGAAGGTTGCGAACACTGAACTTATTCTCTCTGGAGAAGAGACGCTTGAGAGGGGATATGATTTCAATTTATAAATACCGTACTGGTGACCCCACAATAGGGATAAAACTTTTTTGCGGGGAGTTTAACAAGACTCATGGCCACTCATTAAAATTAGAAGAAAAGAGGTGTAGCCTCCCTGGCGGGTTTCCCGAGTGTGGCTTGGGGTTAAATTTCAGCACCATTAGCGGTAACCCCGAGCCTCGGGATTACATCTCAGGATCCTGGTGCAGTATACTTACCTTGTCCCCAGGATCCTGCAAAGTCTCCCCGCGGTGTCCGTGGGCTGTATCCTCCTTCTAAAGCCTCTGTGTGCCGGGCTCCATACCCTGCGAGCGTCGCAACGCATGGGGGCGGAGCCTGGCGGTAAATTCAAATAAGTGAAAACTCATAACACATACAGTACTGTAATCTTACTGATTACAGTACTGTATGAAATTATTTCACATACCTTTTGTCCCCAGTGCTTTGTCCAATGCCCTGCATGCAGTTTTATATGATATATACTGTTCTTTCTGCCTGAAAACTGGAGATTGTCCATAGCAACCAAAAAGTGTCCCTTTACGTCGAAAGTGGCTTTAGACCAGCTAGAAAACAGCGCTAGTAAATTAGAACACTTGCAGAATTGAGCGATAGTGAATCGTGGGGAAACTAATTTTATTATTATTATATTATTATTTTTTATAATTATTTATATTTATTTATTGAAATATTGAAATTAAGTGCAGCGCAATGATAGTGGACAAAGAAGAAATATATAGATAAAATGAATATATAAATTAAAGTCCTTGATAACACATGAATGATGATAATCCTACTCTTGATGGAAAAAGAACGGATCATTTCTTCACAGACACCCTTGCTAATCAAATCACTAGGAAATTGCGCTTACCGGACATGATGGACCTCTAAGTTATAGGAGGTCATATGGGCCTGATTCACAAGAAACCTTTGTACACGGCCTGGATCTCTTGAGCAGTATCCACATCCGCCAGTGAACTCATGCGAGCTGTAAATTTCGTGAATCGCAACACTCTGTAATTTCCTTGTTTAGATGGTTACCTATCTCTAGTACAGGTATAGCATCAGGACCTGGGATTCTCTATGATGTCTTGGCTTAATATCTGCTGACTGCCAAGACATCATAGAGAATCCCATGTGTTGTGTTATCAAGGACTTTAATTTATATATTCATTTTATCTATATATTTCTTCTTTGTCCACTATCATTGCGCTGCACTTAATTTCAATATTTCTACATGTCTTGGGTTGGTGAATCCTTTAGTTTTCAGCTTGCATAGTTTGTCCATCTGTTATTTTTTTGCGCTGATTGCTTTTTATTTTATATTTATTTATTATATTATAATTTATGATTTTGTGTTTCAGACTTCATCATACCCGGGATATCTACTAGACTCTTGTTTGGACAGATTTAAGTGTGTTATTGCTAAGAATTGCAGACCTACAATATAAAACGCCAAATTTCTATGCAAAATAATTGTACCGCTTTGAGACGCAAAAATCTGAAATAATCATACCGCCAGGGAGGTTAACCTCAAACTACGTAGAGGGTTCTTTATTGTAAGAGAGGCAAGGATGTGGAATTCCCTTCCACAGGCGTTGGTCAATATACAGGGATATACAGTACAATGTAATACTGACATATAATCACACACATAGGTTGAACTTGATGGACTTGTGTCTTTTTTCAACCTCATCTACTATGTAACTGTAACTATGTAACCTTGTTGCAATATATACAGTATCTCACAAAAGTGAGTACACCGCTCACATTTTTGTAAATATTTTATTATATCTTTTCATGTGACAACACTGAAGAAATGACACTTTGCTACAATGTAAAGTAGTGAGTGTACAGCATGTATAACAGTGTCAATTTGCTGTCCCCTCAAAATAACTCAACACACAGCCATTAATGTCTAAACCGCTGGCAACAAAAATGAGTATACCCCTAAATGAAAATGTCCAAATTGGGCCCAATTAGCCATTTTCCCTCCCCGGTGTCATGTGACTCGTTAGCGTTACAAGGTCTCAGGTATGAATGGGGAGCAAGTGCGTTAAATTTGGTGTAATCACTCTCACTCTCTCATACTGGTCACTGGAAGTTCAACATGGCACCTCATGGCAAAGAACTCTCTGAGGATCTGAAAAAGAGAGTTGTTGCTTTACATCAAGCTGGCCTAGGCTATAAGAAAATTGCCAAGACCCTGAAACTGAGCTGCAGCATGGTGGCCAAGACCATACAGGGGTTTAACAGGACATGGTTCCACTCAGAACAGGCCTCGCCATGGTCGACCATAGAAGTTGAGTGCACGTGCTCAACATCATATCCAGAGGTTGTCTTTGGGAAATAGACCTATGAGTGATGCCACCATTGCTGCAGGGGTTGAAGGGTCAGCCTGTCAGTGCTCAGACCATATGCTGCACACTGCATCAAATTGGTCTGCATGGCTGTCATCCCAGAAGGAAGCCTCTTCTAAAGATGTTGTACAAGAAAGCCCACAAACAGTTTGCTGAAGACAAGCAGACTAACGACATAGATTACTGGAACCATGTCCTGTGGTCTGATGAGACCAAGATAAACTTATTTGGTTCAGATGGTGTCAAGCGTGTGTGATGGTAACCAGGTGAGGAGTACAAAGACAAGTGTGTCTTGTCTACAGTTAAGCATGGTGGTGGGAGTGCCATGGTCTGGGGCTGCATGAGTGCTGGGGAGCTACAGTTTATTGAGGGAATCATGAATGCCAACATGTACTGTGACATACTGAAGAAGAGCATGATCCCCTCTCTTCGGAGAATTGGCCGCAGGGAATTATTCCAACATAAACGACCCCAAACACACCTCCAAGAGGACCATTGCCTTGCCAAAGAAGCTGAGGGTAAAGGTGATGGACTGGCCAAGCATGTCTCCAGACCTAAACCCTATTGAGCAACAGTGGGGCATCCTCAAACAGATGGTGGAGGAGCGCAAGGTCTCTAACATCCATCAGCTGATGTAGTCATGGAGGAGTGGAAGAGGACTCCAGTGGCAACCTGTGAAGCTCTGGTGAACTCCATGCTCAACAGGGTTAAGGCAGTGCTGGAAAATAATTGTGGCCACACAAAATATTGACACTTTGGGCCCAATTTGGACATTTTCACTTAGGGGTGTACTCACTTTTGTTGCCAGCGGTTTAGACATTAATGGCTGTGTGTTGAGTTCTTTTGAGGGGACAGCAAATTTACACTGTTATACAAGCTGTACACTCACTACTTTACATTGTAGCAAAGTGTAATTTCTGGTAAGTATGCATTTTTAGCTTCTGACTTTTATTTTTGTACAAGTGAAGATCCTCTTTAAAGTGGTTGTAGAGTCACAATTTACAAATCCTGGAATCCCCTCTGTTACAGAAATATATACTGTGCGGTATCTGTGTTTTTTTAAGTTATGTTGCAAAATACCTTATTTCAGAGCGCCCCTGTGCGCTCACATGACCTCCCGGTGCTCTGTTTCCCTGAACTGAGGACTACAGTAGAAGGGGCTGAGATCCCCTATTGATGTCAGCCGGGAGGTGACATAATCGCACAGCGGCGCTCTAAAATAAGATATTTCACTGCATAATTTTTAAAACACAGATACTGCACAGTATATCTTTCTGCAACAGAGGGTCTTCCAGGATTTTGGATTAGTGATTTTACAGCCATACCGACGGGAGGGGGGGGTGGCTGACACAGATTTCCGAGCTGACAGGCAGGAAGGGAGGTGGAGAGGGAGAGACTGAGGGCTGATGGAGGCCCATAAAATGACCATGATATCATGGATCAGCAGCCATAATTACCATGGTCAGCACACTAAGGGGTATACAGGAACAGGCAGGATCAACCAGGTATTTTACAGCATAGAGAGGGACAAATCACACTGCACAAGTACGATTTTGTATATCCTGCTTTAAAGGAACAGGATCGTTTTTTTTTTTTTTTTTTCTTTTAGGGTTACAACCACTTTAAGTATGTCTAATACTTGACTACGCAGCTCTGTTCCTTGGATACAATGGGAAGTCGTTTCTATTCTTCCATTCCGTTATTTGTAAGCTGTGCTGTCACTTCATGCTGTAGTTAAAAATGGTAAGTACAGAAATTTTTTTTCTTAGAGTGTCTTAGCTGCTCCACCAAAGGACGTAAACATGAAATTGTCTGTATTTAGTGTGAGTTACAATAAATGTGTACTACAAACAAATGCAAAGAGCAGTATGAACTGGTCTAACCCAAAAACAGCTTGTATGCGGGCACTACAGATTAGATTGGATGTTCTTTTAAAATAGCTAAATATTTAAGGACCATTCACACCTATGTGTGTGTTAACACACGCCTCCTAATGCTCATGTTCTCCTGCCAAAAGGCATAAAAACACAGCTGTATTATTTTTACAAGGTAACGCACCATAACTTACAACGCATTCATAAAAAACCTACTTTACTGCAATGCAAAGGCATGAATTCAGCCTTAAAGTGATATTAAAGGTTTGCTGTTTTTTCATGTTATACTTACCTGCTCAGTGTAGTGGTTTTGCACAGAGCAGCCCGGATCCTCCTCTTCTCGGGAGGCACTTCTGGCCCCTCCCTCCTGCCGAGTGCCCCCACAGCAAGCAACTTGCTATGGGGGCACCCAAATAGGCTTGCTCTCGAACCGATGCTCTGCATGCCCATTCACAGACAGAGCTCAGCCTCGCCCCCTCTCGCTCCTTATTGGCTCGCTGACTGTGATTGCCCCAGCCAATGAGGAGGGAGAGTCCCCGTAAAGCCAAGGTTCTCGTGCACATGCTGGATCGCGATGGGGTTCGGGTAAGTATTAGTGGGGGCTGAGGGGCTGCTGCACATAAAATGCTTGCAGAAAAAACACCTTGAGTCTTTAGAAACACTTTAAGCAAAAGTTTTCAAAACTGCGGTTTTCCTGATTACTCAGCAATGGTAGCAAAACTTTAAAAAGTGAAAGAAAACAGTTGCAGCGGCTCAACCTGCTCTACAATGCTAGTCTTGTCTCAAACGTATTTATTTATTTCAGTTACTTATATAGTGCCCTCAATTTACACAGCGCTTTACATATACATTGTACATTCACATCAGTCCCTACCCTCAAGGAGCTTACAATCTAAGGTCCCTAACTCACATTCATACATACTAGGGACAATTTTAGACAGGATCCAATTAACCTACCATCATGTCTTTGGAGTGTGGGAGGAAACCGAAGTACCCGGAGGAAACCCATGCAGGCACAGGGAGAACATGCAAACTCCAGGCAGGTAGTGTCGTGGTCGGGATTCGAACCAGCGACTCTTCTTACTGCTAGGCGAAAGTGCTATCCACTACACTACTGTGGTTAAAGATTCACTTTAACCACTTAAGGACCGAATGGATTTACTCCCCTCAATGACCAGGCCATTTTCTGCGATACGGCACTGCGTTATTTTAACTGACATGCGATGCTGTACCAAAATAAAATTGATGTCTTTTTTTCACCTAGAAATAGAGCTTTCCTTTAGTGGTATTTGATCACCTCTGCTGTTTTTATTTTTTGCGCTATAAAAAAAAAAATAGTGACTATTTTGCAAAAAAACCCAATATTTTTTATTTTCTGCTATAAAACATTCCCAATAGAAACATGTAAAAAATCTAATTTCTTCATGAATTTAGGCCAATATGTATTCTGCTACATATTTTTGGTAAAAAAAACCCCAACAAGCGTATATTGATTGGTTTGCACAAAAGTTATAGCGTCTACAAAATAGGGGATAGATTTATAGCATATTTTTTTTTTTTTACTAGTAATGGCGGTGATCAATGATTTTTAGCGGGACAGCGACATTGCGGCGGACAGATCGGATACCTAACTGAAATTTTTTACACCTTTTTTAACTGTGCTCCCTCAGTGTGTTTACTAACTGTATGGGGGAAGGGCTGCCTGGGATAACACACAGATCCGTCTTAATGCATAGCAGAAAGACAAGAACTCTGTGTCATCCCCTGTCAGAATGGAGATCTGCCTTGTTTACTTAGGCAGATCCCCGTTCTGTGTCTTTGGGGAACAATCGGGGGCGGCCAACGGACATCGAGCCGGTCCTGCTGATTGGCCCTTAAAGGTGAACTTATCCTTTAAGTCTTTAAATTCTAGTGCAAACTTTCTCTAGCTGTGAGCTATACTCATGTTAAACTGATTCTCATCACTTTCTGTCATACTCACAGGGTGGCAGGCAATAACGGGAAATCTCTTCAAGACTTATCTCTACCGGGAGCTTTGATTGAAGCCCTGAAAAAATGTTGCCATACATGAATCTGAATTCATCCAGTTCAGCTAGCCCATTGTATGGGCTAGCTGGTTCTACACAAGTCGACATAGCGACTGACTTGTGTACAGCCAGACTATCAAATTTTTTTTCGAATGATCAGTGCAGCCACCTATAGTCAGCAACAGTGATCATTGCATTCTGCCAGAGGGGAAGGCTCCCCTACAATGGAAAGATTCTCCCATCCGCATTGAATTTGTGGTTTGGGGAACCGGATCTTTTTTTTTTTTTCCGTTCAACCTGCTGGTTGAAAAAAAAAATCATGTATGGCCAGTTTAAGTATCCGATCCGATCCAGAGCCCTACTCTGATTGAGGACTGAATGGAGGAGAATGTTCTCTTAAGACCACCAGCCCAACATACATTATTTGTACTGGCCCAAAGGACAAATGCCCCCAGGCCCAGTCTACCCTGGTCACATGCTTGAAGTGATAGATTGGTGGTGCTGGAGCCTTAAGTAACTCTACTTTAGTGCTATTAACAAAAATGTGTTAGTGATATCCCAATGGGGTGTCTAGGTAATAAGTGGGCTCCTCTCATGATCTGAGGAACTACCTCAAACTAAGTCGGAAAATTGAAGCACCATACCAAAGTGGTAGCATCCAAAATGAAGTTGTATTTCAAATGTGTAATATATTATACACTTCGGTGAGGCATTTTGATTCTTAGACTTAAATATCACTTCCTTGGTCCTATGCGAGAGAAATGTGTCCAGTATATAGACAACAATAAAAATGTAATCTTAATGTGTATTGCTAGCTTAACACATAAATTGCCAACTGATCGCACTATCATACATTAATATTGCCTATAAACCAGAAACATAAGCAATATATCTTTATTAAAAAATACATTTGAATGAGAACTAGAGGACGCATCAATGGAAAGGACTGTGGGAGGGATTTTAAAATGTTCAGTAACTTTATCTCTGTACTGTCAGTGATGTCACTCAGGATCCCTGATGCTGTTTTTTACACTTTAATGGTGCTGGGTATCTGTCATGTCATTTAGCAGTGGTAGCGCTGATTTTTCACAAACATCAGCTGAAGGATTGGATGGGCAAACTGTTGAACTCTGGCCAGTTTGTTTACCCATTCACTAAACTGCAGATAAGCTGGGCTTGGATCAAACTCATACTCAACCTGAACCTTAAGCACATACCTTATTATAATAAGTAAGTGACAAAGAAAACCAGCAGCATTCACAAGCTTACATCTAAATAAACTGAGGGGAATAACGCTTCAAAAGGTTATTCACTTTTACATACCTTCTGTGTACATGTTAGTACAAGGTAAATCATACTTTTATGAAAAGGTTTTCTTCCTGATGTTTGTCACTAACTTTTATCAGTTTATAATAAAATCCCAAGCAAGTATAGCTATGTCATATCATATGTCTTAACATATGAATGAGTTGTCAAAAATGCAGAATACAGTCACGCAAGGGTGGTAAGTTATTAAAAGAAAGTTGCCAAAGAGTCTGACTAATGCGTTTCGGTCTTCAAAAGTGGCAAATCCCCTGTATGTTTTGGAAAACTGCATCACATTATTGTAATATTAATAGCATAATTAAACCACAAATAATTTTATATGAATCGTTTTCCTTTTTTTTCTTGTCAATCAATATTTCAATTATGTAAGAGATATAATTAGACCTAAACCTGTCAACAAAAAATGCCTATATATTTAGCTAATGAGTGCATTCAAAACATACCGAACATAATACAAAGTTTAAAGGAGAGCTGTTTTACCAATAGCAACAAAAGGTGAAACATCTGCCTGCCTCCCTTTGTATGATAAATATACTTAAACCTAACACATTTTTTCCAGGCCTAGCTGATGTACATCTGCAAATGGTGCATCTGTCTTTAAAGTCCCCTCCCCTTTTCTATATAGGAAGGTGCAATTTGTTGAAACATTTCTGTGTAAAATAACAAGAAACTTGACCAAATCTTCTGGTCAGATCAGTTACATCACTTGATGCTTATTGGGTCATGCATGGCAGCAACTATAAGTTAAGTAACTTGTAGCCGTACAGTGTAGACAAACCAATTACAGCTGATTTCAGGCTTGTTAGTTTAAAGAGTAACTCCACTTTTGTTGAGAAAAAAACATTCCCCTCTGGGTGATCTATGTACATTGCAAGGATTTGAACAAAGTTTGTTGCAGATTCCTACCTTTTGTTATTCTGAAGAAATCTCTGTTTGTTAGTCTGTGTCCATATAAAACGTGTATCTAATGTGAGCGGTTTCATAATTATCAACCAGTTGCTGCACCTGCAGAGCTCTAATGAGGAAAACTGCTGAGCCTGCATCCCTTTAGATGTGATTTCCTATTGGGAGTATTTCACCAAAAATTAAATTTTTGTTGCAGGGGATGCCTGAAATCTGACTTGCATCTTAGTGCTAGACATCTGGGAAAATCGGCGAGCCAATCACATGCAGGAAATTATGTTTCTGAGGGGCGTTCTGCACACATTATGTGTACAGAACACCTCCAGGTAGCCATATTGCATTTCATTTTACAAAAAATTACTGAACTGCAGATTGAAAATGAAAGGTCAGTTTTAATAACATTCAATTACAATATGATTTGTGTCACAATTGTATATGCTATATTATTTTTTGTTAGGTGCAATTTTTTTCCCAGGAAAGTTGAATTCCTTTTTAAGTTCCTTGGACAACAAATGTAGTGCTAATTTCCATCATTTTATTTGCTCAAAAAATATTTTTGTTATATTTGCATGCCAATGCAGTTTAGCGTTTTCCAAATTTTTTGCATTTCTTGACAACTGTGTAACATAAAAAAAAAATACAGGAAACTCATTTAAAGAAAACTGTGATTCACACTTTTTTTTGGCTCAGATAGAGACATGTAAAACTACATAAAGAATGTACGAGATCTGTGCCATTATAGCCAGTAATAGTGCTAGATCTGCCAGGAGAAAAGCGAATTTGACCACAGTGCCAACGACCACAATGGCACAGATTTCATTGAGTTTTTTGTGGCCAGTTTTAAACATATTTAACTGCAGAAAAATATGTGAAGTTCAACACCTCTTGCTAGTGGCCAAGATGCTGCCCTGCTCTTGCATGTCTATCAATTTCTATGCAAATTTGCAGGGGGTTGAACAAGGCCCTACTAAATGGTCAAAAGTGATTCCAGTGATTTCCTTATCTGCAAGGAACGCTGAATTGGCAGATCAGTAATACTGTATTCCTGTACTTGAAAGATCACCAATTGGCACTTAAAAGTTGTGGGTTATTTTTGTTTTTCTAGCAGGTTAGGCCAAAATAAATGGTAACCAATAGCCATGATAGTTTTTTTCTGACATATCATGGTGCATCTAACAACATGCTACGTGGAGCAGACTAAGGAACCTCCAGCTTGAGCGGTAAAGCTGATTTCCATAGCATACCATTTGATGCCTATCTTTAGTAATAAAAGTTTGTAGATTTCAACAAATCTTGTTGGAACATGTTGAAACACCTCTTTCTAGTGTTATGTCACAAGAAGGCAAAGTAATTGCAATATTCACTAGACTTGCTTTCAGGGGGCACATGCAACCCCCAGTTTTAAATAGTTTCATTTGGTTGTAAGCCATTCAGTTAAGACAACTATTTGATGGCTGTACTTGCATTAGCCAAATCCACAGTTCAGTGACACTATGGGGTTGATTTACTAAAACGGGAGAGTGCAAAATCTGGTGCAGCTCTGCATAGAAACCGATCATCTTCCAGGTTTTATTGTCAAAGCTTATTTGAACAAGCTGAAGTTAGAAGCTGATTGGCTACCATGCACAGCTGCGACAGATTCTGAGTGCTCCAGCTTTAGTAAATCTCCCCCTATGATTGATGGTGTCACTAGGCAAGTATGACTTTATCTTCTTGCCTACACAATACAATGTCTCCACACGTAGTACAGGAATTGTTTGGGCAATGGCCATATATGTGGACATTTACCATGGTGGATTAAAAATCCTTTAAATACGTCAATGCTGACAAACATTTCAAAACGTAAATATGAAGAAAAATGATCCAATAAGTTAGTTCCAGGAGCCTGGGTGATGTTTAGTGTAGTAACCCATAGGGACGAATCAGCTTTCAGTTCATTTATAGCAATGAAAAGCAAGCTCCATTTTTGCTGCAATTCTATTATTAAATAACTCATAGATATTGCAAAATCAGTAAATTAACCATTTGGGTCTGATGTCCTTTCCCGTTCCCTGTATAGTTATGAAATGCTTGCTCGTTTCTTCCTATATCTTAGTAATCTCCATTCTTTCTCTAATGACATTTCCTATAACAGCAATAATACTATTTAGATGTGGTTTTTGCTGAAAGACACACAATATTTAAGAATAAGAAGATATATTCTCCTAGTAGAAATTACCTAACCAAACCATTTGTTATATTAAACAGTTTTCTGCACACTTTGATGTTCAATTGTTAACTGAGAATGCCAAAGTCATGTACAAGGTTTGGGAAAAAAAAAAAAAAAGATCCCAGCCATTTAACATTTATTTACTAAGTATGGAGGAACATTCTTATCTGATGTCAATTAATATATGTTATTATTAGCTGCGCATACACAATAGCAGCTAAACATTCATACAGTGGATTGTGCAGCACAGAGCAGACTAGGATTTGTATAAGCTCTTGGCTAAGAGTCTCGAGCAGTATTCTGGTATTATATTTTACGACCTCTAATATTAAATATGTGGATTGTTCATCTAGAGTCTAATAAAGAAAAACAATACATTAGACTTTTTTAAGTTTGCATTATGTAAAATCTGACATATAGAAGTTGTTCTTTTTAACATTTTTTTTATTAAAAACATTTAAAGCATCATCCCTGCTTCTAAAAAGAAATGACATATTTTGACAAATGTGTGTATTTCAGTTTTAAGGGAAAGTTGTTCTTTACTAACTTTTTTTTGTCTTTTTAGCAGGAATGATTTAGGGAGGATCAAGAGGTTAAGCAAATGACTGATGCAATTGTTACATAATAATTGACAACCAATTTGCTTTATTGAACATATGCCTGCCTAACATGTTTCGTATTGTTTTACTGTAATTGTAAACTCTATGGACCTGGGTGCACATTCTTGTTTCGTTTTTTTGTGTTTTTTAGATCTTGGACAGGTATATAATATAACGAGCTGCAGAAGATGCTGGTGCCATACAGAGTAGTAATCTTTACAGCTTATGATTTATCTTCATTTAAGAAATATTTAATCAACCAATGCAATGAACTTTAAAAGGAACATCATATATTTTCACCCAAAAATGAATGCACAATATATTTTTCTGTTGCTGACTAAAGTAGCTTTTCTCTGACCTGTAGTCTCTTCTTCTGCTCTGCTTTACAGCTGCCTACATCTGACTCGCTGTGACTCAAGTCATCTGAATGTTTTAGGCTACATGTTTACTTTTATTCTTACTGCTGACTTTTTAAATATTTTCGGATCTTCAGCAAGAATAAAATCACCAGCTTGTTTTCTCAATAAGCATGACGGAAACAATAAAAAGCAGAAATCACAAGCTTGTGTTATGGACATAGAAATTATGAAGATAGTCTTTTTTTAAGTACACACATAAACACACTTAAGGTGGCATACACACTTTGATGAATGATTGATTTAATTTCCGATCAATCACTTCTGATAGGAATAATCAATCTATAATCGACAATCCCTTCAATTAACATGACAAATGTGGGGAAGTAGATTTCGAACGATAGGAAGATTCATAGTTATTGATTATATTGATAACTTACGGTTGTATTTATCAATGTAATTGATAGTCTGATAACCTGATCAATCAAAATTTGTCTGAAATTCATGAATAAAGCATCTTAGTGCTGCTGTTGACGCAGCATTATTGATCATTTTTTATCCTGGTTGATCAAACCTTTGATCGAACCTGATTGGGAGGGAAGCTACACCTTTTTGATCAATTTCCGATTTTGATGTGATCACACGTCAGTTGGATAACAAAATCAAAGTGTGCATGGCCACCATTGCTCACACATTAACTTACAATCATTATTGAATAGCAGCTCCAGCGAAATGAAGAGAAGATATATAAAGGTTTTTTTTTCTATACTGCCAATGATCATATATTGATTTATTTCAAACAGCCAATCGCATGCAGGGAATGTAATAGATAAGAAATTCCACTCCACTTGATTGGATGTTTCAACACTGGTTTGCTAAACCAGAATAAACTACGGTACTTCTTTTACAAATTCACCAATAACATAAGAACATTATAAAAAAAAAAGTAAAAAGTATATAAATACTTTAGTAATTAACCTATAACATAAGAACATAAAAAATATTAAATAAATACATAAAACACACACACAACAGGATGATAAAAAGTTGAAAAATAAATGTTAGAAAGAATTCAGCAATATACAAATTAGGCTGGTATATTCTGCAAAGTTGAGGGTTAATGCCATTTGTATTCAATTCAACAGGTAAAATCTCTCGGAAAATACTATTCGCACAAATTAAAACATACTTATTTTGCAAGTTCACGTCTTACGCCATGACTGTGCCAGAAATGGCCATGCGAATCAGCTATGTTCAGAATGTAGCATGAATATTTTAATGTCTGGACTTAAGGAATTTGCTAAGCCCTGAGGGGTCAACCTTATTGTCTAGCTTTTATCTTGCCCGCAGATCAGTGGGTTCAATATACAAATTGCAGTGTATCAGTTTAACTCCTTTACAGCATGTCTTGAATACCTTATTACAAGTCACACGTTGTTGAAGAATGCCAGTAGATCAACTTTAAAACAAACAGCTGCCTTACCAAATATCTACACCACATCATTGTTACAGCCAAAATATACTTGCAAAGCCTTCACACCACACAATATCTCCCTGGCCACATTTCTGTGATCTCAGCGCAGTTATTTGCTAGAGCGGATGATAGAAAGCAGCATCCGACTCTCTGTAGTAATTGTACTTGGTGTAGGACATCTGTGAAAATAAAACAATGTGATAATTTTCTAAAACTACAAAGGCTTGCTTGTCAATGTGTCGGGATTGCTGAGTATAAGAGATTGATTGCAGGTACAGCATTTAAACTGTGGCAAATCTAAGGAGAAAGTTTATTCAGGGAAACTGGAAAAAAAAACTGTAATCTTTTAAATCTAATCCCTTCGAGGTATTTAAAAAAAAAACAACGAAAGAGAAGGAATCTCTTCTTCTTGCATGCCTTTTAACTGTTTAAATACATTGGGTAAATGACAGATGCAGAAAGGCAATAGGCAGATGACTTACCACCAGGAAGAGTCCACTCTTGGGGTCAGAATGAGCAGAATGAGAAGATATGCAATATACATCCTATAGTTTGTTTGTACATTTTCTGGTGAAGCCACAGTCCTATGACAATGCTTTAAGTTGGGAGTTAAGGAAGATTTAGTGTGACTCCTAAGGTTCTGTCCGGGGTGAGTTAAACCCAGCATAGTTGCTATGTCTCCCCAACTTGCTTTGCAGAAAGGAGTCTAGGTCACCTAGTAATCCAGAGTATCATGCAGGTAAGTGCTTTACTCCATGAAATTATTTCAAAAAGTTTGCTTTCTAAAAAAAAAAATCAAAAACAAAAATCACCCAAATCTTTATTTCTTTACATATTTTTCCTTAAAACGTATAATTTTTTACTTTCCTTTTTTTTGCAACTATGCATCAAAGAAATATAGTATTCAGGTAAATCTGGGAAATTGTACTGCAGTGGTAAGACAGTTCACATATAGCAAAAAAAAAGAAAAAAGAATGCAAAGTTCTAAACGATGCAAAAATTCTTAAAGTGAAGAGAACTTAGCTGGCTGACGCAGAAGGGAAACCCAGAGGTTCAGGAGGATGATGCTGAGGAAATCTGCCTTGCGGAGCTTGTGATGAAGAGGAGAGGAAAGGATGGTCTGAGTTGCTTCTCCGTGCCTTGCTGGACAGAGTAAAGTTTGATGAATTCCTGAATTGACTTGAGAGGTAGCAGATCCCAGGCTTTGCTGAAACTCCCCCTTAAAAAAAAGTGCCTCTGCAATGGGTGAGGATAGGCTGAGCTACCTTTGCAAAGGGTTGCAGCAGAATACTACCACCTGCTGCTGTGATACAGACACACAGATAGTAAGAGGAAGACACATGCATTCAGTTATAGCCAGTGCTCTGATTTTAAGCTGCCACTGTCTACATGGTCTTAGTGCCTTCACTTTTGACAAGAACATTGCTGAAAAGAAAAAAAAATCCTTCCATTTACTAACAGCTGGATTACTGAAAGCTACTATAACTGCCTAAAAAAAAATCCAGCAAACTTTTATATGCTCAGAGTTTTTCTTTCTGACAATTAGTGTGCATTGATTACATTCTAAATCTATTTTTTACATTTAGTAGCATTCAAAAAAAAGTAACTACTTTAGTATTGATTTGTATCACATATCAATTTCTTGCTGTTAACATGCAAATACACTATTGATCTGGCTTCCGAACTGTGCATGATCTGTTTATGACATCATTAAGTCAGTATTAACCACTTCAGCCCTGGAAAGTTTCACCCCCTCAGAGCATTTTTTTGCAATTTGGCACTGCGCTATTTTAACTGGTAATTGCACATTCATGCAACACTGTACCCAAACAAAATTGATGTCCTTTTTTTTCCCCATAAATAGAGCTTTCTTTTGGTGGTGTTTGATCACCTCTGCAGTTTTTATTTTTTGCGCTATAAACAAAAAAAGAGCAACAATTGTGAAAAAAAAAAAAACAATATTTTTTACTTTCTGCTATAAAACATATCCAGTAAAAAATCTAAGTTCTTCCTCAATTTAGGCCAATATGCATTCTTCTACATGTTTTTTGGTAAAAAAAATCCCAATAAGCATATATTGATTGGTTTGCGCAAAAGTTATCGCATCTACAAACTATGGGATATTTTTATGGCATTTTTATTTTTATTTTTACTAGTAATGGCGGCGATCAGCAATTTTTTAGCGGGACTGCGACATTGCAGCGGACAAATCTGACACTAATTGACACTTTTTGGGGACCAGTGACACCAATACAGTACTAATGACACTGGCAGGGAAGGGGTTACATCAGGGACGATCAAAGGGTTAAATGTGCTCCTATGGAGTGCTTGCTAACTGTGTGGAGTAGGGGATGCTTTGACTGGGGGAAGAGGGAGATCTGTGTTTATCAGAAACACAAGATCTCCATCTTCTATCTGACAGAACGGCAATCTGCCTTGTTTACATAGGCAGACCACTCTTCTGCCTCTCTCGGGAGAGATTGTCGGGTGTTGGTGAACATAGGATCCGCCAGACCCTCTGATTGGCTCCCGCTGTGTCTAATCACTGCCCTGCTGCAGTAAAAGTACATGGGGCAGTTAATGTCACCCCCCCTCCAAAAAAAATAATAAAAAATAAAAAGTAATATATATTTCAGTTTACCAATCTTTAAATTGACATTAAACAATATCCTTATTCTTCAAAAATAATATATATGCATCCACTACTTAATAGCCCTGTAATCTATTTTTCATGAAATCATTTCTATGCTTTTCTGCCTGTTTGAAATGTTTTCTGTGAGTTCCAGAACTTCTCCTTTTCCACCTCACTTCCATTTGTTTGGGCAGTGAATGTTAGTTGCGGTCATGTACACTGCTCTATGCACACTACAAGTCCCATGAGATAAAAAACCTTCTGCCTTTACAACCACTTTAAGTGGATCACCAAGTAAAGCTAAAGGAAAAAAAGGCTCCTTTCACACTTGAACTAAGGGTCTTTGGTCATTTTGGGGCCATTTTTTGGGGGTATTTGTACAGGTGTGTTTGCACATTTTTGCACAGGTTTCAGTAATTTTTCTAATTTAATTTTTAGCCAATGGAAAATTAGTTACCAGGCAAGAAAATGTGCATAAAAATGGGTGTTACGCACATTTATGTTAATTTTGCAGGCACTCATATTGAAGTCCTTTGGGGCCAGTGCTGCCAACCTACCAGATTGAAGTTTACTGACACGGCATCCAAAATTTACTGGCACAACCAAGTTTTTACGGGCATTTCCAAAAGTTACAAAATGACAGTTTTAAGTACTAATTTCAGTATTTACATAGGCTACAAACAAGTACAATATGCAGTTAGCAAAAAATATTTCTTATTTTATTTTTAATATAGTAAGTAGCTCAGGGACAGGACTCAGAACAGAAAGAAATTAGAATGGGCAGGTACATACACAAAGCTGACTCTCACAGTGCCACTGACAGCAGTGTGCAGCAGCACAGATGATGATGACACCCCACGTCATGACACATCCCCTCCTGAGTCACAGTGACAGTCTCTCTCAATGCCAGTTGGTCCCTTCAGTCCACTCCAGTCCAAACAGCACTGACAGTCCCTCTCCCGGCTTGCCTCGCTCCCATCCCACAGACCTGCACTAGGCTCTGACCGCTCCGCTTGGCTCTCTTGCACCATGGCATCACACGACACACTCAGGCCCCGCCTCCACCAGACCAGCCCCCTCCCCCGGCTCCTCCCAAACACACTGTAGCAGGCACTTGGATGGTCTTAGCTGGGTCCAAATCGGAAGTATTTTTCACTAGCAACCTTTTCCAGTTACTGGCATTTACTGGCAGGAGAAAAGTGCCTATTTTTTACTGGCTGCCAATATGCATGAATCTGCCCCAAAAGAAGATCTTGTACTTTTTCAAAATTCAAGTTGTAAGTGACACTACGCTCCAGTATGAACAGGTATTGATGAATATAATTGAAATCTTAGCGTTGAGCATTGAACAACTTGTGGTACAGCTTCAGATTGTGCTTCAAAATGCTTAGGTGTGAAAGGGGCCTAAGTATTTTCTTGCTTAATTAGTAAGTTTTACAAAAACAGCTTTTAGTGCTTTCAAAATACCTTATATGAATCAAAGAGTTAATTCGCCCAAACCTTTTATTTTAGTTTTTGGTAGATAAGGAGTAGTTAAAGCACCACATGATTTTATGCCTCGTGAAGCAGTGATATGAGGTGCTGAGGAGATGTTCTTGAGGTCCATAACCTACACACGTGTATCAATTATTATGAAGATATCAAAACACAAAAGACAAATGTGTAGACCAATGTATCGACCTCATAACATGCATCGAACTGCGTCTCTTAATTGAGCTCTATTCTTAATGACCTCACTGTATTCTCGTTGTACTGTATTTTACTACTCGTTGTTTGTTAATGTCCTTTAGACATTTTTTAATATGGAATTTCGCAATGATAAATAGTACCTGTGTTTTCATGGTTTGTTGTTTTTTTTATTAGAGGCATAATTAAAGTCCCATTGGTTATGGTTTAACAAATGCACAGATACCATACAAAAGATTATATCATTTATTGTGTTTACATAATTAAAATCTCTCTTTAACCACTTCAGCCCCGTAAGGATTTACCCACTTCCTGACCAGGCCATTTTTTGTGATACGCCACTGCGACACTTTAACTGACAATTGTGTGGTCGTGCAACATTGTACCCAAATAATTTTTTCCCCACAAATAGAGCTTTCTTTTGATGGTATTTGATCATGATGCGGTTTTTATTTTTTGTGCTATAAACAAAAAAAGACCGATAATTGCTGGTCGGCAAGTGGTTAAAAACACATCATATATGTACAGTAATAAGTCACAGTGCTTAAACACCTGATACAAAGCCTCCTTTCTGCTTTTTTACATACTGATGCAGGGTCTTTCAACATACATCCCACATTTATCATAATTAGTACATAGATGGTAAAAACCCAATATGGTCACTTCAGTTCCTTCGTTGACAAAAAGTGATGAGGGGTTGCGTACCTCAACGAGTTTCGCTAGAAAGCTTCATTAGGAGGTACTAAGGTTAAATAATACATCAATTGCTTATTTATTATTGTGCAGGTAACCCCATGCGATATAGATTAGGGGAGAAATGAAGACCATGGGCCACGTTGCACAGGAGTGGATGATGGGCTGTCAAGAGACCAGGGTCATGGACCAGCAAGCATACCCATTGTTAAAAAGATCTGTAGCTGTGCCCCCATTATGGCAAAGGGTATACCTAAAGATCTCAGAACAGAGAAGCAGTAATCTCACAACTACCCGCAGGATCACATATGATGTTGTGATCTGTTCGAGGATCTGTTACTAGGGTTTCCAAGGGAGAAACTTGCAGGAATTTAAAACTACACCTACAACTGAACTATTTGTTTTGGGTTGACTTAAAAGAATTAAAACTTCAAAGTGATTTTTTTTATATTACACTGCATGTACATTTTTATTACACTGGTGCTCATTTAAACAAGAGAGAAAATGATCTTAATTAGTTTTTATAACAAATGGCTCCACTTTCTATGCCAGCAAATGGTAACATTGGAATCAATTTGCTAAAGTAGTCGAGGTTGTTCTCCTGCTATTGAATGTAGGTTAATATAGTGAAGCTATGTTCTCTTTGTATATACAATCAAGTGCAAGGGAGAATTAAAAAATACAACCGCATTTGCACATGTTTGGGTATATAATACCTTCCTGACACCTACCAGTGGCCTTTTAAGTAGTTCTTAAGGAAGGGAGGATGTGATTACTGTGATTGGCTGTCACAGTGGTCACATGGTCTGGAACTCCCTCTGTTGCCCTGATCATTAACAGAGATTGGTAGCTGTCTGTGACAGCTTGGTCATTGCACTGGGAGCACTCAGTGACTTAGTACAGAAACCTTGATACATATATGTGGTATGTGGTGGTTAAGGCTCCCCTGCTCTGTTGCTGCACATATGGGTTACATGGTCGGCAAGAGGTTAAAATAAACATAGCTTAATCTTATTTTCTAACATATTGGTTAAACTAGATGGACTAGTGTCTTTTTTCAACCAGACTAATTATGCAACATTCAGTTAGCAAAATAAATATAAATTTTTAAAAGTGAAGATTCACCTTGGTAAGTAAGCAGTCTCTACCCTTTAGTAAATTAACCCTATTTCATAGGGACTAAACCAACCCAAGGCAGCTTAAAGTAAAGCATAAAAATACAGGAGGGTTTCCAAGCCAATGGTGTAAAAAAACAAAAATGTTTTAATGGTTCTTTAGCAATATAACAATAAAACAATGAAAGTGTTTCGGGGGCTCACAGCACACAATCGTGCCATCAGATTCCAATTGCCATTCTTAAAGTTCAGTTTATAATACAACAGTAAACACATGATTGGTTCCTATGGCCAACAGATGAATATTTTTCTTGCTCCAGTTCATTTTGAACTATCTTTAAATAGCATTAAGTCTGGCCATACTTAAATAGTTTTTTTTCATTCAGCTTGCATTTGCCAGAGACGGCAGCTGTCAGAACACCTGAACAGTGACTGCATCTGATCTTACTTGGCCAACACTTTTCTACCTGGCTCCTGATATTTTTCAGATGTCAGGTGGGAGAATGACTACAGGGCCACCCACAAAGCAAATTTTAGCCAGTTCATCAGTATATTGCCATCCTACCTCTTACTGCTTTTATTATGTTTTATTATTGCTGCTCTTCACTGTATTTTGTTTATTATTATCATACATGTGTGTTCACTTACAGTGGGTGAGTGATCATTTTTTTTACGAACAGATTTGTAGTTTTCACAAAATAAACATAACTGTGGTTTCGCTGGAAGTAATTTATAAACTTCTATTTGACTTGTAAATTGCTGTTAATATTGGCTGATAGTGAGATTCGCTGGTTTTCTGGGATACTTATAAGGAAATGTCTTCAGCACACATGTCTCATATTTGTTGAACTATTTAAGATGCTGTAAGGGAAAATAGTCATGTACACTACAATACCCTGCTTAGAAGCCACAGTGGGCCAAGTCCTGTAAAGATTCATTATATTATAATATTAATGAAAAAGGGCAACTCATTTTGTTGGGGAAAGTTTTGTGTTTTTACTTTCCTCTAAAAATAGCATGCATTTGCAACAAATGATGCAATATAATTGTTTGTCATCCAATGGAATCTTCTAGGTGTATTTCTTCCAAGATCTAGGGGTACAAATAATTAGGCATGGATCTACAAAATTAATCCTCTACAGAATGAATCAGTTAAAAAATATATTGGGTACTGATTTATAGAATAAATACCCTACTCCTCCTATTTGTCCTAGACTCTGGTAAAATCTCTGCTCCACTCTAGTTCATGTTACTCCAGCTGACTGCAGAGGCCATTCAATTCTGTTTCTGAATTTTATACTTATTCATATACATTTTTTGAGGATTGTACACAAAATAGAGTAGATTGTTTGGCTGCTTTTGAAATGGCCACCACAGCTGGGCAGAATTGGAATCAGGAATGTATCACACCACCAGTAGCCCATTAGGTAGCCAGTGATTCAGAACACTGAAGTGCATCCAAAGGGGGCATCTGTTTCAAGTGGAGGCATCTTTTAAAGTAAACTCAGAATAACAGGTTACGTAAATAATAAACAAATGTTTAAATACTTGGATATTGCTGGTAAAATGCTTAGATATATCTAAGGGCTATTATGCAGGAGCGCAGTGCAGTCATGAGCAAGTATGGCACAGCTTGCAATATACGTACAGAGAAACTGCAATTGTCAGAACTATAATTTCATGTTGAAGATGTGCTGCCATTCTTAAATAGACTGCTGTGTTAGTTACACAATCAGAAAATTGTCAATGTCGGCCCCCGATTGTCATGTTAGAGATGTGCTCCCACCTTGGAGAGATTGCTGTCCTAAACACAACAATTTTAAATGGTCAGTGTTGGCCCCTGGAAATGCTTCTTGCATCCCTAGTTGCTCCTTGCTTTACAAGTCACAAATACTGGCCTTTGACACCACCACCTTGTGACTTAAGCCTCATTGAACATTATACCCAGGGTTTAGTAGGAGGTGCACCTTATCTCTATAGCCCTATTACCTCTCATATTTAATTTTCAGCCACCCATTAATGAAGAGGAGAGCTGCCAACCTACTTATCAGTAGGACCAGAACCATGATTGTTATGTGTACAGTAGTTCCAAATGGCTCCACTTCACAGTAAAGTCTCAAGAAACAAACTTCTACAAGTCATCTTCCAGCACAGGAGGAATCAACACTTTTTACTGCATTCTTTTTGAAACCCCTAGCACTGGGGTGGGGACTGCATTAAAAGGCAGCTGTTCTGGGATTTTTTACAATATGCAAGATGGCCAAGTGAGGGAGACAAAATCCTAGGCTACCCCTGGGATTTTTAAGGGCATTAACATGGCTGAATATTACAAAGGTGCCCTGTTTCTAAAAATCATAGTACACAAATGTCTCGTTGCCACTTTTATTATTATTATTATTATTATACAGGATTTATATAGCGCCAACAGTTTACGTAGCGCTTTACAACTTGAGGGTAGACAGTACAAATACAATACACTTTGATACAGTAGGAATCACTTACCATATTACTGAGGTACATGTTGCTCAAGTTCCATGCTGTCATATACCATTTTACTGAGATGTAATATTTAGATATACAATGTTACACAGATTTACCATGTTGCTGTGTTGGCATTTACCATGTTACTTTGGTGCCATGTCGCTTTGCACTATTTTGCTACTATATTGCCATATACTACAAGGTATTAAAGGTAAGGTATGACAACACTGCTTCACAAAGTTTTGTTGCCAAACACTCTTCTCCACAGCCTTTAGTGATTGCCACAAATCATGTGCAGATAAAAATTAATAAGAAATTGCTTTTCACATGTTTGAATAATTGGAGTGAATTTGCATTCTTTTATGCTTGTGAACATTCTCAACCTCAATATCTGTGTAGGCCTTGTCTATATTAATACATTTATGATGGTGGCACAATTAGGCCTTATTCAGTAAGGCAGCATACATCCAATTATAATATTCGAAATGATGTAGCCCATAGAAAACAAATTTTATTATAGTCAGATTAGTGTAAAATGAATTTTGATAGGTAGCTATAGATAGTATAGCTTCACTTTTAAAGCAATATTAAACCCAAAACCAAATATATAATGCTGTATATTTGTGTTGCTATGGCTGTGTTTCGCGTTTTTATAGCATATATACAGAATTACTGTAAGACCATGCATTGTTTTAGAAGCTAGACCTCCCCTATTGCTATGTAAATTAACTCATTGGAGTGGTTTGTGAAGCTCACTACAGGAAATGATATAGGCGGGAAGTGGGGAAAGGGGCAAAAGACTTGGACAACCATGTGTCGGTAGACAAAGAAAAAGTTGTTTGCAGAACTCTGAGAAGGAAGGAGCAATAAGAAGATGCCATCAAGGCCCAAATTAAGTAGATGTTTAGTATACTTATTGCATACATTGTACATGCTTAGTTGTTAGGAAGGGAATAGTTTGTGCATGACGTAGGTATATTTTATAATATCTGTCAGTCTTGTACTGTATCCCTAAAATTTTAATAGTTTGTATGTGCAGCATTTTCATTTAGTAAAACCACTTTATTACACTATAGAGCTTTAATTGCTTCCTTAAAATAAAAAAGCCTCCAATTATTCCAATAAAAGCCAATAAAAGCCAAGCAGTTATTAGGGTTCTTTTTTAAATGTGCACTTGACAAGACAGCTAGGTAGCTACGGTATTTATCGGCGTATAACACACACTTTTTTCCCCTTAAAATCAGGGGAAAATCGTTGTTGCATGTTATATACGCCGAACCGCTGCCTCTGAGGGGAAGGAGGGGCCGAGCGCCGCCGAAATAGACCGAGCCGAGTGTACCATGTACTCGGCTAGGCTCGGATCCGCCCGCAGTCACGCCCAGTCCCGCCATTGGACCTGTGTTATGTCCATCATAGGAGCCGGGCCAAGGGGCGGGACTGGGTGGGACTGCGAGACGAGCGAGAGGAGCCGAGAGGAGCTGAGTACACAGGACATCCGGCTCTGTCTATCTTAAACGATCATGCTGCAGATGACACTTGGACAAGGCTGCAAATGACACTTGGGCAAGGCTGTAGATGACACTTGGGCAAGGCTGCAGATGACACTTGGGCAAGGCTGCAGATGACACTTGGGCAAGGCTGCAGATGGACACTTGGGCAAGGCTGCAGATGGACACTTGGGCAAGGCTGCAGATGACACTTGGGCAAGGCTGCAGATGACACTTGGGCAAGGCTGCAGATGGACACTTGGGCAAGGCTTCAGATGGACACTGATCATTCTGCAATGATGGGCAAGGCTGCAGATGGACACTGATAAGGCTGCATTGATGGGCATTTAAATGTAAGTTTTTTCCCTTAAACTTCCCTCCTAAAAGTTTTTTTCCTTAAAATTCTCTCCTAGACTTGGGGTGTGTGTTATACGCCGGTGCGTGTTATACGCGATAAATATGGTAATTGGTTGCAGTGGATCAAAGCCTCTATTTTATTCGTTTAATTTTTACACTGTTTGGTAGCATTATACTGTTTAGAATGATACCATTTAGAATCACAGCTTTTTGCCGTTGTTTTTGTACTAATTGTTATTTACACAAACTGAAAACAATGGCTTCTTTCAATAACGTGCCAAAGATTATTCATATTTTTAAGCTAAAGTTAGATATCTTTATTTTATTCCAGTGACAGACAAAAATAGGATTAGGCCTATTAATCAGTGTAACTCCTGCTTCTCTCATCTTCTCAGTTCACTAAAAAAAAAAAGATGCCTTAGTAAATCCACCTCAGAGTCTCTTGGCATGCTGTATTATGATGATCTGTTTTCTCCAGACAGTTATACACAGGGGGAATACATGTCAGTATGTCTGGAACTTGGGGCTTTCCCCAGACCTGTAAGTAGTAGTGTTCAAATCATTCAGAAAAGTGCCAAAGAATGATAGAATACCATTGTGATTGCCAAAGTATGAGTAACATGAATTTTAATAATATCACCTTTCAGTGGGCTTTTAGTATGTAAATTGCTTAACTGTTATTTTATTGGTAACAATGTCAGAAAAGATGATCTATCTATCTATCTATAAATAAAGAATGGAGGTAAAAGTGAAAAGTTATTGTATTCTGTACAGAAAATAATTTGAGCATGCAGCTGATAGGTGAAGGAGCAACAGGTTCAACCCTTACAGCCTTGCATCTTGTTACAACCCTAGGAGCTAGAGCCAAAGACTAATAACTCTAGAGATTAGCAAATGACATTCTGGCCATCCAGTGTTTTTTTTTTTTTATTCCATTTAACATTGTCTTACCAATAACTTGCACTGACCAAACAGATAGCTAAATTCAATATTTTTGCTAATTGGGTGTAGAATTGTGTTTATGGAGGTTTTCTATTTTTTTTTTTGTATTCGTTGAACTAGATGGACTTGTGTATTTTTTCAACCAGACTACCTAACTAATTAATATCCATTAGTCATTTATAGGTCACCAACACTCCAGAAAGTATGTTTCACAATTTGTTATAGAAGCATGTTGACACAAAAGAAACAACCCTAGCACTATGCTATCTTGAGGCCTTGCATGGCCCAGAAAGACTTGCTTTTTATTTGTGACAACATATTTCTATGATAAATTGTGACAAATACTGTCAGTGGTGTTGCTAACTTTTTTTTTTTTACTTTTTTTGACTAATTATCTCCTGGATTTTAATGCAACAATTGTATATGTTTAATGTCTCCATTTTTTTTACTGTTTGGGTCATTGAAAAAAAAGGTATTCTTCCCATAAAAATACCAGTAGACAGACAGGTGGGTAACCCCATCACTGGAGGAGCACTAGCCCTCAGTTCCCTCATAATTGGGAAAACTGTCCTTTAATTTTGATTGCTAATTCTTTGAGAAATCAAATTCTTTTACTGCTTTCAGAATTGGGGAATTTGTCTTTACTTTTATTTTGTGGTTGATTTGAGGTAAAAGTCACTTTTAGTTGCTGTCCTGTCCATAGCAAACTTTTTCTGCTCTAGGTTTTTCTTTAAAAAAAATAGGCCTTTGTTTCAAGTGGTGGTATTTTTGGTATGGTATACTTGTTTTTATGAAGATAGAGCCTTTTTTTAGGTGCTGCTTTCTTTTGTAAGACAAAGTAAGTCAGCGCCATATACCCATGCAATAGCTGCTAGCAATAAAGGTAATATACTCAAATCCTTTGTGATAAAAAGAAATATAAAATAACAGAGCTGTAGAAAAATGATCAATGTGTGAAGTTCATAAATTATATAGAAGTTGTGCCAGATCTCCAAACTTTCCAAATAGCTGGGTGACCCACTCACCGGAAGTCCAGGCTGCTCTATTAACCTCCCTGGCGGTAATCCCAAGTGTGGCTCGAGGTTATCCTAGGTTGTCCCTGGGATCCCATGATGTACTCCTGCTGTGTCCTCTGGCCGAATCCTCCTCCCGATGCCTCTGTGTTCCAGGTTCCGTTCCCTGCAATCATCGCAACGCATGGGGACGGAACCGGCGGAAAATCCAAAAAGTACAAAACATAACACACACACACAATACATTGTAATCTGTTAGGATTACATTACTGTATCAAATCATTTGACCTCAGTTTTGTCCCTAGTGCTTTGTCCAGTGCCCGGCCTGCACTTTTACCAGTCTTTCTGCCATTCTTTCTGCCTGGAAACTTGAGAACGTCCATGGCATCCAAAAAGCGTCCTTCTACGTCAAAAGCATTTTTAGACCAGCTAGAAAACAGTGATAGTGAATTAGAATCACTTGCAGAATTGAGCGATAGTTATTTGTGGGGAAATTCATCATCAGACACTGAAAGTGATGACAGTGACGATTCTGCGACTGAACTCAGTAATGTGCAAACTTGGTGCTCTATTGACTGTGGTACAGATCACGCAGTGCCCCCAAGATTCCCATTTAATGGAGCATCTGGTATGAAGGTAGATGTTAAAGATGACAAACCCTTGGCATAATTTGATTTGAAACTACTCATCCTACACAAAAACTAAAGAAAATTTGGGAAGTATCTCAAATGATTCTAAAGAATTTCCAACGGAGCTATGTGCCAGAAAGAGATATCAGCATAGATGAAAGTCTAATGGCCTACAAGGGAAGGCTCAGCTGGGTACAATACATTGCATCAAAGAGAGCATGATTTAGCGTAAAATCCTTCATGCTATGCGAATCGTCAACTGGCTACATTAGGAATTCAGTCCTATACACTGGGAAAGGAACAAAATTCAATCCAAAATACAGCAACTGTGGAATGGCAACATCTTCCGTTCTTTCACTTATTGAGCCATTGCTAAATCAGGGCTATTGTGTAACAACTGACAACTTTTATAAATCTCCTGAACTTTATGAGTTTCTTCTGCAAAACAAAACAGATGCCTATGGAACCGTTAGGGCTAACCGGTGCAAAATGCCGCCAATGTTTGGCAATAAGAAGCTGAAGACTGGAGAAATGGTTGCCTGACAGAAAGGCAAAATGATGGCACTGCGATGCAGTGGAATAACGTCCTTACAGGATGTCTCCAATTTACAAGCCGACCTCAATGCACTGTCTAAATGGGCGACTATGTGGCAGATGAGGTTTAATGTTGATAAATGTAAAGTTATGCACTTGGGAACTAAGAATATGCATGCATCATACATACTAGGGGAGTACAACTGGGGGAATCAATGGTGGAGAAGGATCTGGGGGTTTTGGTAGATCATAAGCTCAATAATAGCATGCAATGCCAAGCTGCGGTTTCCAAAGCGACCAAAGTCCTTTCTTGTATTAAGAGAGGTATGGACTCCAGAGAGAGAGCGATATCATTTAGCCCCTGTACAAATCATTAGTAAGACCTCATCTGGAATATGCAGTTCAGTTTTGGGCACCAGTTCTCAAAAAAGATATCGGGGAACTGGAGAGAGTGCAGAGAAGGGCAACCAAACTGATAAGAGGTATGGAGGAGCTCAGCTATGAGGAAAGATTAGAGGAACTGAATTTATTCAATCTTGAGAAGAGGAGATTGAGGGGGATATGATCACCATGTATAAATATATAAGGGGTCCATATAGTGAACTTGGTGTTGAGTTATTCACTTTACGGTCAACACAGAGGACAAGGGGGCACTCTTTAGGAAAAGAAATTTCATCTCCAAATACGGAAAGGTTTCTTCACAGTTATGCCCTGTACACACGTTCGGACTTTACGACGGAATATGTGCGATCGGAGCTTGTTGTCGGAAATTCCGACCGTGTGTGGGCTCCATCGGACTTTTTCCATCGGAATTTCCGACACACAAAGTTTGAGAGCATGCTATAAAATTTTCCGACAACAAAATCCAAACCGGAAATGGATCCATGGATTTTGTTGTCGGAATGTCCGATCAATGTCCGACCGTGTGTACGGGGCATAAGAGCTGTGAAAATGTGGAATAGGCTCCCTCCAGAGGTGGTTCTGGCCAGCTCAGTAGATTGCTTTAAGAAAGGCCTGGATTCTTTCCTTAATGTACATAATATAACTGGGTACTAACATTTATAGGTAAAGTTGATCCAGGGAAAATCTGATTGCCTCTCTGGGATCAGGAAGGATTTTTTTCCCCTGCTGTAGCAAATTGGATACTGCTTTTCTGGGGGGGGGGGGGGGGGTTCGCCTTCCTCTGGATCAACTGTGGGTATAGCATTGGGTATATGGGATTGTATGATATATATATATATATATATATATATATATATATATATATATATATATATTTTTTTTTTTTCATGGTTGAACTAGATGGACTTGTGTCTTTTTTCAACCTGACTGATTATGTAACTATGTGTGCCTAATGAGTACAGTTCATAATACCTCCACTGTTATGGTACGCATGAAAGGTGGGAAAGAAATCACCATGGGAGGTGTTGACAGAGCCAACCAAGCAATGACATTCTACCCAGCAATGAGGAAACAGCAAAATAAGTACTGCAAGAAGATCTTCAGGCATCTTCTTGAGCAATGCTTGTGGAATGCCTACATTCTTCTCAAAAAAAAGAGTGCCAAGCCTGTGATTCATTCTGACTTCATTTGGAAAGTTGCCAAACGGATCTTTGTGAACCACCAAACACCATCAATGGCTGTGAATAGAGCTGGACGTCATGCTGTTGGCGTTGTCAACCCGGAACGCTCAACTGGTCATCACTTCATGGACTACATCCCACCAACTAAGAAAAAGTCAGCACCTACAAGGATGTGTGTGGTTTGTTGTTCAAAGCAAGATGACAGTGGAAAGAAAATCCGAAAGGAAACCAGTCCTGATTGTGGGGTTGGACTTGTGCATTCCCATGTTTCAAAATTTATCATATCCAAGATGTTTACTAAACCAATGTGCAGTGTCTAGTATTACAGTGACTAGTAATATTGCACCCTTGTTTGGACAAATTTCAGTGGTTTTGATTTGATTACATTATTGAATAAATGTATTATTATTATCTTATTATTTTTTAGAATTATTTATAGTTTATTATAATATAATTTATGATTTTGTGCTTCAAACTTTATCATACCCGGGATGCCTACTAGACTCTTGTTTGGACAGATTTAAGTGAGTTTTTCCTAAGAATTACAGGCCTACAATATAAAACAACAAATTTCCATGAAAAACAATGTACAGGGGGTCCCCGGGTTACAAACAAGTTAGGGACTGTAGGTTTGTTCTTAAGTTGAATCTGTTTGTAAGTCGGAACAGGTACATTTTTTAAGTGTAGCTCCAGCCAAAAAAAATATTTTTAAGCTTTTTGGATAGCATAGGGAAGGGTTAACACCCCTGTAACATTTGTTTTGCTGTGTGTGCCCCTGTTCAGAAGATTTCACCTCACTTTCTGTCCCAATGACAATTGGATTTTGAAAATTTTGGGTTGTTGTGGAAACAAGCCTTGGTGATAAAGCATCAGTGGAGGTACCATTTCCCCATAATAGCTCTTACAGGAGTGAATTTCCCTTCCTAGGTGTAGATTTCCTCTCACTTCCTGTTGTCTCCCTCTGTTTGTAAGTAGGAGTCGTTTGTAAGTCGGATGTTTGTAACTAGGGGACCCCCTGTACCGCTTTGACATTCAAAAATCTGCCATAATCAGACAGCCAGGGAGGTTAAGTGCAGCAAGAATGCAAGTAAAACACAACTCTTTTAAATGATTTAGATCTCCTCTGGACTAGGGATGAGCCGAACATCCCCCTGTTCGGTTCGCACCAGAACATGCGAACAGGCAAAAAATTTGTTCGAACACGCGAACACCGTTAAAGTCTATGGGACTCAAAAATGAATAATCAAAAGTGCTAATTTTAAAGGGTTATATGCAAGTTATTTTCATAAAAAGTGTTTGGGGACCTGGGTCCTGCCCCAGGGGACATGGATCAATGCAAAAAAAAGTTTTAAAAATGTCCGTTTGTTCTGGAGCAGTGATTTTAATAATGCTTAAAGTGAAACAATAAAAGTGTAATATTCCTTTAAATTTCGTACCTGGGGGGTATCTATAGTATGCCTGTAAGGGGTGCATGTTTCCCGTGATTAGAACAATCTGACAGCAAAATGACATTTCAAAGGAAAAAAAGTCATTTAAAACTACTCGCGGCTATTAATGAATTGTCGGCCCGACAATACACATAAAAGTTCATTGATAAAAACGGCATGGGAATTCCCCACAGGGGAATAACAAGGGAACCCCCAGATCCCGGCCCCCCCGTGTGAAATGGTAAGGGGGTACAAAAGTACCCCTACAATTTCATAAAAAAACTGTCAAAAATGTTAAGAGATAGTTTTTGACAGTTCCTTTATTTAAAGTCTTCTTTTTTCCATCTTCTTTCTTCTATCTTCTTTCTTCTATCTTCCTTCGGTTTCTTCCTCCATCTGCTTCTTCTTCTGGTTCTTCCTCCCGCCCCCCCCTCTGACGTCTGTGGGGAAATACCATGCCATTTTTATCAATGAACTTTTATGTGTATTGTCAGACCGACAATTCATTAATAGCCGCGAGTAGTTTTAAATGACTTTTTTTCCTTTGAAATGTCATTTTGTTGTCAGACTGTTCTAAACACGGGAAACATGCGCCCCTTTACAGGCATACTATAGACATCCCCCAGGTACGAAATGTAAAGGAATATTACACTTTTATTGTTTCACTTTAAGCATTATTAAAATCACTGCTCCCGAAAAAAATGGCCGTTTTTAAAACTTTTTTTGCATTGATCCATGTCCCCTGGGGCAGGACCCAGGTCCCCAAACACTTTTTATGACAATACCATGCATATAAGCCTTTAAAATTAGCCCTTTTGATTTCTCCCATAGACTTTTAAAGGGTGTTCCGTGGCTTTCGAATTTGCCGCAAACACCCCAAATTGTTCGCTATTCGGCGAACTGGCAAACAGCTGTTGTTCGAGTCGAACATGAGTTTGACTCGAACTCGAAGCTCATCCCTACTCTGGACACAACCAACAGTCACCTGGCAACATATGCGGCGGTGAGTGCGCATTACATGTGAGTGGAGGCTGGTGTTTTGGTTTTCACGTTTTCACTTGGCGTGCCATTATACATACGGTATGGTACTCACTGCAGATTTGTAGCAATACCACACTATATGGTCTTCTTTCTTTCCTGTCATACCCAGAGTTCCAGTTTGAATCTCTTCGAGTGTTGGTTTTGTCCACAGGAGATCTGATTAATTTAACCGCTTAAGGACCGCCCGACGTACATTTACTGCAGCAGGGTGGCCATTTGGTGCAAAATCACGTACCTGTAGGTGATCTCTTCCATCGGCTTTGGGGCGCACGTGTGCCGTCGGAGCCCCACTCCCACTGTGATTGAACACAGCGGGAGCAGGGAACCCGACGATTGTTCGTAGAGAGGCAGAATGGCGGTCTGCCTATATAAACAAGGCATACTGCTGTTCTGCCAGAAAGGATAATGGAGATCCAAGCAGAAACATGGATCTCTCTTTTCCTTTAGTCAAAGCACTCCTCCTACAGTTAGAAAGCACAATTAGGGAACACATTTAGCCCTTTGATTGCCCCATGATGTTAACCTCTTCCCTGCCAGTGTCATTTTTTTGGCACTGATGACTGTATGTGTCACTGGTCCCCAAAAAGTGTCACTTAGTGTCAGATTTGTCTGCTACAATACTAGTAAAAAATATATAAAAAAAAAAAATAAAAAGTCCCTCAATCAATATACACTTATTGTGTTACCAAAAATATGTAGCAGAATACATACTGACCCAAATTTATGAGGAAATTAGATTTTTTAATATTTTTTTATTGGATGTGTTTTCTAGCAGAAAGTAAAAAATATTGTTTTTGTTTAAAATTATCAGTCTTTTATAGTGCAAAAAATAAAAACCACAGAGGTGATCAAATACCATAAAAGAAAGCTCTATTTGTGGTAAAAAAAAGGACATACGGGGGGGGCAGGAGGCGGAGCCTAGCAGAGCAGACATGCATTGTTAGAGCTCCACACCGCTGAGGAGAGAAGAGAAGGACAAAGCGGAGCCTGCAGGCTCAAAAGGTATCCATTTGAACCTTTTTGCCCCAGGGAACAAACTGTGAAAGTTTGGGCAGGAAATATGGTACTGGGAGGAAACCGTGGCAGAAATAAAAATCACCTCACAAGGAGCTCACAGGCACTCACTGCAGCTGAAGCAGCTCCAGTCACCTCACAAGATACAGCATCAGGGCGCTCTCACAGACAGAAAATGTCACAGCAAGACTCTCCATTTGAGTCAGATACAGAACAAATCCTCTCACAAACTTCTCCACAAGCCTCCTCAGTATCCCCAGTAATATTATTACAATTTGAAAAGATGCTTCATAAGGCTTTAAAACAAACCTCAGACCAAATAACAAAAAGCCTAACAAAAGAAATAAGAGAGCTGGAAAACCGCACCGCAGCCTTAGAAATAAAAATTGATGAAATTGAAATTACAACCCAAGAAAATATAACAGAATTGGAACAATTAAAAAAAGAGAATTTAATACTTCAAACTAAGCTCGAAGATTACGAAAATAGAGCCAGACGTTCAAACTTGCGCATAAGGGGAATACCTGAAACTGTGACAGACCTGCAATCTACTATTACTGCTCTATTACAAGAACTAAAGCCAGATATTCCTATTGAACGTTTAGAACTGGACAGAGTACACAGAGCCCTCACAGCCAAAAAGAAAGATGGACCCCCACGTGATATAATCACAAAATTTCATTATTACAGAACGAAAGAACAAATACTAATTGCTGCAAGAGAAAAAAAGGAACTTAATTTTCAAGGACACAATTATCAAATTTTTGCTGACCTATCCCAACTTACTATTACTAAAAGACGATCCATGAAACCCCAACTAATGGAACTGCAACGCCACAACATTATGTATCAATGGGGCTTCCCCTTTTCAGTCAGATTTAACTACCAAGGTACAATTTACAGAAGCAGATCAGCAGATGAACTACAACAAACCCTTTTAAAATTAAATCTGACAGAACCCACAAGCAGCAACACTCCCACACGCAGAAGAATGGCGTCATCTTCACCTTCAGGCAGCACCCAGAAAATTTCAGAACAAAATGGGAATCATCATTCTCACAAAAGAGGCCGTTATGCCACATCATCCATGGACCAAGAAGATTCAATGGACTGACATCCTAATTCCTGATATCTCTTCATTTATTATACTAAGAGATGGTTCTCTATAAAAAACCTATATTTATAACTGAATGTAACTGCATTCTGATAGTCACACACTGTGTGGGATCGTGTTACATTCCAGTTATATTTCTTATTACTTCTGATTCATATAGCCTTAGAATATATAAGTGAAATAAGGAAATTCTTGTTCAGTTATATATTATCAGGTAATAACAATAGATTTATTACTTTTTAGGACAAATATGTTCAATAATCCAGAAGTAATGGAAGCTTTTTCTTTCTTTTCTTAAAACAAATATATTATTACCTAACTAGTTCCTAGAATTATGTTTTTGTTTATTCTAATCTGAAGCAATACAACCTAAATTTTATGAGTTAACATATCTAAACAGTTACATATGAATAAAATATGTAATTGTTTACTCTAAAAGGGTTAAAATCCCAAAATAATTCAAACTATCTTCATCAATACCAAAGTTATTAACAGTACCTTTCTAACTGAATTATTTAGCCTAGGGCAAGACTAACCATATACAACCACCCTGGAATAAATAATTTCAACAAAAACTATATTCTGCACTCCAATTAATGAAACATCATTTTGATGTCTTTTGACATAGCACTTCTCTCCTGTAAGCGGAAGATCCGTGTACCCCCATTAGCCCTCCTCATTCTCCCAACCATATTATGTGGGAGTGTGACGAAGGCACTTATTCCCCTGAGAGAGATATTTATTCTCTTTCACGGGTAAATTGTGATTACTTGCAAAAAATAATTTATACAATGTATCATCTAATCTCATATGTTTTTTGTTTACTCTTTACTCCAGAATTCACTGGTTTCTTTTCTATCTATTCATCTCTTCAGTCCACACAGGTTGATCTGCGCAGTCAGCTCTGCATAACAAAAAGTAAGTCAAAACTATTTGATCTATTGCCATGGCACCACTGAATATACTTTCCCTGAATGTTCAGGGAATAAATGTCCCTCAAAAAAGGACCAAAGCCTTCCGTACTTTCCATAACAAGAAGGCTCACATAGTATGCCTCCAAGAAACACACTTCACCAAAGATTCTACTCCAAAATATATTTCTCCTTTTTATCAACAAATTTACACGGCTTCTGCCTGTACCAAGCAAAGGGGAACTCTAATTGCATTTCACCGATCCACACCATTCACCTTATCATCAGAAATTAAAGACCCAGAAGGTAGATACCTGATACTCATGGGTTATATAATGGATACAGCAATCACGGTGATTTCCTACTACGCTCCTAACAAACAACCTACACAATTCCTCTCACATATATTACAAGCGATTAATACACACAAAATAGGAACAGTGATAATGTGTGGGGATTCGAACCAGGTCCTCCTCCCATTTCTAGATAAATCACCTTTTACACCATCCAAAATAACCTCTAGATTACCTTTTTCTCAACTTCTTTCCAAATACAATCTGGTAGATTCATGGAGAGAAAGTAACCCAATGAAAAAGAAATTCACTTATTTCTCGCACCCTCATCAAACCTTCACCAGAATAGATCATATTTTTCTAACAATAGGAATGATACCAGAAATTATTGCATCAGATATAATTCCGATTCCGTGGTCTGACCATAATGCAGTATACACTACTATAGCCTCAGCCATACCAAAAGCGCATGACCCAACGTGGTACTTACCGGACATAATGCTCAAACACCCACTACATCAGATGGCCATTGAACAAGCTTTAAAGGAATACATATCAATTAATAATACAACAGACATCTCCCCAATAACACTGTGGGAAGCTCATAAGCCTGTCTTGCGTGGTACAATACAAAGACAAATGGCACTATTTAAACGGGAACGCAAAAATCTAGCAAAAAAACTAGAACACAATTTTAATGCAGCCTACATATCATTTCAAGATAATCCATCTCAGAGTACAAAATCTCATCTGGAAAAATCTAGATTGGAATACGATCTATTTCTCACTGAGTCAGTTGATAAATCCCTCAAACGCTCCAAACACAATTTCTACATGAATACAAACAAACCAGGTACATATTTGGCTCGGGCATTAAATTCAACTAACAAATCTTTCAAACCAATACGTTTGAAATTATCAAAAAATGTTTACACTTGTAATCCAGTTAAAATAGTCCATAAATTTCACTCACATCTCGCAACTTTATACAAGACAAACAATGAATTTAATCCTACAGAAGCTGAATCCTTCTTCTCAAAAATAACCTTACCTGAGTTATCTCAGAATCAAAAAAGCAGTTTGGATGAGCCTATAACTATAGATAAAGTTGCTAACGCCATAAAAGACCTAAAACTTAACAAAAGACCAGGCCCAGACGGCTACTCGGCTTTATACTATAAAACATTCTCAGAAATACTCTCTCCCATTCTCACTGAAACTTTTAACAAACTTCTAGATGAACATTCTTTTCGACAAGAAACACTAATGGCAATTGTTTGTATGATCCCAAAACCCCTTTCTGATGATACTTCCTGTGTGAATTATCGGCCTATCTCTCTGTTAAACCTCGATATTAAATTATTAGCAAAAATAATAGCAAAACGCCTCAATAGCATTATAGGAAAATTAATACATAGAGATCAAGTAGGCTTCATGCCAAATAGACAGGCAGGAGATAATATACGCAGGGCAGTGTTATTGGCACATATTGCTAAAAAACGGAAAATCCCTTTATGTTTTCTATCTCTCGATATTAAGAGGGCATTTGACACAGTATCCTGGCAATATATGCAATATTCATTACAAAAATGGGGTTTTGGACCCCATTTTTTAACATGGATCAAAGCATTATATAATAAACCCAAAGCCTATATAAAATATGCTGGATACAAATCTGAAGCCTTTAATATCGAAAGAGGTACCCGACAGGGTTGCCCATTATCTCCCTTATTATTTGCCCTTTTACTCGAACCCATGGCCCAATACATCAGAACAAACCAAACTATAACTGGCATTGAAGTAGGAGGTATTACACACAAATTATGTATATTTGCAGACGATATATTACTTTTTCTATCATCACCACAGGTCTCTGGTCCTAACTTAATACCAGCTCTTGATGGATTTGCAGCCCTATCCGGCCTTATGATTAATCCTAAGAAATGCCTAGTGCTTAATATTTCACTCACAAACATGGAATTGATCCCGGCTAGGGCTGCACTCCCATTCACATGGGCAGAAAAATCAATCCCATATCTTGGAATTCATTTAACAGCATCTCATTCTGACTTATTCTCAACCAATTATCCTCCTGTATTAAGACAGATCACAAATCTAATAAAACAATGGTCGCAACTTCCTTTATCCTGGATAGGGAAGATTAATGCAATCAAAATGACTATTCTACCCAAATTGCTTTATCTATTCAGAGTCCTCCCTATTCCAATTCCTTCCTATTTTTTGAGAATAGTACAAAAAAGAGCAACTTCGTTTATATGGGGCTCTTCTAAACCACGTATACCTATACACACACTACATCTTCCCAAAAATAAAGGAGGCCTGGGATACCCTAATTTTACTAACTACTACAGAGCAGCACATTTGGCCAGTCTGTCCAAATACCATGCAAAACAGGAAATCCCATTATGGGTATTTATAGAGGCTTCAGAAAATGACCCTCTATTAATATCAAATTTATTATGGCTTGATCCTAAAGACCGCTTTAAAATTCATAATCCCATAACTAAACACTTCTTATCTCTCTGGGATAAACTAAAAACCAAATATCAGTTACAATCTCCACACAATCCTCTCCTTTCTTTTATCAGAAATCCGGCCTTTTATCTGGCATGGATCTACCCAAATTCTTTTAAAGCTTGGACAACATCAGGCATTCAGACACTAAATGACTTCATAGCATCTAAATCATTCCTTTCATTCCCATCGCTTAGAGAAAAATATGATCTACCAAACTCTGAGATATTTAGATATCTCCAAATCAAAAATTTCTATACACCATTCCTAAAGGGGGATACACCATTATCCCAATTATCCATTTTTTAATCAATCTGTACAAAAGATCAATTTGCTAAAGGTACAATTTCATCACTTTATAATCAATTATATGGAGTAGCAAATCTTAATAGACCCTCTTACGTTCAGAGGTGGGAGGAGGACCTGGGACGAACTTTAGAAGACACGGACTGGTCTAACATATGGCTCACATCTAAGTCATCTTCACCCAATATCTTAGCACAGGAGACAAATTATAAAGTCCTAACTCGCTGGTACCTTGTACCCGCTAGAGTGGCAAAATATTCACCTAATACCTCAACTCTTTGTTTTCGAGGATGCCCAGAAATAGGCACATATTTACACATATGGTGGACGTGCCCAGTAATCCAAACCTTCTGGAAGGAAGTCTTCATGATTGCATCTAAAATATTTAAAAAAATAATACAACCAGATCCATATTTAAATTTACTTAATCTAAAACCGGAATGGTTAACACTCTCTCAATTCAAACTTATGATCCAACTAACAACGGCTGCAAAACAAACAGTGGCCAAGGCATGGAAATCTCCTACATTGGTACTAGCAGAAACAATTCACAGAATGAATACTACAATGTCCCATGCTAAGATGCTAGCCATCGATCAAAATCAAATTCCAAAATTTGAAAAACTTTGGCATCCTTGGATAAAACAACAGTTCCTGTCAAACTTCAATGACTCTGTCCTGTTGCCATGGTAACAGATTAAATGACTTACAGAGACACCCATTCTAAGGCTTCAAAGAGAACTAAAAAGAATAATAAACTGACGAGCGGGACAACCTTGTGGACCATACCTCTACCTTTCAACCCTTTTTCTTCTTTCTCTTTCCTTTTCTCCACCTTACGATTAAAGCTCATTATCAGAATTTATTTGACCTATATACACTCTACTTGTAAACAATATGTATAGTAGGTATAAATCATTTAAATACCTACAAAAGCAGCTAAGGAAATGATATATATCTTTAATTTAGGTTTACGTGAACCCAATGTTTAATATTTGAAATTTCATGATATTTACCTATATAAAACCTACTGTAAAACAATGAGCTTACTTTATAGATCCTTGTAGACTTAGTTTATGTATCTTTATAACATTGTATACTCAATAAACTTCTTTTGACAAGGAAAAAAGGACATACATTTTGTGTTGCACAACTGCACAATTGTCAGTTAAAGAAACGCAGTGCCGTATCGCAAAAAATGGCCTGGTCAGGAAGGGGGTAAAACCTTCCGGAGCTGAAGTGGTTAAACGAGTTGCGTTTACATGCGTTCTTGCTGCCCTAATTGAGCAGCCTGGACTGCCGGTGAGTGGGTCATCCACCTATCTGTAAAGTTGAAGATCTGGCACAATTTCTATATGATTTATGAACTTTATGAACTTTACACATTTATAATTTTTTATAGCGCTGCAATTTTATAGTGATTTATTTTGTAGGAATGCTCCCCTTAAAAAAAAAAAGTGTACTTTGTAGTTAGGTGTTTCTATTGTAGTTGTCATAGTTGTCATACTGCAGTTTTTCTGCAAAGTTTCCCTATAAATAGTGTAAATTGGGGGGGGGGGGGGGGGGGGTATTTATTTTGGTTCATATTTGACTAGTGTGAGCTCTTGCTGGTGCTCAATCCATTTCGTTGAGGGTCAGGTATGGTCTTTGAGGGCCATTTCAAGCACATCATTGGACAGGTTATATCTGTAACCCTGTTCCTACTACATATATATCCCTACCACATCTTAAGAGGCCTGATAGTTATACCTTTGTGTGGTAGGTTGTTCCCATAAGCCGGTAGGTGTAAATCTTGTTTGGAGACTTTTTTCCTGCTGCCTTATCACTTTTTGATAGTGCATATAACAGCTATATATCACTGTTAAAGTAAAGAGGTATATACTGTACTGCTTGTGTTGTCCTGAGGAAGTGAGGGTTCCTGCAAATCTCATTGACCAACCTACCATTGAATATATAAACAGACCTCTATGTTCCCACAAAATGTATCATGATGCTCTGTACTGTATGGTATAAATTTCTTTGTTTTTATGCCAATAAGCACTTTTAAATGATATGCAAATCTAGTAAAAGAATCTTGTATTTTTTTTATATTTTGTGTGCTGTGTTCTCAGAGGCATACTCAAAATCCCACCCCTTTGGTCCCCCTCTTTATTTATTTTGGGATTTCTTACTCTTGCATAATGCATATCAAGCAATTCTTATGCCCCGTACACACGGTCGGATTTTCCGATGGACAATGTCCGATTGGAGCGTGTTGTCGGAAATTCCGACCGTGTGTGGGTGCCATCGGACATTTTCCATCGGATTTTCCGACACACAAAGTTGGAGAGCAGGAGACAACAAAATCCGATCGCGTCAATTCCGACCGTGTGTGGCCTGTTCCGATGCACAAAGTGCCACGCATGCTCAGAAGAAATTCCGACACGGGACAGCTCGTTCTGGTAAACTTAGCGTTCGCAATGGATACAGCACTTTCGTCACGCTGCAATGTTAAAAATGGTTTAATACAGCGCACTCTCTTCTTCTTTATAATGTGACAAGAATTAAGTAGTTTTGCTGCTCATATTCACACACACTTCTCACAAAGTTTTATTTGTGTTTTTTTAGTGGGATTCCCTGAATATATTGTTATTAGTTGTCACATCTGACAGTTTTATATTTTTTATTTATTTTTTTTTTGGATTTTAAGCCTTTTTTTTCTTTAATGTTTGGATTTTTTCCAAGGCTGATCTTTGTTCAATGTTATTTTTATTTTTCCTCCAGAATATTTTTGGGTGTGTTTTGGGTGTCAAGTTACCCCAACACCATTGATATCTTTTATTATTTAATCTCAAGGAGATTGTTTGGTGTTGGTACCACAAGAGGCTGCATCTTTTGGCCGACCAGACTGAACCCAGGGCAATCACTGTCTGGTCTTCCTTCCACGCTTCCTTCCGGGCTGTGGCTGTGCAGTTGGAGATGTGGCAGGAGAAGGAGTAGGACCTGGAGGAGGAGGAGGACTGGGGGGACCTGGAGGAGGACTGGGAGGACCTGGAGGAGAGGGAGGAGGAGGAGGAGGACCTGCAGGAGGAGGAGGAGGACCAACGCGAAGGTGTGTCTGAGGTGTAATTTGGCCCCTCATACCTTTCTCCAGAGCCTCCGATATGAGGGCCTCACACAAGACTTTTTGGCCCTCCTCCATCCTCTGCATTTTATATGCTATGAAGGCAGCAATGTTCTCCTCCATGGTGTGGGGTGCTCCCAGGACCTCTGTAGCCCTCCAAAAGAATGCTATAGCAGCCTCCTCTAGGGTACTCCTCCTACTGCCACTTTCTCTTTTCAGGGGGGGTGGAGGGACCTGCAGATCAGCCAGCCGGCTTGGCCCGGCCACCTCCTGGCTGAGACTTCCCTGTGTATGAAAAAGGGACATGGTTTTAGTTTTTGCTTCATCAATCACAATCATAAATTAGTACTCCCAACTAACATATAGTTAAGATCATTGATTGGACAAGCAGAAATATTTAGAGGAATGCTATACCTGGCTCAATCTGGGCTCCTCCACATGCGGCCTGGAAGGCCCAGATTGGGCGTCAGAAGCCTCAGCCGGGGGGGAAGGAAGCCTGGAAGGAAGACTGGAGAGGGATGGCCTGGGTTCAGTCTGGCCTGCCAGAAAGTGCAGCCTGTCGTAGTACAACATCCTGGGGACATAGATGTCATCTGCTGCTCCGGATCTCTGTGAATCCAGGACTTTCTTGCGCTCCCTCAGATATGTGCTCCTCAGGCCACCAATGAAGATCTTTAAATAGGTGATGTCTGCCGTGGGGATCACCTGCTTCACAATTTCACACAATTGCTCCAGTGCTGCCTTCCTCTTTGCTTGGTTCTTGAAATGGGGGTGGGTAATCTCCCACAGACAGGGCAGCTCCCTTAGCATCTCTACGAATACTGACATGAAGTCATTATCTTTTAATAAGATATCCATGTTCACTGCAAGACACAACACAAGACAAAGCCTAATGTCAGACAAAACTCTCCTAATCTTGTTACAATATAGGCCTCAATCTAGAAGCAGTATAGGCACAAGTTTCTCCGCTCACAGATCGTACGTAATACGCACGCGTGTTATGCTTTATACACACTGCGCATGCGTGTAACTCCGCCCGCCCCTGACGTTATTTCTAGTCTATTCCCCGCCCGTTTTCGTTCGGCGCAGTGGGTGAAGAGCACATGGCGGAGCTACAGCAGGTGCATGCTAATTCTAGCAACGAGGAGGAGGAGGAGGAAAGCCCAGATCCAGGCACGTCCCGATCCAGAAGGAGACGTTTTAAGGCCACAAATATGTCCTTTGGGGAGATGTTGGAGATGGTCGACATCATGAGGAAGTCCAACTATGACGGAAAATATGGGCCTTACCCACACCCCAACATCCGAAAGGCAAAAATCATTACTAAAGTGATCAAAAGCCTTCACAGGAATTTCGGGGTATGAAGATCTAAAGATCAGCTCAGGAAGCGGTGGTCGGACCTGAAGTTGAGAGAGCCAGAGCAGTACCGAAAGATCCGGAGAGTGCTGCAAAAAAGTAAGTAGTTGTGCTGTGTTCCTATTCTTTCTGTCTTTATTCCGTTCGTTCTGCTCCATATGCTTTTATTAATTGTAACGTTTAAAAGGGCAACTTTAATGTTCATGGGCCCATTATGCGTTCGTATCAAACATTTTTCTTTCGGCCTCTAGAACACCATTGTTTAGGCCATATGCATTTTCACACATTTTTTGGGGCCTACTTGGATGCCAAATATTTGTTTGTGTAGATGGGTTTGTTACTAGAATGAAATGCCAACTAGATTGTGTGTAAGGAGAGGACACTGAGCAGCTGTTTTCACATCTGGACACTGGAGCACTAGTGTGGGACCCCAGAACACCATTTTTATTAGGGGGAGCACACAGGTGCTCCAGTGTATACTATAGGGGGGGCTACATCTGTGAAGCTTGTACCAAACAGGTAAAGTATTGCAGCTTGACAAAGGCCACTAAAAATATACATCTTGGAACTCGGCTAAAATAGACAATTGTACCCCACTTCCAAGCAATGTTTCCTATTTCTAGTTCTGCCATCAAATATCTGTGTGCTAAGTATACCATTTTTGTTTTACATAGGGGAGAAAAGACTCGGAGGACACCCCTCATCCCAGGAGAACACAGACCCCCCACCTATGGAAGAAGGTGAAATACCACCAACACAAGAAGAAGAGCAGGAGGAAGAAGAAGATGTGGTGGAGATTGGCACCACAACAGGTGAGTGTCTGCGACCACAGACTCAGGTAAAAGAGATGGATGGTGGCAGATTTTTGAGAACTTTTTTTTTGTTCTTTATCTCTTTTTAGGTGAGGGATAGAGAACGCTTTACTTCTGCAAGTGCCCAGATCCTGATCGGGGAGATCATGGGGTGTAATCTCGAATTGCACAACATACAGCAACAAATCAGTGATGTTATTAAAAAAAATAATAACATCATTGATGTTTTGGGGCGAATTTAAACCCCACAAAATCACCTGTTTTATTGTGGTCCAATCTTCTAAAATTTTTTTCAATGTTTAGAAAAGCCAAATTTGGAGGATGCACACAGTGTGCCAACATGTGCTATCTGCCATCACGGGAGATCAATGGACGCGTTTTGGGGGTGCAACCCCTTCCTCAATTATAAAGTCGCGTTGAGGAAGGGCTTGCTCCCCCAAAACACGTCCCTTGATCCCCCCCTGATGGCAGATAGCACATGTTGACATTCGTAAATTGGTGTGCATCTTCCAAATTTGGCTTTTCCAGGGGTGATTTCCCCCCATCTGAACGCTATATCAAACCCAGTTCCTAAATACTGATGTCTGATATAGCCTTCAGGTTTTCCCATATGTGAACTTTGTAAGTTCAAGTTTTTTGGCTTTCTTGTTGGTTTTACACAGGCCTGTTTTATCTGAAATGGATATTTCGATTTTTGATAATGCTACTGCAAAAATTGTTATACAACAAACATGTTGGTTTGTTTTAAAAACCTTTCGTAAATGCACATGTGATTGTGCAGGTATAAAAAAGTGACTTACTCAAGAATGTGTGGATTATTGTCTCAACACTACAACACTTTTGGGGTGATGTAATTGCTGTTTTATGCAAAAATGGGGGTTATTTCCTAAGGGCAAATACACTTTGCACTACAAGTGCAGGTTCAGTGCAGTTGCAAGTGCACTTGTAGTGAAATGTGTTTTTGCATTTAGGAAGTACCAGCCAACACTGTTTTTTATAAGGTTACCCAATCACGACATTTTCTGCACTCAACACATTTCTGTCAGGGTCAGCTAAAACAAACACAAGCAGTAAATGTCCACAAAGAATTTCTTTTGGTTGTTTTTTATTTGAAAAAGGTTTCACAGATTGTCTGGCATATTGATAGCCACCCTACCCGCAAAGAACTCCAGGTATCGTAACCGGACATCACGGGCACTCAGGGAGGGCAAGCCAGGACGGCCACTTTCAAGCGCCGTCAGTGTTGATGGATTTGGGATTCCGGCCTCAGGCCCAACTGAGCCAGCATAGTTGGCTGAATGTTTTCTTAAAAAATTATGGAGAACACAGCAGGCAAGTATTATATGGTTCTTTATACTCCGCCATATGGATGGGTGTCAGAAATAATCGGAACCGGCTGGCCAGGATTCCAAATGTGTTCTCCACCACTCTTCGGGCTCTGGCCAGCCGGTAATTAAAAACCCTCTGTTCCGGGGTGAGGGTCCTCATCGAGAATGGTCGCATCAGATGGTCCCCCAGCGCAAATGCTTCATCAGCAACGAACACAAATGGGAGACCTTCAACATTGTCCTCTGGAGGTGGCAAGTCCAAGCTGCCATTCTGGAGACGCCTGTAGAACTCCGTCTGGGCGATGACTCCACCATCGGACATCCGGCCATTGTTCCCCACGTCCACATACAGGAACTCGTAATTAACCGACACCACCGCCAACATCAGTATACTATTAAACCCCTTGTAATTATAATAGTACGACCCCGAGTTGGGTGGTGGGACGATGTGGACGTGTTTCCCATCAATTGCCCCTCCGCAGTTAGGAAAGTCCCACCGCTGGGCAAAGTGGAAGGCCACAGTCTGCCATTCCTGTGGCGTTGAAGGAAACTGTTGAGGAAAAAACAATAAACATTACTATTTTTTCACAGAAACATGGCAAGCAGATTATACACAAACATTATGGGGCAACCTCCAGATAGCATTTATTAAGGGGAATTTAACAACAACAAAGTATAAGGTACACCTATCATATTCCCCCTCCCCCCCTCATGGGCCATTTCTAACATTATAGGGGGGGAACTCTTGGACAGGTAACCCTCTTCACTTCATTGAGAGATGAATGCCTAAATACAGGGTATTACTTGGAACAGCCCCTCCTTAGTTACACTATTGGCAGACCACTGGACAGGTAAGAAGTGTCATAATACAAAGATATAAATACACACTGTACACATTTGAGGACATTTGGACATTCTGCTATTACCTATCAAGATAATAATAGGATACAAAAACTTTAAACAGTACCATTGGAAAGTATACAGGCAGGCCCTTGCACTACATGCTTTGGGGAATTCATCCATAAATCTGACCACTAAAGAGATGGGTATAGTGTGTATGGGTTTGGCAAAGTCAGCAGATAGATGATTGAGGATAGAGAATTGGGATCAGCTGACTTAGCAGTTGGGGGAGGGAGGGTTACGAAAAATTTGGGGACACCACAAAAAAAAAGCCTCTGGCACTCTGCCTGAATTTAAATCAAAAATAACATTACCAAACATTTTAGGGGTGTTTGGGGTAAAGCACTACTATAGAGCTGATAAAATACATTGTTATGTGACTACATGAGGTGAATATAGGGCAGGAGACACCATGCTGGAAAGGTTATTGAAGGGCAAATATGTATGAAGGACATAAAATAATAATTACATAAAAATCCAGCATGCATGAGGACAAAGGGGACATTCACAGCATATTACAATCATGGTAATTAGGGAATGAGGAAAGAAATACAATATATTAGCAAACATTCAATACAATAAAATGTGCTATAAAAGGAAAAAAATCTTACCTTCATATACTCCTTCTGCAGGACCTGGATGATGGCAGAACAGGTCTCTGGGATAATGATACCCAGAGCCTGGGGGGAGATGCCTGTCGAGAACTTCAAGTCCTGCAGACTTCTCCCTGTGGCCAAATACCGCAAGGTAGCGACCAACCTCTGCTCCGGAGTGATGGCTTGCCTCATGCAGGTATCCTGCCTGCTGATATAGGGGGTCAGCGAAGCCAACAAACAGTGAAACACGGGGTCCGTCATCCTGAGAAAGTTCCTGAAATCATCAGGATTATTCTCACGGATCTCACGGAGCAAAGGCATATGACAGAACTGGTCACGCTGAAGCAACCAATTCTTGGTCCATGAACTCCTCCTCACCCTGTTCATGGACTGGACTTGTGTCAAGGTCAGGACCCCAACACCAAGCCCCCGCACAGCACGAACTCTACGAGGAGTACGCATACGAAACATGGCTAGAAAACGGTCGGCTGCTCAGAACGAAGTAACAGAACGCACTGAAGAACAGCAAGGCCTGTGAAGAGCGACCTGAAAAACAGCAACGAGCAGGCAAGATCACACAGAAAACTCCGATACGAACTGACTGCACGCACTGAAGAGCAGATACAAACCCACAAGCACAAACTGAACGGCAGAAAACGATCTGAAAGCCACGAGTCTGAAAAAGCTCGAATCGTCTCTCACCAAACTTTTACTAACACGAGATTAGCAAAAGGAGCCCAAAGGGTGCCGCGCTTGGTTCTGAACCGGCCTTTTCTAGTCTCGTCGTACGTGGTGTACATGACCGCGTGGTTGTCGATCGGAAATTTCGACAACTTTGTGCGACCGTGTGTAGGCAAAACAAGTTTGAGCCAACATCCGTCGGAAAAAATCCTAGGATTTTGTTGTCGGAATGTCCGAACAAAGTCCGACCGTGTGTACGCCCTATTAGTCTTGTCATTAGGGCTGCCTTTATGATATATTTACTGTATATTCAAAAAATACCTTAGATTTTTCCTTCTTGTGGATTCCCATCTTACTTGTGGGCAGGAGAAGCGCACAAGCATATTCTTCCGGAATATGGCGCTGCTGTATTCCCAGCATGCACCACCTGTACTCGCGCATGCGCAGTAATAGCACATAGCGGTGCTGGAAACTATATAGGTTGCCATCACAATGGGCGGTGGCGTCGGAAGTGCCTGCTCCATTGTGATGGCAACCTAGCCCTCGACGCTGCCCACTGACTCCTGGGAAATGATGACACATCTCCCAGGAGCAGTAGCGAGCAGAGGAGCCGAGATAAGTGACGTCAAGAGCCACAGTGAGGAAGGGGAAGATTGAAAGGGACCAAATAGCAACAGGGATTAAAATGTAAGCAAAAAAAAAAAAAAACTGTCCAAATGTCATTTGTTATGTTATTTGCTGCACAGTTATGTAAACTTATTTTTATAGGTGGAACTCCGCTTTAACTACTAAAACAGTCCTGCTGCTGGCAAATTTTATAATGCTGCATCTTCTGTGGTATTTTAAATCTCGTGATAAAACCTCTGCCTGTGCTGAGTAGTAAATTTGAACTTGGTCTTGCTCATTGAAATTGTCATGCTGTTGGTCAGTTTTACACATGCTTGTACTATGTGTTCCTAGTAACTTTTGGAAAATTCTCAATCTGCTAGCCAAATTATACAATACTATATCATCTGCGGTCTCCTAATCAAGATTGAGAGTTTGATTGAAATTGGCCAGCTGCAAGATAGTTGTATATCACCGAGAATAGATACAGTCTCAGCAAACCAATGGCCAATTTCTGTGTGCCTGCCAAAGTGAGCCTAAAACCACTTTATGAAAAGACATATGTCGCTGCTAAAAGTACCTGACAAAATAATTTTTTTTTCTTAACTGGTTCCCAACTGCCTCACACAGATATACTGTGGCAGAATTGCTCCCCTGGGCGAAATCCTGTACAGGTACATCCTTTCCTTTTTTTTGGCCACCAGAGGGCATGCCCGCTGCATGGTGGGGGACCCAATGTGCGTGGCCAGCAGGCGACACGCGAACGTGTGCACGAGTGCCAGCACAGGGATTTGTGTGTTTACAGGGAAGAGGAACCATATAGTTTGTTCCTACTAAGTAGGAAAATTATATGTCTCCTCCCCTAGTCAGTCCTATCCCCATACAGTTAGAACACACTAAAGGAACACACAATTAACCCTTTGATCGCCCCCTAGTGTTAAGCCCTTCCCTGCCAGTGACAACCACACAGTAATCAGTGCATTTTTATGGCACTGATCACTGTATAAATGCCAATGGTCCCAAAAAAGTGTCAAAAGTCTCCGTTCTGTCTGTCACAATGTGGCTAAAAATCGCAGATCACTGCCATTACTAGTAGAAAAATATAAAATAATAAAAATGCCATAAAAATGCCATAAACCTTTCCCATAATTTGTAGACACTATAACTTTTGCGCAAACCAATCAATATACACTTATTGCGATTTTTTTTTTTTTTTTACCAAAAATATGTAGAAGAATATATATTGGCCTAAACTGATGAAGAAATTTGTTTTTCAAAACATTTTTTGGGGATATTTATTATAGCAAAAAGTAAAAAATATTGTTTTTTTTTCAAAGTCGCTCTTTTTTTGTTTATAGCGCAAAAAATAAAAATCGCAGAAGTGATCAAATACCACCAAAAGAAAGCTCTATTTGCGGGAAAAAAGGGCTCAAACTTCCTTTTGGGTACAGCGTCGAACGACCGCGCAATTGTCAGTTAAATTGATGCAGTGCCAAATTGTAAAAAAAGCTCTGGTCAGGAAGGGGATAAAATCTTCTGGGGCTGAAGTGGTTAAACTTAAAATAATCAGATTGCAGTGCTGCTGCTCTATTTATGCCAAGCTAATTGTGAAAAAAAAAAATCTAATTTTTAAAGTCAAATGGGCTATGTATGTGTAATGTGTGATGTCTGAGTATGCTGAAATTCAGACAATCCATCCAAATAATACTTACATAGTTAGTCAGGTTGAAAAAAGACACAAATCTATCTAGTTTAACTAAAACCCCCCCCCCCCCCCCATAAAATACCATATACACAATCCTATAGCCACAGTTGATCCAGAGGAAGGCAAAAAACCCCAGCAAAGCAGGATCCAATTTTCTACAGCAGAGGAAAAAATTCCTTTCTGATCCCCCCGAGAGGCAATCAGATATCCCCTGGATCAACTTTACCTAGAAATGTTAGTACCCAATTATAGTGTGTACACCTAGGAAAGAAGCCTTTTAAAGCAATCTACTGAGCTTGCCAGAACCACCTCTGGAGGGAGCCTCTTCCATATTTTCACAGCTCTTACTGTGAAGAAACCTTTCCCTATTTGGATTATATCTCTTTTCCACCAGATGTAAAGAATGCCCCCTTGTCCTCTGTGATGACCTTAAAGTGAATAACTCAACACCAAGTTCACTATATGGACCCCTTATGTATTTGTACATGTTGATCATATCCCCCTTTAAAGCGGAGTACCACCCAAAAATTGAACTTCCACTTTAAGTGATGGTGACCCCCTGACATGCCACATATGGCATGTCATTTTTTTTTGGGGGGGGGAGCAGATATCCTCTTTTTAGAGGCATCCAGCTCCAACTTCCACCGGGGCTCCGCGGCACCGGAAGGAAGATCACCTCTCCCTCTCCCTCCCTGCAATCTTCTGGGGCACGTCACAGGTCCCAGAAGATTGCCCGGCCATTCACAGCATGTAGCGCGGTTAACGCATGCGCAGTGCGTGCCCAGCCGTGAAGCCACAACCGGGTGCCCACAGTAAGAATGTTGGCGCCGTCGAGAAGAAAGGAGTGGAGCTTCGTACGCCCGCATCGCTGGACCGTGGGACAGGTGAGTGTCAAATTATTAAAAGCCAGCAGCTACACTTTTTGTGGCTGATGACTTTTAATTTTTTTTTTCGATGGAACTCCGCTTCAACCTCCTATTCTCAAGAGAGAATAAATTCAGTTCCTCTAATCTTTCCTCATAGCTGAGCTCCTCCATGCCTCTTATCAACTTGGCTGCCCTTCTCTGCACTTTCTTCAGTTTCCCGATATCCTTTTTGAGAACTGGTGCCCAAAACTGAACTGCATATTCCAGATGAGGTCTTACTAATGATTTGTACAGGAGCAAAATGATATCTCTCTCTCTGGAGTTCATACGTCTCTTAATACAAGAAAGGACTTTGCTCGCTTTGGAAACTGCAGCTTGACATTGCATGCTATTATTGAGCTTATGATCTAACAAAACCCCCAGATCCTTCTCCACTATGGATTCCCCCAGTTGTACTCTCCCTAGTATGTATGATGCATGCATATTCTTAGCCTCCAAGTGCATAACTTTATATTTATCAACATAAAAACTAATTTACCTCATAGTTGACCAATAAAACAGTGCATCGAGGTCGGCTTCAAAGTTGGAGACATCCTGTAAGGACGTTATTCCACTGCATAGCTTGGTGTCACCTGCAAACACTGAAATTGTACTTTTAATCCCAGACCCCATATCATTTATTAATATATATAAAAGAGTAAGGGTCCTAGCACTGAACCTTGGGGTACACCACTGATAACCTTGACCATTAAGAGTAAGAATCATTAACATCTACTCTCTGAATTCTGTCTTTTAGCCAGTTTTGTATCCATTTACAAACTGATTTTTGCAAGCTTGTAGACTTTACCTTACACATGAGTGTGGGGAACTGTGTCAAACGCTTTTGCAAAATCCAAGTATTAACACGTCCACAGCCACCCCTCTGTCCAAGGTTTTACTTACCTCCTCATAAAAAGAAATCAGGATTGTTTGACAACTGTTACAATACTGTTCTGTAACACCACATACAGCTTTAAACAACCCCCAAGCATATTATTTAAAGAATTTTTGTATTTTTAATGTAGTCCTCAAAGTCATGTCCCCCATGATAGTGCCCATGCAGCTTCCTATACCTTTTAGATAGCAGTTTGTCTAATAGCCTTAAAAATGGACAGAATATAACATAAGGATTCACCTATCATAGACATCAATGGGATTCAGTTCTAAGTTTTGGTTCGTTGAATGTCATACAGGTGTAGCAAGGTCCCAGGCCTCCTCCAGTCTAATGAGAACCTTTAGAGCCAAAAACTGTTGACATCCTTCAATATAGAGTAGGTTGTGAGGCATAGTGGGTGTAATGCAAGTTATGCCGTGCAATAAAGGTCCGACAGCAAAGGTCCGACGGAACGAATACGCCGGACAATTCGATTGTGTGTGGGCTTCATCTGACCTTTGCTGTAGAATAATCAGATGGACTTTAGAAATAGAACATGTTTCAAATCTTTCCGACGGACTCGAGTCCGGTCGAAAAATCCATTAGTCTGTATGCTTGTCCGACGGACCAAAAACGACGCAAGGGCAGCTATTGGCTACTGGCTATGAAATTCCTCATTGTAGTCCAGTCGTACGTCATCACGTTTGAATCAGTCGGACTTTGGTGTGATCGTGTGTAGGCAAGTCCATTGCATCGGAACTCTGTCAAAAGTCTGTCAAAAAGTCCTTCGGAGTTCAGTCCGTCGAAAGTCCGCTCGTGTGAACACGGCAATAGATTCATGGGCACCAGACACTTCTTGAATGCAAAGAGATTTTATTTCTCTTAAATAGAACTTTGGGAGAGATGGTTAGGGCCAGGACACCCTTAGATAGTTGCAATGTTAATTGGCAGACTCCGAGACTTTCTACAGATAGACAGCCATGTAGGGAAAGGCATCCAGCAAGATGCCACATTTGCATGTGTAGGAATGCTGTCTTCTATGGCAACAGTCTTTAACAGTTTCTAACACAAGTTATAACAGTTCCGTCACTTCCACTACAATCCCTTCTTATAGTTCTTCAGCCCACTGAGCTTCCAGCCTCTCTCTTACTAGACTAGATGATTCACTGCCACTGAATCCCTTGAGCTCCTCCAATCTTCACTGTAGTATCTTCCTCAAGCTTCACCCCAGCTTCTCTGCTGGGTCCTTAGCTTGGCTCTCCAGATACTTATCAAACTTCACCCCACTGCCCTGCTCGGTCTCTGGCTTGACACACAAGACTGCTCTGCAAGCATCACCTCCACTGGCTTGGTACCTGGCTTGATACCCGCTAAAGTTTCCTGATTCTTCACAATCCCAGGTTGGTGAGAATTCTGCTCCGGTACTTGCTTCAGCTACTCACTGAAGGTCCCTGGTAATAAGGGGGAAGGTCCCTTAGTGGCGACAGCTTTCCCCTTCTACCTCCGACCACGACAGGTTCTCCGGCCGGCAGAACCGGTACTTCTGGTTGGACTGTGAGCCGCAATCCCAACCCCCATCGGACATTCTGACAACAAAATCCATGTTGGCTCAAACTTGTCTTGCATACACACGGTCACACAAAGTTGTCGGAAAATCCGATCGTTCTGAACGCGGATTGACGTAAAACGCGTACGACGGGACTATAAACGGGGCAGTAGCCAATAGCTTTCATCTCTTAATTTATTCTGAGCATGCGTGGCACTTTGTGCGTCGGATTTGTATACACACAATCAGAATTTCCGACAATGGATTTTGTTGTCAGAAAATTTTATAGCAAGCTCTCAAACTTTGTGTGTCGGAAATTCCGATGGAAAATGTGTGGTGGAGCCCACACATGGTCGGAATTTCCGACAACAAGGTCCTATCACACATTTTCCGTACAGGGCATTAGGGTGTAATCATCAATTGATCCCTCCCTGAGCCAAGGTAACTACACCTGGCAGGTAAATTTAGGAGAAATTCTGCCTAAACATCAGGGTGCTACGCAGGATTTGCTGAACTCTTTTTGAATCAAACCTGGACAGATTTGTACATTCCTAATGGTCAACAAGGAGTCTTTGGAACCATGAACTAGTTAGGTTATATCATTTAAAATTCATTTAGTATTTCATAAATTAGTTTAGTCTTTATAAAGTGATAGTGAAGTTTATTAGAAAGAAAGAGTTAATGGTTGCTCATCTTGGAAAGATGGATTAACCTTCTTGGCAATGTTTTCCATTACTGTGGTTAGTATAATGGTGTGGTTAAAGTCTTTTCCATTGCCAGTACACTGCAATCACATGATAGGACCATCAGATTTCCTTTCGTCATAAATTCCTGTTCATACTATATTAGGTATGCCTTCATATTTTCCAAAAATCTACTAGTCAGAGTTGACTTGTGCATGAGGAACCCTGTCTGGCTCTGGTATTAAGAATAAAAGAGAGTTCTGTAAAGTGCAAGGAGTTTTACTTTATTACAGTATACTGCTAATTTGCTAAACACTTTGCAATTGAACATGGGCATAGCATAAGAAGTCACAGGAATCACACTTGCGATCTTGCCCCTAGCTCCAGGGGGCCCTTGAGGCTTTCTCCTGTCATTTTATCAAGCTGCAACACCCCCCCCCCACAAAATCCTGGAGACAGAATCCAGATCAGCAGCTCCTATCTGCCTTGGGTCCCACAGCCGAGCTCTACAATCCAGTTCTCGACTTCCAATCTGCCTTCTCTCGAGTCCACACCCCTCCTCCCCCTCATTGGCTGGGGAGAAGTTGTGCTGTTTCCTGAACGGCATGCAGGACTGAAAGCAGCCCAAGATAATGAAGTGTGACTCTGTGCTGATATGTTGTGGGGACAGTGAGCTGCCTCCCTGTCACAAAGACCTGAGTGAGCCAGGAAGAGGAGAAGGAGAGCTCCGCCTGATAACCGGGATAGGACACCTCCTGAGGGGCCCCAAGCAGTGTTAATTTTAGTCTTAGGACAAAAATGGCATTTTAGTTTTAGTCCAATTTTAGTCTTCTGCAATTGTTTTAGTTTTAGTCGTATTTAGTTGACTAAATCTCCAGTACATTTTAGTCGACTAAAATCTTACGTTTTAGTCGACTAAAATCTCCAGTACGTTTCAGTAATTGCAATTTAGTTTTAGTCATAGTCTTTTGACTAAAATGGCATTTTAGTTTTAGTATCATTTTAGTCTTTTGACTAAAATGGCTTTTAGTTTTAGTCGTATTTTAGTCATCTCAATTGTTTTAGTTTTAGTCGTATTTTAGTCGACTAAAATAGTACTCGTTTAGTCGACTAAAATGTTTTAGTCATTTTAGTCGACTAAAACATTTTATGCCCTGTACACATTTTCCGACGGAAAAAGTGCGATCGGATTGTGTTGTCGGAAATTCCAATCGTGTGTGGGCTCCATCGGACTTTTTTCCGTCGGAATTTCCGACACACAAAGTTTGAGAGCAGGCTATAAAATTTTCCAACAACAAAATCCGATCGGGTAAATTCAGATCGTGTGTACACAAATCCGACGCACAAAGTGCCACGCATGCTCAGAATAAATTAAGAGACAAAAGCTATTGGCTACTGCCCCGTTTATAGTCTCGACGTACGTGTTTTACGTCACCGCATTTAGAACGATCGGATTTTCCGACAACTTTGTGTGACCGTGTGTATGCAAGACAAGTTTGAGCCAACATCTGTCGGAAAAAATCCATGGATTTTGTTGTCGAAATGTCCGATCAATGTCCGATCGTGTGTACAGGGTCGTTTTAGTCGACTAAAATGTTTTAGTTGACTAAATTAACACTGGCCCCAAGGGGTTCCAGGGGCCAAGATTTTTTTGTGTCAATTTCAGTAGCACTAGAAAAGGGGGAATGGGGCAGGGGAATCTGACATTAACATCAGGGGGCATGTGTCATTACCAGGAGGAGGGCACCCATCTTTACCTGGAGGTGGGGTGGGGGGACATTTGTCATTACTAAGGGGGTGCATGTGTCTTACCGGGGGGAGCAAACCTCTTTTTTTACCTTGATGAGGGGAGGAAATGAATATGTTGCAACTGGGGGAGGGGGGGGGGGGACATGAGTCAGTACCAGGAGGGGGGCACAGGATTTCCAACCACCTGTAAATTTATGGACAATTTGTAAAAATCACTGATGCCATGCAGGAAACACAGAAGATTTGCTGCATTTCCCCGCATTGCACTACATAGCAATCGCATGGCATCCACGCGATCTGCTGCGGGTGTCAATGTTAGAATAACGACACCCCAAAACAGATTGCAAAATGCAGCGCGGTTGCCAGAATCACATCACATGGGTGTGAACACCCATGCAATGTGATTCAGGTGTGGAAAAAAAGGGTCCTGAACCATTTTGGTGCAGATGCGATGCAATTTCAGCCATACAAAATGTATGGCTCAAATCACAATGCACAGACATTGCATGTGATATGCAAAAGAATGCGGTGCGATTCCTGTGCGAATCACATGCAGTGTTCTGCACGCACCAGTGTGAAACCAGGCTAAATGTATGACCACAGGTCAGCTTGCAACTGCACATGTGCAGTTCCAAAAGCGGCAAAGTGGTGTTTGGGTTCAGGGTGTGCTCAAGGCAGGCTGAGGTAGGCATAGTGACACCTTTTTTGAAATGCAAGTTTGAAAGCAAGAGTGGAGCAGGAGTGCTGCCCTGGGACTCAGAGTTGGAAGAGGATCAAAGGCAAAGCTTAACCTTAGTGCCCTGTACCCGGTGAGCAATTACAGAGGTCTGTGTGAATGACACAACAGCTCCAGCCAAGAGGTCACACAGTCTGTGGGGGGCGGGAGGGGAGTCAAATCACTTATGTGAGGGGGAGTGAATACACGAAGGTAAGGGGGGGCACTGATATCAAGCCTTATATCAGTGACACCCCCCCCCACTTTATTGTATTCACTCCATTGAACCAGAGTCCCTCCCTCCCCCACTCCCCACATCAGAGAACCCACCTTTTCCCCTTAGTTTAAAAAAAAAAAAAAAAGAATATCTCCTAAACTTGCACTGTTTGAGCAGCAGCCTGTGACGTCACTGTGAGCTGTGTGCTGCTGTGGAGACTCTGGTGCATGTCATCGCGGCTCATCCAGTCAGATGGCTGGAGACCCTGAATCAGGAAGGAAGACTGAGTGAAGATGGAAGCCTCTGCAGCAGTGACAGTGTGCCACTAGAAGGCTTCATTCTAAGGTAAGTCTTTCATAATGTGCTAGTATGCGGTGCATACTAGCACATTATGCCTTTACCTTGCAGGGCTTGTTTTCGTTTTTTGTTTGAAATGCCTTTACTTCCGCTTTAAATCAGAGTCCTCAGAGTTCCCCATTACAACATCAGAGTTTGCAGAATTCCCCTTTACAGTGCAAAGGGGAACTCTTGTTGATCCTGATATAAAGGGGAACACTGCAGACTGTGATGTAAGGGGAAATGATGCAGACCTTAATATAAGGGGGAACTGGGGATTGTTGTTCAAGAGGGGGGAGGCTCTGGTGTTCAGAGACCCCCTACATCAGACTTTCCTTTTACTCCAGATCCCCCTAACATCAGAGTCCACAAGGTTCTCCTTTACATCAGAGTCCACAGAGTTCTCCTTTACATCAGAGTCCACAGAGTTCTCCTTTACTTCAGAGTCCACAGAGTTCTCTTTTACATCAGAGTCCACAGAATTCTCCTTTACATCAGAGTCCACAGTGTTCCCTTTTACACCAGGGTCCACAGAGATCCCCCTTACACTGTAAAGGGTAACCCTGCAGACTCTGATGTAACGGGGGAACTCTGATGTAAGAGGAAACTCTGATGTAAGGGGGAACGCTTAAGACTCTGATGTAAGGGGGATCTCTGAGGATTCTGATGTAAGGGGGATCTCTGAGGACTCTGATGTAAGGGGGATCTCTGAAGACTCTGATGTAAGGGGGAACTCTGATGTAAGGGGGAATGCTGTGGACTGATGTAAGGAGGGATGCTATGGACTCCGATAAAAGGAGGAACACTTGGAACCCTGATGTATAGGGAAATGCTTGTGACTTTGACATAAGAGGGGACCCCAATGTGAACAAAGGGTTCATTCTAATGCCCTGTACACACAGTCGGATTTTCCAACGGAAAATATTCAATGGGAGCTTGTTGTCGGAAATTCCAACCGTGTGTAGGCTCCATCAGACATTTTCCATTGGAATTTCCGTCACACAAAATTTGAGATCTGCATCTCAAATTTTCCGACAACAAAATCCGATTGTGTGTACACAATTCCGACGCACAAAGTTCCACGCATGCTCGGAATCAAGCAGAAGAGCCGCACTGGCTATTGAACTTAATTTTTCTCGGCTCGTCGTACGTGTTGTACGTCACAGCGTTCTTGACGTTCGGAATTTCTGACAAGATTTGTGTGACCGTATGTATGAAAAACAAGTTTGAGCCAACATGCGTCTGAAAAAATCCATGGATTTTGTTGCCGGAATGTCAGATCGTGTGTATGCGGCATAACTGCTGCACTCTACCTGTTGTTTTGTATGTTACATACTCCTGACCCCTGCACTCTATACAATATGTTATACATTACATAGTCCTGACCCAGATGTTCATTGTCCCAATAGTTGCTGGTTTTATTGAAGTTCTTCTTTACACCCTGTTCCAAATTATTATGCAAATTCTATTTCAGTGTCACAAAGATTAAATATTTAGTTTTTCAGCTTAACTCATGGATGGCATTGTGTCTTAGGGCTCTTTTGAGCATTGAAAATAATCTCAGACACCTGTGATAATTAGATTGCCAGGTGAGCCCAATTAAAGGAAAAACTACTAAAGGAGGGTATTCCACATTATTAAGCAGAGCACCATTTTCAAGCAATATGGGGAAGAAAAAGGATCTCTCTGCTGCCGAAAAATGTTAAATAGTTCAATGCCTTGGACGAGGTATGAAAACACGAAAACTTACGCGTGTTCATCGCACTATTAAGAGATTTGTGGCTGTTCAGAGCACAGACGGGTTTCGTGCAGATAAAGGCACATTGAGGAAGATTTCTGCCAGATCCATGCATTGGATCAAGAGAGCAGCTGCTAAAACACCATTACATAGCAGCAAACAGATATTTGAAGCTGCTGGTGCCTCTAGAGTCCCATGGACATCAAGGTGTAGAGTCCTCCAGAGTCTTGCAACTGTGCATAAATCTTCCATTCGGCCACCACTAACCAATGCTCACAAGCAGAAACGGCTGCATTGGGCAGAAAAATACATGAAGACTAATTTTCAAACAGTCCTGTTCACTGATGAATGCCATGCAACCATGGATGGTCCAGATGGATGGAGTAGTGGATGGTTGGTGGACGGCCACCCTGTTCCAACAAGGCTGCGACATCAGCAAGGCGGTGGTGGAGTCATGTTTTGGGCCGGAATCATGGGAAGAGAGCTGGTCGGCCGCTTTAGGGTCCCCGAAGGTGTAAAGATGACCTCTGCAAAGTATATGGAGTTCCTGACTGACCACTTTCTTCCCTGGTACAGAAGGTAGAACTATGCTTTCCGTAATAAAATCATCTTCATGCATGACAATGCACCATCTCATACTGCAAAGAATACCTCTGCATCAATGGCTGCTATGGGGACAAAAGGAGAGAAAGTCATGGTGTGGCCTCCATCCTCCCCTGACCTCAATCCTATTGAGAACCTTTGGAGCATCCTCAAGCAAAAGATCTATGAGGGTTGGAGGCAGTTTACATCCAAAAGCAGCTCTGGGAGGCTATTCTGACATCTTGCAAACAAATTTAAGCAGAAACTGTCCAAAAACTCACAAGTTCAATGGATGCAAGACTTGTGAAGCTGCTATCAAATAAGGGGTCCTATGTTAAAATGTAATGCGACCTGTTAAAATGTTTAAAAAGTTAAAATGTTGTTTAAAGTTTGATTGAAATAGCTTTTGATTTCAGTAAATACGCTGCAAACACAAAAAATGACAATTTTAAGTTCTTTACAACCTATAAAGTGTATTGAAACTTACTGTGTGTAATAATTTGGAACAGTGCATTGTAAGTTTTTTATTTTGAAAAATAAAAACTATTATCATTAGGAGGTTTGTTCAATAAACTTTGAATTGTACTCTTAATAGTTGATAACATGAGAATTATGCTGACTGTTGTTTACATCAATTATTTAGGTAAATGAGAAAAATATCATTGGCATAATAATTTGGAACAGAGTGTAAAGCGGAACTACATAGCATCTAAGATCCACAAACTAAAAACAGTATTTCATTTACTTTTAATATTTAAAGCAAACACATCAATCCATCCACGTCTCCATGATTTATTTTGCAGAGAAATCACTTTAAAAAACACTTCCCTAGCATTTCTGGCCGTGGCCATCATAATCCTAGTCAGGCTCACATTTTAAGAAGGAAATCGCCACTCACCTTAGCCAGTCCTCGTATGGATGTATACTGTACGTGTAAAGGCCTCAGTCAATGCAGCTCTTCGGGCCACGCCCCCTGACATGTTTCGCCCCATCCAACAGGGCTTAATCATGACTTCTTTAACCACTTCCTGCCCGGCCCATAGCAGATGATGGCCGGGCGGTGGTTCAGTTATCCTGACTGGGCGTCATATGAAGTCCAGCAGGATAACATGCCGCCGCGTGCATCGCAGCGATCTGTGGAGTGGTGTGTCAATCTGACATACCGCTCCACCGATCTTGGTAAAGAGCCTCCGGCGGAGGTTCTTTACCATGTGATCAGCCGTGTCCAATCATGGCTGATCACGATGTCAATAGGAAGAGCCATTGATCGGCTTTTCCTCACTCACGTCTGACAGACGCGAGTAGAGGAGAGCCGATCGGCGGCTCTCCTGAGAGAGGGGGGTCTGCGCTGATTGTTTATCAGCGCAGCCCCCCCTCAGATGACCACACTGGACCACCAGGGATCACCACTAGGACCACCAGGGAAGGGGGCAACATGTGGATGGCCAGGTGTGTACCCCATAGCCATCCACATGTGCCCAATGTGCCCAGTCAGTGCCCAATCTGTGCCAATCAGTGCCCACAAATGGGCACTGATTGGCACCATTATATAGCAATGATACCCAGCAAGGCCACCCTTAGGGGCATCAGTGTCATCAATCAGTGTCATCAGTGCCACCCATCAGTGTCCATCGGTGCCACCTGTCAGTGCCCATCCATGCCCATCAGTGCCCACCTATCAGTGCCCATCAGTGCCCATCGTGCCACCCATCAGTGCTACCCATAAGTACCCATCATTGCCACCTACGAATGCCCATCAGTGCCTCCTATGAGTGCCCATCGGTGCCACCTATGAGTGCCCATCAGTGCCGCATACCAGTGCCACCTATCAGTGCCCATCAGTGCCACCTATCAGTGCCCATCAGTGCCGCCTATCAGTGCCCATCATCATGCCCGTCAGTGCCACTTCATCAGTGCCACCTCATTGGTGTCCCCTCATCGGTGCCCATCAGTGCCGCCGTATCAGTGCCCGTCAGTGCAGTCATATCAGTGCCCGTCATTGAAGAAGAAAACTTATTTCCAAAACTTTTTAACAGAAACAAAGAAAAACTTTTTTTTTTTCAAAAAAAATATACAACCCAAATAAACAAACACAAAGTGACAAATTCCTTTATTAAAAAAAAAAAGACATGCCCCGTGGTGTAAATCCATTGTCAATCAGAATGTTCTGCGATGCAGATCCATTGTTAAACATGATGAATGAATGCCATCTGACGACCACACTAAACAAGCATAAAAAAACACCAAGATGGCCTGTTCCTGGACTTTCACCACAAATGACAGCTCCCTAGCTGACAACTAAAGGTAAACAAAGGGCCTGGGCATACTGGTTGATGTCATTGACCCTATGGCAAGGTACCCCTACCATGTTGAGGGCATGTGGCCCGGCATGGTTCAAGAGGAGGGGGCACATGTTTGCTGTCCCCCTCTTTCCTTGCCAGCCAGGCTACATGCACAGATAAGGATCTGGTATGTATTTTGGGGGACCCCACACAAGAAAAAAGTCCCCCCGTAAAATCTATACCAAAGCCCAGGGTTAAAGGCTGGTATGGATGTTGGCTGCTTTGTTTTCCAAACTGAACAAACAGAATAAAGTGGCCAGAAAATGTAATTTATTAGAAATTTAAATGCTTCTTTCTTTTCTTTCTAAATGTCACATGTGCATGTTTAAAAAAAAAGTATTGCCAAAGCTTTTCTGGTCATGCGTCTCTTCTAGGTCACAGGAGTGCACTTTCCTTTGCCTTACTGTGCACTTATTTTTTGTCCTGTAACCCAGTATCAGCCAAATTGGGTAAAAGCCCCTCATTATAAATCCATTCTCAACCAATAAGTCCAGTGATCCAGATCAACATCAATCATGATGTCTGGCAGTCAATGACCCACCAAAAGAAAAAAAAAAAAAGTCGTCCCTTGTTCGCTTGTCACCTAATGAATGGAAACTCTGGTGGATGACAGTTGTTATATACAAAGGGTCGAGGTCTCCCTGACCATATATGGTCAATGATGTCACTGGGATTTTGCCCCTTTGGTTACATGACTGTGGATACCTAGTAAGTTAATAGGGTCAGTGACGTCACTTGTTGTTCCGGACTCAGTGGTGCCTGCAAGAGCCAGCATCCTTAACAATCATGGACAGCAGGAAGCTGTCAAATATATTAGTGATAATAATACCTTTATTATACATGATGTTTGGCTCCTGTCAAACGGATAACTGTTTTGGCGTTTCACTGAATACCCAAACAGCCAATGTTTGGACCGAACCTTAGGCTCATCCCTACTCTACACAAAATATCTAAGCACCATCATATTGCCATTAAAAGATCCTGTTTCACGCTCACATTCAGATCACATTTCACATAGATGCAGACAACGACACTTTATCATTTTACCCTGTTTCTTCCTCAGGGAACAGAGCCAGAGATGTTAACATCCCAGTTACGTGAAAAACAAATTTAAGATTCTTCAGAGGGGAGTGATGAACTCTTCAATAAAGAACTAGTAAGAATGGTTACACAGAGATAGATGATCTCTGATCTGAAAAGGACACCAGTCACTGAAAATCTGCCCAGTTAGCAGTGGACTTGGGTTTCCACATACCAATTAGTTCATCCTTATAGGATTCAACCATAGAAATATCCTTTGTATATACAGTATGTGACACATTACACTTCTGTTTAACTCTCATAGTCTGGCAACCTGCACCTTCAGGCCCTTTTCCTCATATCAGCACCTACCACTTTCTGGTAGGTACTGTACTGTTGGTATGATGCAACACAGCAAATTTCAATCAAGTTCCAGGTTTAAATTTGGCTCAAGCAAAGGTAATTATTTATCCTTGTCGGGACTCTGAATTCTCTCATCCATTAATTAGTTTTAGTACTGAGCTGAACATACCCAGGTTTGGTTTGGCAAACGTTATTCAAATGTTATCATAGATTGAATGTGGAATCTGAAATAAATGAGGAGCTGAACTTTCATTTTCAGCAATGGCTATTTTCTAAGCTAAAAGTCAAGAGATTGACAAAGAAAGGGTATGGGCATTGGGCAGTTTTTATAATAACAAGGAGTGGTAGTTTTGGAGCTGCTCAAAAGGAAACATAAAACATACGCAATTACTTGAAATAACATGTTTGATGGATGCCCTAAACCTGTATGTGAAATTATATAATATTAAGACTCTCAGGGACTGCATCAGTGACATCATATTCTGGCATCACATAAATTGCATGTCTATTCATTTCATTTACTTTTACATATTTTCTTGGCTTACATACAGCAGCAGCAACCTAATATGACTAATTTCCCCACAAAAGAAATTTGTAATAGGTTTTCTTTGCTAAAGGATTTTTTGTGTAAATAAGTAATACCTGAGTGTTGGAAACATAAGAGGCAATACAGCCCAAAACTATTGTAAGGTATACAATAGAAAAAACTAAAGCTATCAACCAGAGGCGTAACTAGGTGAAGGGCTCCCCGACCCCAGCTGGGGCCCTTCCCTCCGAGCTCAGAGCACTTCCCACTGATCCCTGGACCTTTTACTCCTGTTGCCTTTATTATGATCCCTCAGCCGATCCCTTTCGCATGTTCTGCAGCTGGCCCCCTTTCCGTTGCCTTGGGCCCCCCACGGTGTCAGAATGCCAGGGCCCGGTGGCAAGTGCAACCTTTGCAGCTCTGGTAGTTCTGCCACTGGTGTCAGTAGGACTGTGAATAGTGTCAGTTAGTAGAGCAGTGGACAGTGTCAATATGAGAAAAGCAAGGTGCGCCAAAAACTAAGCGCAGCAGAAGATGCAACGAATGGCATATTTAATTAACATCAGCCAAATGACTACTCACACATATGTAAAGATTGATAGGCATAAATTGATAGATGGAACCTGTTCTTTTTATCTGTCAGACAATTTTTCTTCATCCAAAAAGGTCCAGGAACCTACTACCCGTTTCATTACTCAATATCATGCAGTACATCGTAAGATTGAAAACATATTCAAGAAACATTGGTCTATCCTAACACAGGATCCTCATTTAACAGCATCCATCCCAGCTTTACCAAAGTTTGCGTATAGAAGGGCACCTAAAGTAAAAAGTACAATTGCACCTTGTAAAAGGAAACCCCAAGCCAATGTCACCACTATTAAACAACTTACTCTCATTCCACTAGTGGGTATGTATCGTTGCAACTAACTTGCTCTCATATTCTTTATGGTAAAAAAAAAAACTTTACAATCAATGACAATACTTATTAAGTCATTCTACAACTGTTCGCCAACATATGTTGTATACCGTTTATCCTGCCCATGTGATTTGCTCTATGTGGGCAGAACCAGAGCTTTTTTTCAGCGGGAATGCGGGGGAACGCAGTTCCAGCACCTCCAGCACTAAATGTATGTAATAGCATGGGGTGTGGGGTGTGTTGTAGGGTCTATTGATGTTGGCTGCTGGGGGATCTATTGTCACTGGTGGGGATCTGATTTTGTGTGAGGGTCTGTTGTTGCTGGGGGGTCTTATGTTGCTGGAAGGGATCTACTGTTGAGGGAGAGGTCTATTTTTACTGGATGCTGGAGGATCTATTGATGCTGGGTGCTGGGAGATCTGTTGTTGATGCTGGGGGGGTCTAATGTTGCTTGGGTGGATATTTTGTTACTGGGTGTGATATTTTGTTGTGGGTGGTTCACTGTTGCTGTAGGGAATCTATTTTTGTTGGGGTGGAGTCCATTGTTGCTGGGGGGGGGGGTCTATTGCTGTGTGGGGATCTATTGCTGGGATTCTATTGTTCCTGGCTGCAGGGGATCTATTTTACTGCTTTTCTTTTTATCATTAACATGTTCCATACGAATGATTTAGCACCACAAAATTATACTTTGTTCTGTATTCTCTAAAATGGGCAGTACTGGTAGGTGGGTAGGGGGTGGAATCAAGGGACAGTGGTCAGAGGTGGGTTGGGGGCAGAGGCAAGGGGTGACTCAGACGGGGGGAGTTCCTGCACCTATTCTCCGAGAAAAAAAGTCCTAGGCAGAACCATCAGGGCACTGCGGGCTAGGTTCGGTGAGCACCGACGGTTCGTTCAAGAAGGTCTTCCCAAATACAGTGTCCCACGACATTTTGCCGAACACCACAGTGAAAATAGAGCTGAACTACAGGTGTGCATTATTGAATTCGTACCTGAAAAATATTCACCTGCTGAGCATTTTCAATGTTTATGTAAACAGGAAACATTTTGGATCTATACCTTAGATATTTTGGTGCCCAAAGGCCTTAATGAGGAAAATGAGATTAATACAGTGATTTAAACTCCTTGATTTGATATATAGATATGTATGTGCTTGTGTGCATGTACATATATGTACATATATGTGTGTATATATATATATGTATATCCAGTATCTTGCCTTCTATTGTTCCTCCTCAGATCATCTAATATATTTCTAGAATTTTTGGGGTTTAGTTTTAGATTTGTGATTTCACCACTTGTGGAAAGTAAATGTAGAATGTGGATATGGTAATATAGTGATTATAGTTATAATAACAATATATAGATATAATAACTATTTTTATATAATTTTTACCACTGACATATGGAGCCTGAATCACCTCATTGAGACTGATATTGGTTGGAACTTTGTTTTTCCATAATAAATTCCTATAAATTAATTTCCTCCTTATTTTATAATAAATAATGTTCTCTCTTTAATTGTACTTATTTAATATAACCTAACATGAATATATCATTTTTGGTAAATATATCTCTCTCACATAGCACACCCCTTATTTATTTAAATATATTCATACCCACAGTCATTAGCTTCTTTATTGTTGATCATTACTGATTGTCTTATAAGATACAAGAACGAATAACAATACCCACATTCAGATATATACCTTGCGTTTATCTCATGATATTGGAAAGTAAATTTTTAATATGTATTTTAATTAAACATGTATTTAAATTGTTTAGATGTTTTTTCACAGTAAACCCTCGTACACAAGATCGGATTGTTGGGCAACAAAACTGTGGAATTTTGTGGAAGGGCGTTGGCCCAAACTTGTCTTGTATATACACAGCCACACAATTGTTGGCCAACAATTACGAAAGTAGTGACGTACTAGACATACTACGTGGTTTTTCAGCTCTTTTTCGCCACCCTTTGGGCTCCTTCTGCTAATTTCGTGTTGGTGATAGCTGATTCGCGCTTTTTATTTCGCGCTTCTCAGTTCGTTTCTGAACAGCCGTTCGTCAACCAGACATGTTGCGGAATCGGAGGAGATAACATGTTATTTATTATTGGCCTGGGAAATATTGCTTTGACATTATTTTTTTGGTTGAATAATGATTTGATTTGGTATATTTTCTATATTTTTGGATGCATAGAATGCACATAGCATGTCTAATTTTATTTGTTTTCTTTTTTAATGCACAATATAAAAAAATTGTGGAGAATAATACTTGGCTATGTGTTTTATTTCAAATGACATGGGAGTAGGCAGTTACATTTTAAAAAATACAATGAAAAATATAGTTGTATCTTTGATCTTAAAAACTACGGGATAATGGTGTTCTGGAAACTTGCCCAAATAAAAAAAAAAAAAAAAAAGCATTATAATATTATTCTTGATATCACTAGAAAAAAGAAATTTTATCATTTGCCACGTCACGAATGTTATTTACATATATTAGTTAAATACAAGACCGACTGCTTCTGGCTCGTCCTTGCTTCCGAGCATGCGTTGTATGTACTTTGAACTTTTGTCCAACAGACTTGTGTACACACGCTCGAAAAATCCGACAACACACATTTGTCCGTGGAAAATTTAAAAACCTGCTAGCCAACATTTGTCTGCGGAAAGTTCGACAACAATTGTTCGATGGAGAATACAAACGGTCGGATTTACTGCCAACAGCCTGTCATCTAACATTTCCCATGGGAAAGTCAGATCGTGTGTACGAGGCTTTAGTTATATTGCCTCTGGTCCAAGCTCTGTGTGAATCTCTATATAGACTGTTTAGCTCTGATGAAGAAACAGATGCTTAGAAACGTTCTCTCCATGTTCTGACGTCACCTCCGATGCGACTGCGAGTGCATTCCATGCTGTTTCCAAGACGACGAGATGGATGCCTGGCCAGTTGTTCCTCTCCTCTCGTGTCAACATCTACACACCACCATCCACCGGGGACCTGCTGAGTAGGGATAAGCCCAATGTTCGATTCAAACGTAAGTTTGACTCTAACATCGGGTGTTCCCCTTTCGGCGAATACCGAACATTATGGCGGTTTGCGGCAAATTTGAGTGCTGCAGAATGCCCCATAATCCGCTGACGTCACCTGACCTGCATGCTTTGGCCAAACACAGCGGGCTTTCCTGAGAGAGCCATAATTGGCCAAAGGCAGGGTGCCTTTGGCCAATCATGGCTCGTGGGGCTACGTCCACACCCCACACTATATAAGGCTGCTGCTTACATGGTGGACGTATATAGTGTAATCAATGAAGAGACATTAGGCACCTTAGTTAGTGGTGTGCAGGAAATGTATTTGATATATGTATATGTACATTGTATATATATATATATATATATATATATATATATATATATATATATATATATATATATATACACATTATATATATATATATATATATATATATACATTATATATACACACATACACACTGCATTTAGTGTAGATTAGATATTCAGTGTAGAATCTATTTATAATTCAGTTAGTGTAGGCAGTGCAGTATATATAATATAGTGCATTGAAGTGGTTAAGGGGAACCCCGTGCCAAAATGTAAAATAAATGTCATGGGGGTCCACCCAAAATCCATACCAGACCCTTATCCAAGCATGCAACCTGGCAGGCCGCAGGAAAAGGGGGGATTAAAAGAGCGCCCCCCCCCCCTCCTGAATCGTACAAGGCCACATGCCCTCAACATGGGCCTGGTACGGTTCAGGAGCACCTTGTCCCCATGTTGATGGGGACAAGGGCCTCATCCCCACAACCCTTGCCCAGTGGTTGTTGTTGTAATATGTTCACCGATTTATGTGGGACATTATATTATTATATGTATGTACACATACAGTCAATATTAACCAGGCCAGAATTCAGTTGACAATGGCTGATTTGTCCGAGCCAACTGAATTTTAACATAGCAAGGGGACAGCTGAAGACCCTTTGATGTGTTAATCTTATGCAAGTCTATTTGAACATCTCAAAGGGTGTTCAGGTGGTATCTGTTAATCTAATCTAATTACACATATCTAAGGGGACTTGTTGATGTTGATATGCGGAAGTGCAAATTGGGGCGGTTTATGACAGCAGCTGTTCACGGCTGGGGGTTGTTGTCTGTCTGAAAGACTGAAGCAAATAAAAGTCCTAAATTGAAACGGCCAATCAAATTGCTCAGCCATTCAGTATCTAGTGAATATAACACGGCATTCAGTCTATAGTTTTTAGTATAGGCTTGTCTGTGTATGAACACGCAAACTTAGAAAGAAATGGGACTCTGAATTATATACTCTGTCGGATTTTTTGTCATCTGTGGACTTTGGACTTTGTTCTGTGTTGGAAGTCAATAAAGTGAATGAATTATAGGGAAATTCCTTTTTTTTTTTTTTTTTTTTTTTTTTTAACACATCTTCATAATTATGAATTTTAGTGGTTAGTGACACGAACTAGAATAAAGGGGTTGTATTTAATAATGAACTGAAGTAATTAATGACACGAATTAGAATAAGGGGGGAATGTACTTATAAATTTATCTTTAAAAACACTTTATAAATTATATAAATACAAACACGAATATACACGGAAGGGAATTTTTTATTTTTTTTTTTCACAATACATAACAAGGAATTGTAGGGACTAAAGACACTAATCAGAATAAGGGGGGAACTCCCCACCCCCTTTTTTTTTTTTATTGAAGTGATTAATGACACTAATAAGAATAAGGGGGAACTTATTTATAATTTTATTTTTAAACACTTTATAAATATAAGCACGATAAACACGGTGGGGTGGGTACCATTTATTTATTTATTTATCTTTTTTTTTTTTTTCTCTTCACACAATATATAATTATGAATTGAAGTGATTAAGGACACTAATAAGAATTAGGGGGAACTTATTTATAATTTCATTTTTTAACACTTTATAAACATAAGCACGATAAACACGGTGGGGTGGGTACCATTTATTTATTTATTTATCTTTTTTTTTTTTTTTTTCTTTTCTCTTCCACAATATATAACAAGGAATGGAGGGGACTAAAGACACCAATTAGAATAAGGGGGGAAGTATTTATAATTGTATTTTTTTTAACACTTTATAAACATAAGCACGATAAACACGGTGGGGTGGGTACCATTTTGTTTTTTTGTTTTTTTTTTTTTTTTTCCCCTCGCATATGTAAATGTCGGCCGCTGGGACAGGGGGGAAAACTGTGGTAGGTGATGTAGGATGTAATGTGTAGTATGTTTCTATTGTTTGAACAAAGGGGTATAGAATGTTGTATAAATGGTGTATATATAAATGAAATAAACAATAAAAATTAAAAAAAAAAAGGAAGTCAATAAAGTGCATCTCTCTGGAAGAACTGGGTTGCTGCGGAAGAGTACTTACTAATTAATTATCATACCCACGAAGGTATCATATCACTACATTGGTGCCGTTCAAGTGACCAGAAGAGCATTTTCAGACTTAGTAACAGAAGTCGGTGGTGACAAGAATCCTGTGAGGTGGACAGAAGTCTGATGAAGAACCAAGAGCTGTGCTGTGACTCTAATGTTTGGTTGTGACATAAGAGAGTCTGATCTACAAATTTAAACAAGTTGGGAACCCCAGAATTATCCTCTGGAGACTGGAAACAACAGCAAAAAAAGGACTGTGTTGTGTACCAGAAGACCTGAACTGGAAGTTGAAGGAGTAACTAATGCGGTGAGTAAAATATTTCCTATTAATATTAGTAATATAGTCAAAATGCTTACTCAGTGTGAAGCTAGCGTCAGTTCTGATAAAGTTAACAATTGGGTATTAAAATGTATTAAGCGCCATGGCGGTCCTTATGAAATTCCAGAAAAATGTAAGCAGACGTGGACGATGATGAAGGAATTTTTAGAGAAAAATGTTTTTGATAGCAAAATTTCAGAAAGTAAAAGAAAAGGTTGTATTGTGCAGGGCTTATTATCTTGCTGTTTAACAATGGAAAGTTCTTTGAAGGGTAAGGTTGAGGAAATTACCCAGTTACAGAATACAGTTGATAATAGCAACAATCTTTGTGAGAGGTTACAAAACCAATCAGACACCGAGACAGTAAATTTAAAATTGCATGCAGTTACCATTGGGGGAGCTTTGCTTGAGAAATCTAAACGTTGTGATGAATTATCAGAGAAAAATGAGAGATTAAAATTAAGAATTATGGAATTAGAGAAGAGATCTCAGGAATGCAGATATGCATTAAATCTTGGATTCAGCAATCTGCAGCAAACAGAACCTCATATTAAATCTGATAATTCATTACCAGCCGCCCCCACTGTGACTACCACAGCTTATAACAATAATAATAATACAGGTGAAGTTCAGCTTGTAATGAAGCCTTTGAAACGAAAAGAATTAGACACAATTCTTAAAGAAATAGGAATGGTTCCCTACCATGATTTAAACAGATTTTTAAAATGGTTTTGTGACGTGCAGCAGGTCAGAGATATGTACAATCTCAACCCATCTGACTTAGAAAGAGTTTTGCAACATTCTATAGGAAGTGGTCTTTGGATGAGAATTAAACAGATCTGTATTCAGCCTCTGAGGACAAGGGACATATTACTGGAATTATGTGTTTTGTATGGTGTACGTTCTGATGTTACTATTCATGGGAGGATCCAACAGATGCAAAATGAATCTCCATATGAATTGTCACACAGGATAGCAACTATTATGGAATTATTGGTCGGTAATAATCTTGCATTTGAGCGTGGTGGCTTGATACATATGAGTATGTTAATAGATGCATTACATGAAGATATCAAACAAAATATTTTACTAGTTACCTCAAATCCTAATGATTTAAAAGACATATTGTTGAGAGCAGATCATTTATGGAGAAAGTCAAATGAGCAGGCTGTCAAAATTGATTTAGCCACATTGTTTAGGACAAATACTGAACCTGAAGATCAGAAGATAATATCTTATGATAACACCCAGAGAGGAGACACCGGGTTAAATATAGGTGATATTAATATGAAAAACAGAGCTGACCAAAATAATAATAAGAAGAAAAGGTCCAAGACTTGGATACCGTTTTCTCAGCTAAAACAGAAATCCGGGTCACGGCACCAATGTAGTGATTTAATATATCGGGTGGTTAGATGTAGTATCGTGGGTATGATAATTAATTAGTAAGTACTCTTCCGCAGCAACCCAATTCTTCCAGAGAGATGCACTTTATTGACTTCCAACACAGAAAAAAGTCCAAAGTCCACAGATGACAAAAATATCCGACAGAGTAGATATAATTCAGAGTCCCATTTCTTAGGTCTGTGTGTTCATACACAGACAAGCCCAACTTTACTATAGACTGAATGCCGTGTTATATTCACTAGACACTGAATGGCTGAGCAATTTGATTGGCCGTTTCAATTTAGGACTTTTATTTGCTTCAGTCTTTCAGACAGACAACAACCCCCAGCCGTGAACAGCTGTAATCATAAACCGCCCCAATTTGCACTCCCGCATATCAACATCAACAAGTCCCCTTAGATATGTGTAATTGGATTAGATTAACAGATACCACCTGAACACCCTTTGAGATGTTCAAATAGACTTGCATAAGATTAACACAGTGAATGAAAACGATCCAGGGGTGGGACCCCCCCAGTGGTGAGATGAGGCGCGGCCCCAGTGGTGAGATGAGGCGCGGGCGGGGGCGCAGGGTGAGGGGATGAATCCCCAACCGACCCAACGGTCCACAGGGGTCTCTGGGGGCGGAGGGAACATCCCTGCGCATCAACCCGCAATGTCCAGCCATAAAGACCATATCAGACATAGAGAACCACAGGGTCCTGGTTGGGCAAAAAATGGGAAAAATAAATACAAGCAAGTACAACAGTTATTCTGGAACTGATACAAATATAATGTATGTCTCAGAGCAGAGGGCAACAGAGTTAACAAATATCAATAAAGCAATGTCATAAATTACATATACAAAAATAAATATTGACATGCACATGTTGCATAAATCGCTGTTATTACTGAAATCAAGTATCTAGAACTATGCAAGAAAAACACGACAATGTCCCATGGCAAAAGGATAGGAAAGAGAAAGAACATGAGAAGGAGAGGTAAACGATAAAGACGGGGAGAAGAAGAGAAAGGAGGGAAAAGAAAAGAAAAAGAAAGTGATGGAAAAGATACTATACATGGCGTGAGTTGGAAAGGAGCACAAGGCACTTGGATAGATAGAGTATTGTGGTGAAAAGGTTAAAGTAAACTAATAAATATGCTGGCTCACAAAAAGGGTTTAAAACTTATGTGTTCATTAAGCCCGGGAAATTTAGTAGCTTGTAAAGTGTGGATCCATTTTGTTTCCAGCTGTAGTAATCTGTTGTCAATGCTCCCGCCTCTGGCATGTGAAGGGACATGCTTGAGTGCGGAGAATAGAATAACGTAAGGGTCAGAGTTATGCTGGGCGGCAATATGCCGATTGATGGCTGTGGTGGTGGCATTTTTGTATAGCGGTTTGATGTGGTCTCGGATACGAACCTGGAAGGGACGCTTGGTTTTTCCGATGTAGTAGGAGCCACATCGGCATTGGGCCAAGTATACGACTCCCACGGTAGCGCAGATGACTCGATGTCTAATGGTGTGAATACCTCCATTAGGCAGAGTCACTTCCCTGGAATTGGTTACAAAGGCACAAACATCACATTTGCCACACTGGTATGTTCCAATAGCAGTGGGCGCATGTGGAGTGTCAATCGAATGGTGACCCAATTACCCATTACCCAATACTCAAAACAGCATACCCAAATTAGACACATCCTCAATCAATTTTGGCCCTTATTAACGGCAGATCCCACAATCTCTTAATATGTCAAAACTCACCCTGACATCACATATCGTCGATCTCCCTCACTTCGAGACCGACTAATTAAAAGTCACCATTCGATTGACAGTCCACATGCACCCACTGCTATTGGAACATACCAGTGTGGCAAATGACGCGGCTCTGGCCCCCTGCTGGGATGGGCGGAGTTAGCGCTGCTGGTGCTTGTACGGACGCCCGGGGCAGTACACATCCTGTCTGCCTCAGGTGTCCTTGCACTGCTCGCACTTCCCGGCCTCCTGCATTCCATCGGCGGATGGGTGTTGACGGCGCCTTGGGACCTCCTACTCCACGGCATTCCGTCCTCCCATTGGCCATGCGGGGGCCATAGTGTCTGAGCGTGCACGCCGGAGCTTGTAGGCTCCGGGGTGTTGTCCTGTGTGCATGCGCGGACACCTCTTTCTCGCGTCCGCACACCTGATCATTATCTGATCAGGTGTGGGGGGTACTTAAGTAGCCGGCCTGTCCCAGGATAACATGCTGGACGAGGGACGCGCCTGTCTTTACTCTACACACATCAGCCAGGTAATTTTGGATGGCAATCCTATCTGTTACTTCTAACAAACTGCCCCTCTACTTTTAACTCAGCTTCCATTTATCTCTCCCCAGGACTTACTAATCCACTGCTATTGCTTAATCTGTGACCCCTTTGGCAGCCTTGTGAACACTGATCTCTGAACAGTCATATGCCTAGTTAATGGCTCACTAGGTAAGCTATTTTCTGCCATTTATTTAATCTCCCATTCCCAAACATACTGTTCCTTCACTCTCAATCCAGCCCTTTCTATTTATCCTCTTTCAGGACTCACCAATTCCCTACCATCTTTTAATTCCTCATGTCCACACAAATCATGTGAACACTGGGGTCTGGTGTTAGCCACATGCCCTACAATATAGCTCATTAGGTAAGCCTTTCTTTGTGATCTCCTCTACCCTTCTTTAAGATGACTGCCAGGTATATTCACAATGTTAATTCGCTTATGTTCTCCCACATAGGTCACTATTTAACCAATTGCCAATCTTGCCAATTGCTCCTGTGTGTCCTTGAATCCATCTACAGGCGTTTTCCCCTCTACCAATCAACTTGCTTTTAAAATAGTGTGAGTTCTCTAGAGGCTTTTCTGCCCTATTTAATTGATGTATAACGCATCACCCTTCGTGTTCCCTTAATGTAATGTTGAATGCATACCCAATACTTACTTACTCATCATTTATCTCTAACCTTCAATATATTCCATTGCCAGGTTTACTGCGTGCCCCCTGCAAGCACAAATACGATGCAGCCTGCCCTTCCCCCTTTGGGGGTCATTTGTTGTGCCTCCCCTGGGTGTCGATCGCTCAGGTATGTTTGGGATCCCGGGGCTATATAGGGTTACCTCCCTGTGTGAGATTGTCCAGCCATAATATTCCAACACTCAGTCATGCTTAAAACAGTCCATTTTCTAGCGTTCCTGCTTGTTTATATGATGTTTTTTGTATCCCAATGTACAGATCTTTTTATATTGAAATAGAGCTCTTGTTCCCTGAGGAAGCCAATGCCTTGGCGAAACATGTAGGAAACCGAGCCTTTGCTTTGATGGCTGTCTCCATCTGGCCCACCCTATCGCATTTGGGTCGCACGCAACATATATGCTTTTTGGTTGTTAACCATTTTATTGCTCTTTCCATGTATTTAATATTGTGAAATAAAATTTTGTAATTTTACATTTCCTTCTCATTTTCACATTTAATACTTTAGCACCGTTATAATCCCCTGTCCCTTTACTCATCTTTTTTATATCCATCTAGCAACCTAAATGGTGCTACACTCACCCCCCCCCCCCCCCCCCCCAAAATCCAGCTAGTCCCTTAGCTGGGAAATTTAGAAAAAAATGGCTCCTGGGCCCAGCAAGGGCATTCCATAAAATTTAGAGGGGAAAAGGTAACAAACTGGGACAGGGCTATTCACAAATAAATATGTACAAAAATAGAGGATATTCTTTGAGTATTCGAACCATGTACATCACACTATACACCTAACTACAGATCCCTGTAGCTAACATCAACACATCAAACTTCACGTACATTCAAGTCAGAGCACTTTTCCCTTGAGCAAAATACTCTGACCACAGGATTCTTGACTCCAGCCGGAGATAAATGAACAGCCATCCCATCCAAAAGGGAACACGTAAAGACAAAACACAGCAATATCCTGCGCTAATAACCATCTACACACTTCACAACACTTTCTGTCAGGAGGGGTTTAGCATCCTGCCAACAGAAAGAAATGTATACGACAAAGCACATCATTTTAGTTTCTGTCCATTATTTCCTGTATCAGGTTCTGTAAACAGGGGATTACTGTCCTGCTGACAGAAAAGCAAAATTTAAGGTGAACAGTTCTCTTTGGAGTCCCTGGTGGGAGGTGCTCCTCCCTGGACTGACAGGTTACTTAAAAGAGTTAAAGTGGGAATCAGACCTCACCCAGCGTCCATCGATAGGAAAGTCCATCCATTGTGCACAACACAGGGTGGCGGGCCGGTCTGATCCTACGAAAGTCAAGGAGAAAGGAACAACCTCTGCAACCTTCACAGAAGTCCATGTGGCCATTTCAGTGGTGAGCTGTACATGCCAACAGTCCCTCACGTGTAGAAATGTGGGTCGGGCAGTCTCCTCTTGCCACCCTCTTCCTCCCTGATGGAGACAGAGTGACTCTTCCCAGACCCTCCTGCCTTCTCGATCATCACTCTGTCTCTGTAGATTGCTATCCCAGCTGCCATTCCCTCCCAATGTCCTTAAAGCGAGCCCAGGTCTCCTCACACTCTGGCACCTGCAAAGGCTTGGGGATATGCAAGTACTCCCACACTAGGTCATCCTCTCACTCTCCCTGGAAGCTCTTTATGATGTCTATAGTGTCAGGAGGGACATAAGGGTAGTCCAGACCCCACTCCAGAGCAACTTTGCGCTGAACTTCCCGCTGGAACCTGGAAAACCTGGGCAGTTCTCTGGGCTTTCCTTTTCCTGGCAGGACACGAGCATCGTGGGACCTCTTGACCTCCTGTATTCAGCTGCTCTGGTCTGGGTGGTGGAGGGTCTGTTCAAGAAAAGTTGTCTACTGCTAATGGGGGATCTTGCAGCTTCTTCAGTTCCCAAAGCCGGATCTGTCACATCTCCCCCTTTGGACTGGACCTCCGGCACCTGGGAACCTTCTGTCTCCCATTCCTCCTTTGAGCTGCAGCTGTGAGATGACCCCTCTGCTATCTTCTCAAGGGACCCAAACTCGGCTTGGAATCTGGGGGAACCCCAATCTATGGCCCTTTCCTCACCTTCCCCTTCTGGCTCACCTGAGGGTGCACTCCCCTCCAACACTGGCTCCCTCCAGATGGGGATAGCAAGGGACATAGAAGCAACCGGCATTTCAGGGACATTATCTTGTTTCTGCTGGGCAGTACTTAGTTGCCAGGTCCCCGACAAGGCCGCAGGCCGCAATGGTATCATTAACTGTTAGCTCAAAGAACAATGTAACTGAGTTTAAAATCAATACTAAAAGTAGTGATAATACACATAGAGAATCACTTATGTTCAGTCTATAAGTAGTTCATAAATGGATCATCAGTTCATGACAAAAAGAACAGTGGAGTAGTATAGGCGGCTGCTGTCCTCAGAGAGCCAACTCTGTATACAAAAAGATACAAGGGGAAAACACAGGAAGTGCCACCTAGGGGCAGTAATAAAATCAGGGTTTTAATGACAAAGTACATGAAAATACTCACAAGAGATAAGAAAGATATAGGCTCATCTGTTATCCAGCAGTCCATCGGAGCTCTTTTGGACACAAGGAGCCCCCAGGACTGCTGGATAACAGATGATCCTATATCTTTCTTATCTCTTGTGAGTGTTTTCATGTACTTTGTCATTAAAACCCTGATTTTAATACTGCACTTAGGTTGCGCTTCCAGTGTTTTACCCTTCTAGGCCACAGGCCCCGACAGACTCCTCTTCCCTTATGTTGTTTGTTTTCACGGGGTAGTCAATTAGTCTCCACCCCACCTTTTGGCGATGATTCCATACCCACTCTGGCCTTCTGGGATTTCCCTGGCTGCATGCGACACAATCCTGAATGCAGGTCCATATTGTAATACTGTGGCTCCTGCTGGCTGGATACAAGTCGGGTGAGTGGTTCACCACAATGACCGCACCAGATCCAGGCACTGACCACCACGGTCGGTATCTGGCATTCTGGACACAGCAGGCACAGTTGCTCCATCCCATCGATCATCCCGGGGGCAATCTCCAGCGATGCTCCAACTGGACACTGGTGTTCACCAATATCCGCTCCTGCATGTCAGGCAACCAGGTCAGCGCTGGAAATACATGAGCACACTCTGCCATCTTGCTCCTCTGCCTCATGGTGTCTACTAGCAGGAAACGCTGGGTCTCCTCTAGGGTGTGGCACCACCCCCTTGCTTCTAGACTGGCTGGAGTCTGCGAAACTGGTAGGCAGGCCCCTCCCCCGGCATGCTACTGTAACTCCCTGTTGGACGAACTGAAGTTTGCAGGCAAATTGTAACTACCAGGACTTGTCTGGGCATGTCACTCGGCACCGATTGCACCTGAAAAACTGGGAGTAAATGACCACTGACTTTTCCGGTGGTTGCCGATAGCAACAATAACATTTTTGGCCCATGTCTCCCTGAAGGGAATACCTTCAGCACATTCTCGCCCGCAGGCATCCGCAAACTTACCCCGATCACTCCGGGTAACAGTAGACATTCCCAAGCACACTTTACTGTTTGAAGCAGGAGTTTGAAGTAAAAGTTCAAGATTTCCAGCGTTAGCAGATCGCTAAACATATTTATAATCCATCTTGAGTTGCCCAGCATTAGCAGATCGCTGAGCATATTTGTAATCCATGGGCGCGGTCGCCCGCTGTGGTTGCCACGGGTGGCAGCACATGGTAAAAAGTTACTGAATTGCAGAAATTAGCACAAGTGTCCGTCCCAGCCACAGTTGGGGCAACTGGGTAGCAGGCGGCAATAATTTGAACTTGGAACTAGCTCCCGCTGGTTGCTATGGACAACGGCACTTGTTACTATAGTTCTGAATAGCAGGCAATGCACATAAGTCCCTTCCCAGAGTTCTAGCCCTCAATTGATGGTGAAACAAAGTGCAGTTCCCCTCAGGTCAAGCAACTTGGTTGCTAGGGGCAACGGCTGGAAGGTTACCCGTGAACAGGTGGTCCCATAACAAGCCCCCAAATGTAGCGTTACCCCCACAGGGGCTGCTGAGTGTTGTAGTCCACCTGTCACCCTGCCCAGCCAGGCAAACGATTTCCAGTCACTCTTATGCCCTGTACACACGGTCGGACATTGATCGGACATTCCGACAACAAAATCCATGGATTTTTTCCGACGGATGTTGGCTCAAACTTGTGTTGCATACACACGGTCACACAAAGTTGTCGGAAAATCCGATCATTCTGAACGCGGTGATGTAAAACACGTACGTCGAGACTATAAATGGGGCAGTAGCCAATAGCTTTCATCTCTTTATTTATTCTGAGCATGCATGGCACTTTGTGCGTCGGATTTGTGTACACACGATCGTAAATTCCGACAACGGATTTTGTTGTCGGAAAATTTTATAGCCTGCTCTCAAACCTTGTGTGTCGGAAAATCCGATGGAAAATGTGTGATGGAGCCTACACACGGTCGGAATTTCCGACAACAAGGTCCTATCACACATTTTCCGTCGGAAAATCCGACCGTGTGTATGGGGCATCAGACAGAAAACAGTCCATGCACTTTGTTTTGTATTTTTATTGAGGGGAATTAACTTGGATGGGATAAGGGGATAGGGAATGCCTACTTGAGTGCAGAACATTTACTTGGGACCAACCAGGGCTTTTTTTCAGGGGGAACTTGGTGGAACTCAGTTCCACCACCTCTGGCTCAGACCCTTTGGTGCCTGCTCACCACAATCACTTGTAAACACAGAAGTCTAGTTTCTCTGTTTACAAGTGACAGCTCTGCACTCTGTATGTAATGCAATCCTGGTATTTAATGCCTCTTTAAGACCCTCCTACTGTTTTCGTGAAATTTGACTGAACACACCCACTATTTGATGTGATTTGGAGGGTGTGGGTAGGGGGAGGGGTTTTGTGGGGCTGTGGTTAAGTTCCAGCACCTATTGTTTGTGAAAAAAAGCCCTGGGACCAACTATATACATTCCCTGTATATACACTCCAGTCTTCACTCCAGCACAATACTTGCTTGCAGACTATTCCTCCTCAACACCTCCAGCACATCATTTGCTTGTACTTCCAGGACCAGCTAGCACTGAGATTTAGGCCTGGCACTGGCTCAGCCAGGCCTTGCAATTTCCCTTTGCGGGCAGGGATAGCGGGCCCGTATGGTGTAGCGAAAATATGGTAGTCCTTGGTGCTAGCTGTCTTACACGTGGCTACTGCTCCCAGTACCACCTCTTCAGGCCCTGCCAGCCCTCCTGGCTGCAGCTACCTCTCTCACCTGCCCATGCTTCCACAGTCCACTCTTCTGGTTCTCCCCTCAACTGGGCTGACCCCTGGTCTTTAACCTTTTTCATACTGGGCCATTGTCATATGACGTCCGCAGGAACACTCTGTCCATCCGGGCAGGCGTCATATGGGGCTTCTCGCCGCTCCTGCGAAAGGCATGTCCCTCGGGATGCAGCCCATCCCAGATCAGTGTAAAGAGCCAATAAAAATCGGCTCTTTACCACGTGACTGGCTGTGTCCAATCAGAGTCGGTCACATGCATTGTCCTTGTGCAATGGCAGCGATCGGGGACGAGGCTTGTCACACTGACACAGCCCATCCTCTATCACAGTAAAGAGCCAATGAAAATGGCTCTTTACCCAGTGACCAGCTGTATCCAATCACAGCCGGTCACGGAATGTCAACAAACCGTGGTAACGAGCTGTTGCCAGGCTCTCCTCCTGACACATCGTGTGTGAGGAGGAAATTGCGGTAACAGCTCATTGCCGCCTACAGTATACACTAAACACACTTATTGCTCTCCCAATAAACCCGAGTACCTGTCATCAATCCATCAGAGTACCCGAGTACCTGTAACCAGCCCATCTGAGTACCAAGTACCTGTCACCAGCCCATCTGAGTACCCGAGTACCTGTCACCAGCCCATTAGAGTACCGGAGTACCTATCTGCAGCCCATGCCTCATAGAATATACGTCGGGGTGTTTGCTTTTTAAAATGGAATCATTTTGTGGGTAATTCCACTGTCCTGGTGCTCCAGGACCTTCAAAAGTGTAATAGAAAGGAATGAAATTATATGTGTAATTTATACTCCTAGAATGCCTGAAGGTACTGCTTCAATGGTGGACCTCTCTATGTGGCCAGGCTGTGTAAAAGTCTCACACACGTGATATTGCCATACTCGGGATGAGTAGCAGAATGTATTTTGGGGTGTAATTTTTGCTATGTACATGCAATGCATTAGAAATATCTTATAAATTAACCACTTTCTGTAAAAAAAAATTACACTCTCGAGCAAGTTTAAATTACATTTTTTCCTTTAAAAATGTCATTATTGCTGTGGCATGTTCTATACATCACACAGATGTGCCACTTTATGGGCAGACTAAGGGGACCCCCGGGCACAATATTTAAAGGAATATTTCATTTTTATTGTTTCTTTTTAAGCATCATTAAAATCACTGCTCCTTTAAAAACTATAGTTTTTAAAACTTTTTTTTGCATTGATACATGTTCCCTGGGACAGTACCCGAGTCCCCGTACACTTTTTATGGCAATAACTTGCATATAGGCCTTTAAAAAGAGAGTTTGCATGTTCGCTAGAACTTTTTGCCTGTTCAAGATGTTCTGGTGCAAACTGAACCGGGGGGTGTTCGGTCCATCCCTATCAAACATCGTAAGCCCACAGAAAAATTCCTGCCGACACAGGATGGATTCTGTTTAATAATCATTCACATAGTTGCAACTGTTACATAATTTAGAAAAAGATTGTGTTTTAGGCATGGATAGTGCTCAAGTGCTTGTGTAAGCTTGTAAGCTTGATAGTGTTTGTGTAAGCCCACAAAAAAAGAATTCTGCAGAGCACAGGATGGACCCTGCTTTAATAAACATTCACATATGTGCAACTGTTACATAGCTGCAAAGAAAACTGGTTTAGGCATGGACAGTTCCCAAACATCATAATCCCACAGACAATATCTTTCAGGGCACACGATGGACCCTTTTAAATAAAATTCACATTTGCACCTGTGAAGCAGCTGCTAAAAATTGTGTGGGGCACATTAAAATGGTTTAGTCTGTAATGGTAGCAGGCCTACAACTAGCTTAAGATGTTAACAGTAGCAGGTAGTGAGACTTGCTTATGGTGGCTGAGTGTGCTCATAGACAGTGGACACGGAAATGGTGGCAGCATGTGAAATATTTTTTGTGGCCTGCAACAGTGAAAGGAACAGCTCCGGGTGAAGCAAAATAAAAAATTGCCATGTGGTGCCAAATATTTATTCAGAAGCATCTGCAGCAGGAGCTTGGTAGCTGGTGCTGGTTCATTTTTACAAACGGCAGTCAACAGTGTCTTTGAACAGACGCACTCTTTTGTCTGCCACAAAGCCCCCTGCTGCACTGAATGCACGTTTAGAGAGCATGCTGGCTGCAGGGTAGCCAGCAGCTCAACGGCATACTTGGCAGCTCTGGCAAGTAGTCCATCCTTGTATCTCAGTTGTCGGGGGGGGGGGTCATCCATTCAAATAGTCTTTGTATGCACTCTTGCCCCCAGATAATCGACTGCCATGTGATGCAGCCACTGCCAATAGGTGTTGCCAAGAAGCAGCCCTGGGCACTAAGGACTGAAAAGTATTTTAAAGTCATAATTTAGGCAAACACTGCTGCTCGTCGTTTTACTAACAAGAGTCTCTGTCCTTGAGACTTTATCCTGCCTGCCTCTGGAAAGTGTGACACAGGTTCTAACGTAGTGCATCCTCCAGATATTTCATCCTCTGCTCCCTCTGAGAGGGCAGGATGAGCACTGCCACTTTCTCCTTGTAACATGTATCAAGGAAGTTTGCCAACCAGTAATGGTCCCTTTTCTTGATGCTATAAATCATAGGGACCTTTCAAATTCTGGATCATTAAGGAGGGCATTCATCACAAATTACTGGAGGTGGAGGAACCTGAGTCCTCATGGTCGATGACTATGACATTATCCTGACCTACTTCCCCCCACCCACGTACAACTCCCAGGGTATTTTGGTGGTGTCAGCAGGAGCAACACTCAGGGCTCAGCAGTGAATAGGGTAACCAGAATACTCAGCAGCTCCTGGGGGGGTAGTGCTACACCTGGTTGACAGAAGAGGAGGATGATGAAGACATGGTTAGCCACTTCCCCATCTCCTCCTTGTTCTTTGGCTGTATAGCATAATCAGCCCCTGAAAGAAGGCAAATGTACCCCGCCTGAAGATGATACACCCTGTCCACATCCACTGCTTTGGCCTGTGGACACATAAGCTGCTCAACCCCTTATAGCTGCATGGAAGCTTCTGCCTTTCCCTGTAGGCATGCCAGACATACTGATAATAAATTGGGGGTTATTCCCTACTTTTATTTGCAGCTATTAGAAGAGCTGAATTTTGGGGAAGTGGTGCTTGGGTGCATTGTAAACTGTGATGCTTTGGTGGACTTAAAAGCACCTCTGTAATCTGCTGTACCCCGCTGCAGAAAAAGAGAACCTATTTTGATGACGTCAACAGAAATACCCAGCCAAAACACTAAAGGCAAAAAAAAAAACAAAACCCCTTTTTTTCAATTAAAAAAAAAAACTAACTACACACTAATACTCTACTCTCCCTAGCCACACAAACTGTAATTCACTGCAAAGTATCAGTAGCAAATGTACAGCACAGGATAAAATACTGTTATATTGGTATTAGCACTGATACTGTAAAGCACAAGCAGTAGTAGCACAGTACACTAACCAGCTTTCTCTCCTCCATAAAAGCAAGCCAGCTGTCCCTCACTCTCACTAATTTCTCACGCACTGACAAAGGGCTGCTGGGAGACCAGGCTTTTATAGTGTGTGGGCTGCAACTTAGGTCAAAACCATTAGTGGCCACAGTTTTGCACCTGACCAGAGGTCAGTTGAAATACTTTAGCCAATGATGGCTTTGGCAATGCACAGGATGTTTGCCGGAGGAATTTTTCAAAAGTTTGGGATTCAGCTGAACGGTCGAACAGCGAATGTTCTTCTTTTCTTGATGTCAGTCTCCTGGTTTTGACTAGGCTTGCTCTCTAGTATTTGCTTCTGACCTGTCGCCTTTAAAGGACAACCATACCTTTAAAATAAGCTTTTCAAATCTACCCCCACCTTTGCTAAACTAAGCTGCACCGACACCCCAGGTTCTTATTTATCTCTGTGGAACTGTTTATTCCACTCAGCACGTACCCATACCTGCTTCTGTTCTGGACACCTGGTGACTTCAGGGCCATGCAGCAGGGGTACAGCATCAATTTAAAAAAATCATGGCAAAAAATTACAAGTTAAAAAAAAATCACCAAGTCTCTTACTAAATATGTGGGACTGTCTACTTTCCAAAAAGGGCTAATTTTGGGGGATTTTTGTACTGCTCTGGCATTTTAGGGCCTCAAGAAATGAGATAGACGGTCACAAATTCAGGACTGAGCAATTTACAAATATATATATATACCGTATTTTGTAGACTTCATTACTTTCACACAGACTAAATAATATAAACTGATTTAAGATATTTTTGGAAGTTATATGAGTAAAGGGGGGGGGGGGGTGGTGCTGCCCATCACCTGAAGAATTTTTCGGTGAAAAAAAATAATAATATATATGCCTAGTGCTTAATATTTCACTCACAAACATGGAATTGATCCCGGCTAGGGCTGCACTCCCATTCACATGGGCAGAAAAATCAATCCCATATCTTGGAATTCATTTAACAGCATCTCATTCTGACTTATTCTCAACCAATTATCCTCCTGTATTAAGACAGATCACAAATCTAATAAAACAATGGTCGCAACTTCCTTTATCCTGGATAGGGAAGATTAATGCAATCAAAATGACTATTCTACCCAAATTGCTTTATCTATTCAGAGTCCTCCCTATTCCAATTCCTTCCTATTTTTTGAGAATAGTACAAAAAAGAGCAACTTCGTTTATATGGGACTCTTCTAAAACACGTATACCTATACACACACTACATCTTCCCAAAAATAAAGGAGGCCTGGGATACCCTAATTTTACTAACTACTACAGAGCAGCACATTTGGCCAGTCTGTCCAAATACCATGCAAAACAAGAAATCCCATTATGGGTATTTATAGAGGCTTCAGAAAATGACCCTCTATTAATATCAAATTTATTATGGCTTGATCCTAAAGACCGCTTTAAAATTCATAATCCCATAACTAAACACTTCTTATCTCTCTGGGATAAACTAAAAACCAAATATCAGTTACAATCTCTACACAATCCTCTCCTTTCTTTTATCAGAAATCCGGCCTTTTATCCGGCATGGATCTACCCAAATTCTTTTAAAGCTTGGACAACATCAGGCATTCAGACACTAAATGACTTCATAGCATCTAAATCATTCCTTTCATTCCCATCGCTTAGAGAAAAATATGATCTACCAAACTCTGAGATATTTAGATATCTCCAAATCAAAAATTTCTATACACCATTCCTAAAGGGGGATACACCATTATCCCAATTATCCATTTTTGAATCAATCTGTACAAAAGATCCATTTGCTAAAGGTACAATTTCATCACTTTATAATCAATTATATGGAGTAGCAAATCTTAATAGACCCTCTTACGTTCAGAGGTGGGAGGAGGACCTGGGACGAACTTTAGAAGACACGGACTGGTCTAACATATGGCTCACATCTAAGTCATCTTCACCCAACATCTTAGCACTGGAGACAAATTATAAAGTCCTAACTCGCTGGTACCTTGTACCCGCTAGAGTGGCAAAATATTCACCTAATACCTCAGCTCTTTGTTTTCGAGGATGCCCAGAAATAGGCACATATTTACACATATGGTGGACGTGCCCAGTAATCCAAACCTTCTGGAAGGAAGTCTTCGTGATTGCATCTAAAATATTTTAAAAAATAATACAACCAGATCCATATTTAACTTTACTTAATCTAAAACCGGAATGGTTAACACTCTCTCAATTCAAACTTATGATCCAACTAATAACGGCTGCAAAACAAACAGTGGCCAAGGCATGGAAATCTCCTACATTGGTACTAGCAGAAACAATTCACAGAATGAATAATACAATGTTCCATGCTAAGATGGTAGCTATCGATCAAAATCAAATTCCAAAATTTGAAAAACTTTGTCATCTTGGATAAAACAACAGTTCCTGTCAAACTTCAATGACTCTGTCCTGTTGCCATGGTAACGGATTAAATGACTTACAGAGACACCCATTCTAAGGCTTCAAAGAGAACTAAAAAGAATAATAAACTGACGAGCGGGACAACCTTGTGGACCATACCTCTACCTTTTAACCCTTTTTCTTCTTTCTCTTTCCTTTTCTCCACCTTACGATTAAAGCTCATTATCAGAATTTATTTGACCTATATACACTCTACTTGTAAACAATATGTATAGTAGGTATAAATCATTTAAATACCTACAAAAGTAACTAAGGAAATGATATATATCTTTAATTTAGGTTTACGTGAACCCAATGTTTAATATTTGAAATTTCATGATATTTACCTATATAAACCCTACTGTAAAACAATGAGCTTACTTTATAGATCCTTGTAAACTTACTTTATGTATCTTTATAACATTGTATACTCAATAAACTTCTTTTGACAAGGAAAAATAATAATATATATATATATATATATATATATATATATATATATATATATATATATATATATATAAATTGATTATAAATTCAGTCTTTCAGTAGTGCAAAAAATAGCAGGGTTTCAAGTGACTTTGTGCTTGTCCAAAAGTGACTCGTGCCTATATAGCAGTTTAGGTGACTTCCGTGCTCCCCTTCAGTTCCCCACTCACCAGATCCCTGCACCCCTGCAGGTGTAGATCGCATGCAGTGAGTGTGGTAGCAGTCCTCAGGGCAATCACCTCCTCCTTAGCTCAGCACGTAATGGGGTATCCAGATCCTTGAGCCTCTCCGGGGGTAAGTCGTTCCCAATAGATTCAATTTTAGCAGTTACCTCCTCCGTGGTAAACCACAAGTGGCCCTCATGGACAAAAGAGGTGGGTACTGGTAGTGTAAATCCAGATGATTTTATTAAAATTTAAAGTTTAAAAACACCACTTAGCATATTGAAGTGTTTAAGCTAGCATAGCTTGGTTGCAGTACAGGAGCTTCAAACCGGCATGCGTACCACTGACCTGAGCTCCGCAACCGGAAATGACGTGAGTGCGTACCAAGCTCTGGGATGTCGTCTGAGGCGGTGCCATCTTGGTACACCTCACGCCTATTATAGTGAGTGGTCATGCAGGATCCACTCCCGTAGACGGGTTCACAAATTGGGATATTTAGTTGCCATGTGTGTATTATGCAACCCCTGTGTCGGATTATCATGCACATCCCATATAATTGCCTTATAGATCCCGGAGAGGTCTGTTTTGCCGCATCTCCTCAAACAGTCCACTCTCCATAGAGATCTATGTATGATCGAGTTTTACACCCCCGGTGGTTGAATTTGGTATTTACGCCCTGTAGTTGCGCTCTCTATTACAATATAGATATTAACAATTAAAATTCAAAAAACTTCTAAAAGTTCAAAATCATTCTAAAATCATAATGTACCCAAGTCAAAAAGAAAGAGAGTTATTACTGATGGTCCTATTGTTATAATTCTATATGCATTAGCCTTACCAGACAGCTGAGTGGCACACATCCTGCTTTTATTATTACCACACAGACATTGTCAGGCAGGGCCAGCAATATGCTAGTGACCTAAATAAAGGGAAAGTTACAACTCCTTCAGAGGGAAAAAAGGACACGTGTGTGTTTATGCATGTATCTCATTGGCTGATGGCTCTATTATTATTATTATATAAACACAACATCCCTTGTAGATATTGTAATGGTGCGTGTTTCACATATAAGTACCCAACAGCCGGTCCCCCTACTTGTATTGTGACTAGATGCCCTAATCTAATCCTCCAGTCTCCTCATACACTTCTATTTATCATTTATAAAGTATGATTCTTAGTTATATAAAATAGGCTCTGTCATATCCATTTATTTTCTCTGAGGAGAAAATAATAATAATACAATGATAATGAGTTCTGGTTAGGGACTGTGGTAGGATTCATATTTAGAATTTGGATATAAAACAATTGAGGTCTATGTCGAGGTTGAGCCCCCCAGGCACCAGAGACCCCAATCTATATATCCACTTAGTCTCATTCTGTGAAACCAGAATTTTCTTATTACCCCCCCTCCAGTGATCTTTGATTTGATCTATTCCATAGAATATCAATCCTGTGGGGTCCCTGTGATGTACTTCTTTGAAATGTCTGGAAAGACTGTGTTTTGGGAACCCCTTCCTTATGTTGTTAATGTGTTCCCTAATTCTCACACATAGGGGCTGAGTAGTCCTACGTACATATTGAAGGTGACACGGACATTCAATGACGTAGGTGACATGGGTGCTGTTGCATGTAATCAGCTCCCTTATTTGGTATTCTTTGTTGGAAACTCTAGATTTAAATGACTCTCTTTTCAGTGGTTGCTTCTTGCTCACTATACATGGAAGGCATTTTTGGCATCTGTAGAATCCTTTAATTTCTGAGAATATTTTGACAGGTTTTGGGGGGTCGATCACATTATGGACTAGATGCTTTCTGAGTGTGGAAGCTCTTCCATACACAAACCTGGGTTTCTTTGGTAGGATTTTAGATAGAACCCTGTCTTCTTTCAGGATAGGCCAGTATTTTCTAATGATGTGTTCTATAGATAGGTATTGTGTATTAACCCAGTGATATAAGCCACATTGGTATGGTTTTCTACTTTCTTGTCTTTTTTGATCAGTAATGTACTTCTGTCCACTTTCTTTATTTCAGTTTTCAGCTTAACTTGGTTCTTTTCTTAATAGCCTTTTTCCTGAAATCTTTTAATGAGAATGTTGGGTTGTGTTTCAAAGTCGTCCACCATCCGACAGTTCCTTTGGAGTCTCAGCATTTGGCCTTTGGAGATGTTCCCCTTCCACTTGGGGTGGTGGCAACTTAAAGATGGTATATATCCATTGCGATCTGTTGTTTTGAAAAATTTCTTTGTATACAGCTCATCCCCTCTCTTGAAAATCTGTAAGTCTAAGTAATCGATCTATTGATAGCCACATTTCCCAGTGAAAGAGATCACATACTTGTTATGGTTAATTCCCTGAGGAATGCCTCAAATGACTCTTCCTATATGTTCATAAAAAGGTAGGCTACACTGGGGGCATAACGTGCCCCCATAGCCACTTCTTTAGTCTGAACTTAATAATTTCTCCTATACCAGAAATAGTTACTTTCCATGGCTAATTGGAGACCTTCAAGGTTGAAACCTATTTGTTCTTGCCTCAATTTTGTGTTTTCATGTAATGCCTTCTCTACTCCTTCTAAGCCATCTTTTTGTACAATACTGGTATATAATGAGCTGACATCTATTGTGGCAAGTAAGCAGTTCTCAGCACCTTTAATGTTTTGTAGTTCCGTTATCAATTGTGTGCTATCTCTGAGGTACGATTTCCCTTTTAGTACCAATGGTTTTAGGAATTGATCAAGGTATTCCCCTAACTGGGAGAAGAGTGAGTTAATTCTGCTAAAAATCGGCCTTCCTGGTCTCTTGTCTACCCTCTTATGGATTTTTGGCACGTAATATATTACGGGGGTCTTCGTGGATTCTGATAATAAGTAGTCGGCTTCTTTCTTGCTTAGTTATTCCCTTCCCCTTTTTTATATATGCTTTCAATTTTTTTGTAGCATAGTTTGGGGTTTCCTTTTAGTTTCTTATACGTGTTCTCCACTTTAAGTAGATTCTCCATTTCTTCTTCAGTCTTTTTTATTTAATATGACTAATTCCCCGCCCTTGTCGGCCGGGCGTATCACCACTTCCTTCTTTTTCCTTATTTCTTTAATGGTTTTCCAGATATTCATGTTTTTAGATCCCCTCCTTTCCAGTTTCTTCAGATCATCTTCTACCATCTTTTTAAATGTACCAAGACTTTAATCCCAAGACCCCTGAGAGTCAATAATAGATTTTTTCCTAAGTGTAGTTTGGACGAATCTTGAATCTTAATGTACTTTTGTGTCTCCATGCAGTGCAAAATGTTTCTTCAGGTTCAATTTTCTCATGAACTTCTGAAGGTCGATGTACGCTTCAAATTTGTCTAATGTTTTGTCAGGTGCAAATTTAAAGCCCAGATCCAGAACTTGCATTTCTTCATCTATGAAATGGGCACTACTCAAATATATAGACAGGGGCAAGGTGCAGATATCATGGCTCTGTCCTGTGTGGCTCTGTCACGAGTGATGCGCAGTTTCACCGACGCAGTTATCAATTCTGATCATGTCTTCTCTGCTCTTTTACAGGTAAACATCTTTTTTCCATCTGTACATCTATAATGAACTGACATTGCCGACATTGCTTTAACATTTTTGTTAAACATCTTTTATCCATCTGTACATCTCTACTGAACTGACATTGCCAACATTGCTTTAACATTTTTGGTAAACATCTTTTATCCATCTGTACATCTCTACTGAACTGACATTGCCGACATTGCTTTAACATTTTTGGTAAACATCTTTTATCCATCTGTACATCTCTACTGAACTGACATTGCTGACATTGCTTTAACATTTTTGGTAAACATCTTTTATCCATCTGTACATCTCAACTGAACTGACATTGCCAACATTGTTTTCTTGTCAAAAGAAGTTTATTGAGTATACAATATTATAAAGATACATAAAGTAAGTTTACAAGGATCTATAAAGTAAGCTCATTGTTTTACAGTAGGGTTTATATAGGTAAATATCATGAGATTTCAAATATTAAACATTGGGTTCACGTAAACCTAAATTAAAGATATATATCATTTCCTTAGTTACTTTTGTAGGTATTTAAATGATTTATACCTACTATACATATTGTTTACAAGTAGAGTGTATATAGGTCAAATAAATTCTCATAATGAGCTTTAATCATAAGGTGGAGAAAAGGAAAGAGAAAGAAGAAAAAGGGTAGAAAGGTAGAGGTATAGTCCACAAGGTTGTCCCGCTCGTCAGATTATTATTCTTTTTAGTTCTCTTTGAAGCCTTAGAATGGTTGTCTCTGTAAGTCATTTAATCTGTTACCATGGCAACAGGACAGAGTCATTGAAGTTTGACAGGAACTGTTGTTTTATCCAAGGATGCCAAAGTTTTTCAAATTTTGGAATTTGATTTTGATCGATGGCTACCATCTTAGCATGGGACATTGTATTATTCATTCTGTGAATTGTTTCTGCTAGTACCAATGTAGGAGATTTCCATGCCTTGGCCACTGTTTGTTTTGCAGCCGTTATTAGTTGGATCATAAGTTTGAATTGAGAGAGTGTTAACCATTCCGGTTTTAGATTAAGTAAAGTTAAATATGGATCTGGTTGTATTATTTTTTAAAATATTTTAGATGCAATCACGAAGACTTCCTTCCAGAAGGTTTGGATTACTGGGCACGTCCACCATATGTGTAAATATGTGCCTATTTCTGGGCATCCTCGAAAACAAAGAGCTGAGGTATTAGGTGAATATTTTGCCACTCTAGCGGGTACAAGGTACCAGCGAGTTAGGACTTTATAATTTGTCTCCAGCGCTAAGATGTTGAGTGAAGATGACTTAGATTTGAGCCATATGTTAGACCAGTCCGTGTCTTCTAAAGTTCGTCCCAGGTCCTCCTCCCACCTCTGAACGTAAGAGGGTCTATTAAGATTTGCTACTCCATATAATTGATTATAAAGTGATGAAATTGTACCTTTAGCAAATGGATCTTTTGTACAGATTGATTCAAAAATGGATAATTGGGATAATGGTGTATCCCCCTTTAGGAATGGTGTATAGAAATTTTTGATTTGGAGATATCTAAATATCTCAGAGTTTGGTAGATCATATTTTTCTCTAAGCGATGGGAATGAAAGGAATGATTTAGATGCTATGAAGTCATTTAGTGTCTGAATGCCTGATGTTGTCCAAGCTTTAAAAGAATTTGGGTAGATCCATGCCGGATAAAAGGCCGGATTTCTGATAAAAGAAAGGAGAGGATTGTGTGGAGATTGTAACTGATATTTAGTTTTTAGTTTATCCCAGAGAGATAAGAAGTGTTTAGTTATGGGATTATGAATTTTAAAGCGGTCTTTAGGATCAAGCCATAATAAGTTTGATATTAATAGAGGGTCATTTTCTGAAGCCTCTATAAATACCCATAATGGGATTTCCTGTTTTGCATGGTATTTGGACAGACTGGCCAAATATGCTGCTCTGTAGTAGTTAGTAAAATTAGGGTATCCCAGGCCTCCTTTATTTTTGGGAAGATGTAGTGTGTGTATAGGTATACGTGGTTTAGAAGAGCCCCATATAAACGAAGTTGCTCTTTTTTGTACTATTCTCAAAAAATAGGAAGGAATTGGAATAGGGAGGACTCTGAATAGATAAAGCAATTTGGGTAGAATAGTCATTTTGATTGCATTAATCTTCCCTATCCAGGATAAAGGAAGTTGCGACCATTGTTTTATTAGATTTGTGATCTGTCTTAATACAGGAGGATAATTGGTTGAGAATAAGTCAGAATGAGATGCTGTTAAATGAATTCCAAGATATGGGATTGATTTTTCTGCCCATGTGAATGGGAGTGCAGCCCTAGCCGGGATCAATTCCATGTTTGTGAGTGAAATATTAAGCACTAGGCATTTCTTAGGATTAATCATAAGGCCGGATAGGGCTGCAAATCCATCAAGAGCTGGTATTAAGTTAGGACCAGAGACCTGTGGTGATGATAGAAAAAGTAATATATCGTCTGCAAATATACATAATTTGTGTGTAATACCTCCTACTTCAATGCCAGTTATAGTTTGGTTTGTTCTGATATATTGGGCCATGGGTTCGAGTATAAGGGCAAATAATAAGGGAGATAGTGGGCAACCCTGTCGGGTACCTCTTTCGATATTAAAGGCATCAGATTTGTATCCAGCATATTTTATATAGGCTTTGGGTTTATTATATAATGCTTTGATCCATGTTAAAAAGTGGGGTCCAAAACCCCATTTTTGTAACGAATATTGCATATATTGCCAGGATACTGTGTCAAATGCCCTCTTAATATCGAGAGATAGAAAACATAAAGGGATTTTCCGTTTTTTAGCAATATGTGCCAATAACACTGCCCTGCGTATATTATCGCCTGCCTGTCTATTTGGCATGAAGCCTACTTGATCTCTATGTATTAATTTTCCTATAATGCTATTGAGGCGTTTTGCTATTATTTTTGCTAATAATTTAATATCGAGGTTTAACAGAGAGATAGACCGATAATTCACACAGGAAGTATCATCAGAAAGGGGTTTTGGGATCATACAAACAATTGCCATTAGTGTTTCTTGCCGAAAAGAATGTCCATCTAGAAGTTTGTTAAAAGTTTCAGTGAGAATGGGAGAGAGTATTTCTGAGAATGTTTTATAGTATAAAGCCGAGTAGCCGTCTGGGCCTGGTCTTTTGTTAAGTTTTAGGTCTTTTATGGCGTTAGCAACTTCATCTATAGTTATAGGCTCATCCAAACTGCTTTTTTGATTCTGAGATAACTCAGGTAAGGTTATTTTTGAGAAGAAGGATTCAGCCTCTGTAGGATTAAATTCATTGTTTGTCTTGTATAAAGTTGCGAGATGTGAGTGAAATTTATGGACTATTTTAACTGGATTACAAGTGTATACATTTTTTGATAATTTCAAACGTATTGGTTTGAAAGATTTGTTAGTTGAATTTAATGCCCGAGCCAAATATGTACCTGGTTTGTTTGTATTCATGTAGAAATTGTGTTTGGAGCGTTTGAGGGATTTATCAACTGACTCAGTGAGAAATAGATCGTATTCCAATCTAGATTTTTCCAGATGAGATTTTGTACTCTGAGATGGATTATCTTGGAATGATATGTAGGCTGCATTAAAATTGAGTTCTAGTTTTTTTGCTAGATTTTTGCGTTCCCGTTTAAATAGTGCCATTTGTCTTTGTATTGTACCACGCAAGACAGGCTTATGAGCTTCCCACAGTGTTATTGGGGAGATGTCTGTTGTATTATTAATTGATATGTATTCCTTTAAAGCTTGTTCAATGGCCATCTGATGTAGTGGGTGTTTGAGCATTATGTCCGGTAAGTACCACGTTGGGTCATGCGCTTTTGGTATGGCTGAGGCTATAGTAGTGTATACTGCATTATGGTCAGACCATGGAATCGGAATTATATCTGATGCAATAATTTCTGGTATCATTCCTATTGTTAGAAAAATATGATCTATTCTGGTGAAGGTTTGATGAGGGTGCGAGAAATAAGTGAATTTCTTTTTCATTGGGTTACTTTCTCTCCACGAATCTACCAGATTGTATTTGGAAAGAAGTTGAGAAAAAGGTAATCTAGAGGTTATTTTGGATGGTGTTAAAGGTGATTTATCTAGAAATGGGAGGAGGACCTGGTTCGAATCCCCACACATTATTACTGTTCCTATTTTGTGTGTATTAATCACTTGTAATATATGTGAGAGGAATGGTGTAGGTTGTTTGTTAGGAGCGTAGTAGGAAATCACCGTGATTGCTGTATCCATTATATAACCCATGAGTATCAGGTATCTACCTTCTGGGTCTTTAATTTCTGATGATAAGGTGAATGGTGTGGATCGGTGAAATGCAATTAGAGTTCCCCTTTGCTTGGTACAGGCAGAAGCCGTGTAAATTTGTTGATAATAAGGAGAAATATATTTTGGAGTAGAATCTTTGGTGAAGTGTGTTTCTTGGAGGCATACTATGTGAGCCTTCTTGTTATAAAAAGTACGGAAGGCTTTGGTCCTTTTTTGAGGGACATTTATTCCCTGAACATTCAGGGAAAGTATATTCAGTGGTGCCATGGCAACAGATCAAATAGTTTTGACTTACTTTTTGTTATGCAGAGCTGACTGCGCAGATCAACCTGTGTGCACTGAAGAGATGAATAGATAGAAAAGAAACCAGTGAATTCTGGAGTAAAGAGTAAACAAAAAACATATGAGATTAGATGATACATTGTATAAATTATTTTTTGCAAGTAATCACAATTTACCCGTGAAAGAGAGTAAATATCTCTCTCAGGGGAATAAGTGCCTTTGTCACACTCCCACATAATATGGTTGGGAGAATGAGGAGGGCTAATGGGGGTACACGGATCTTCCGCTTACAGGAGAGAAGTGCTATGTCAAAAGACATCAAAATGATGTTTCATTAATTGGAGTGCAGAATATTGTTTTTGTTGAAATTATTTATTCCAGGGTGGTTGTATATGGTTAGTCTTGCCCTAGGCTAAATAATTCAGTTAGAAAGGTACTGTTAATAACTTTGGTATTGATGAAGATAGTTTGAATTATTTTGGGATTTTATCCCTTTTAGAGTAAACAATTACATATTTTATTCATATGTAACTGTTTAGATATGTTAACTCATAAAATTGAGGTTGTATTGCTTCAGATTAGAATAAACAAAAACATAATTCTAGGAACTAGTTAGGTAATAATATATTTGTTTTAAGAAAAGAAAGAAAAAGCTTCCATTACTTCTGGATTATTGAACATATTTGTCCTAAAAAGTAATAAATCTATTGTTATTACCTGATAATATATAACTGAACAAGAATTTCCTTATTTCACTTATATATTCCAAGGCTATATGAATCAGAAGTAATAAGAAATATAACTGGAATGTAACATGATCCCACACAGTGTGTGACTATCAGAATGCAGTTACATTCAGTTATAAATACAGGTTTTTTTATAGAGAACCATTTCTTAGTATAATAAATGAAGAGATATCAGGAATTAGGATGTCAGTCCATTGAATCTTCTTGGTCCATGGATGATGTGGCATAACGGCCTCTTTTGTGAGAATGATGATTCCCATTTTGTTCTGAAATTTTCTGAGTGCTGCCTGAAGGTGAAGATGATGTCATTCTTCTGCATGTGGGAGTGTTGCTGCTTGTGGGTTCTGTCAGATTTAATTTTAAAAGGGTTTGTTGTAGTTCATCTGCTGATCTGCTTCTGTAAATTGTACCTTGGTAGTTAAATCTGACTGAAAAGGGGAAGCCCCATTGATACATAATGTTGTGGCGTTGTAGTTCCATTAGTTGGGGTTTCATGGATCGTCTTTTAGTAATAGTAAGTTGGGATAGGTCAGCAAAAATTTGATAATTGTGTCCTTGAAAATTAAGTTCCTTTTTTTCTCTTGCAGCAATTAGTATTTGTTCTTTCGTTCTGTAATAATGAAATTTTGTGATTATATCACGTGGGGGTCCGTCTTTCTTTTTGGCTGTGAGGGCTCTGTGTACTCTGTCCAGTTCTAAACGTTCAATAGGGATATCTGGCTTTAGTTCTTGTAATAGAGCAGTAATAGTAGATTGCAGGTCTGTCACAGTTTCAGGTATTCCCCTTATGCGTAAGTTTGAACGTCTGGCTCTATTTTCGTAATCTTCGAGCTTAGTTTGAAGTATTAAATTCTCTTTTTTTAATTGTTCCAATTCTGTTATATTTTCTTGGGTTGTAATTTCAATTTCATCCATTTTTATTTCTAAGGCTGCGGTGCGGTTTCCCAGCTCTCTTATTTCTTTGGTTAGGCTTTTTGTTATTTGGTCTGAGGTTTGTTTTAAAGCCTTATGAAGCATCTTTTCAAATTGTAATAATATTACTGGGGATACTGAGGAGGCTTGTGGAGAAGTTTGTGAGAGGATTTGTTCTGTATCTGACTCAAATGGAGAGTCTTGCTGTGACATTTTCTGTCTGTGAGAGCGCCCTGATGCTGTATCTTGTGAGGTGACTGGAGCTGCTTCAGCTGCAGTGAGTGCCTGTGAGCTCTTTGTGAGGTGATTTTTATTTCTGCCACGGTTTCCTCCCAGTACCATATTTCCTTCCCAAACTTTCACAGTTTGTTCCCTGGGGCAAAAAGGTTCAAATGGATACCTTTTGAGCCTGCAGGCTCCGCTTTGTCCTTCTCTTCTCTCCTCAGCGGTGCGGAGCTCTAACAATGCATGTCTGCTCCGCTAGGCTCCGCCTCCTGCCTTCCGCCAACATTGTTTTAACATTTTTGGTAAATGTCTTCTGCTGCCATATCTTTAAACTTCTATATTTAATGCTAACTCTAAACCAGCCCCACTGCAATAGCAATATTACTGGTGATTGATTCTCAACCCTATTTGGCTGAGTGATCAAGAGAGGTAATTAGCTTTACGACCCTAGCCTGTGTCTGTAGCTGGTCTGGTCTTGGCCATCTCCTCGCTCATATTCAGGTGTCTCAAATCAGACCCAATAATGACCAACTGAGAGAAGCATGCCTGCTTAGTTCCCCTATAAATTTAAAGCATCCTATGGGGTGGCGCAGACAGGGGCAAGGGACAGACATCATGGCTCTGTCCTGAGTGGCTCTGTCATGAGTGATGCGCAGTTTCACCAACGCAGTTTAACGCAAGCAGGATAACTAAAGCTGGATGAACAACAAGACCTCTGCTCCACTCTGCAAGACAACAAGCAAACCAGCTTTTTACATTTATTCTATATAAAGTCAGTTTCCCACTCTCTATCCACTAACATGCTCCTTATTATTTTCCTTCTCACATTGGTGTCTTCTATCCTCAAATTATCTTTACTCTACCCCTCCTCTCTTCCCTGCAGCATGCACATATCACCCTCACTCCTACCCTCTCCCTACTATGGCACCCATCATCTCCTGCATTTGCTGCATCCACATGCTGACATAAACACCAGGGCCACTAGACACGTGCGCTCATGCACATCACACTCCCATGTTGCCTTTCTTGCCCTCCTCCTTCTCCTAGTCTCAGGTGACATTTCTCCTAATCCTGGTCCGCCATTTTCCAACTGCAAGCCACATATCCAATACCCCTCTGGCAACCACCGCAATCCACTCAGTTTAATTTCTATCCCCCTGCTTCCTCAAAGCAGCCCACCAATCTCATGTGCCCTTTGGAACGCCCGCTCCATCTGTAACAAGCTAACATCTGTACATGACCTCTTCATCTCTCATGGCTTTAACATACTCGCCATAACAGAAACCTGGCTTCAAAATTTTGACTCAGCTTCTCCTGCTGCCCTCTCCCATGGTGGTCTCCATTGGACTCACTCCCCCAGACCCAACAGACAGAAAGGAGGTGGAGTTGGCTTCCTTCTATCCCCACAAAGCACCTTCCAAGTCCTTGCTGTCCCTCCCTCTCTATCTCTCTCTTCTTTTGAGATGCACTGTATTTCGTCTGTTTTCTCCCATTTCGTTGAGGATTGCAGCAATTTATCGGCCTCCTGGGCCGGTATCGCGCTTTCTTGATGACTTTGCTGCCAGGCTACCCTTCTTTCTCTCCTCTGAAATACCCACTATCATTCTTGGTGACTTCAACATTCATGTCAATGTTAACAACCCAACTACAGCTAAACTTCTTGACTTATCCTCATATTTTGACCTAACCCAATGGACACATACTTCCACTCACTCCAATGGTAATACCCTTGACCTTGTATTCTCCCATCTCTGCAACCCTGGCAACCTCACCAACACCCCCTTACCTCTTTCTGATCACAACCTCATTACTTTCACTGTATCCTTGCCTCCAACCACCCATCCCTCCAAGCAGCAAACAATTACTTATAGAAACCTTCGCCACTTTAACCTTTCTCTTCTCTATTCTGCTACTGACCACCTATATGACATAATCTCTCCCCTGTCCTGTCCTGACCTGGCCACCTCTGTCTACAACAGTTCACTCTCATCATCACTAGATGCACTTGCTCCTCTAACCATGCGCAGAATCAGGCCCCCCAACCGTTACAACCCTGGCAAACTGATAACACTAGAAATCTCAAGAGACATTGCCATGCTCTTGAACGACTGTGGCCTAAAACCAAATGCCTGCAAGACTTCACCCTATATAAATCTGCCCTTCTAAAATACAATTCATGCCTTCATGCTGCCAAACAAGCCTACTTTGTCTCTCTTTTTAATTCCTTGTCATCCAGTCCCCGTCGGCTCTTCTCAACCTTTAACTCTCTGCTTCGTCCCCCACCCCCTCTACCCACTAACTCACTCACTGCCCAAGAGATTGCCAATCACTTCAAAGACAAGATTGATGCAATTCGTGAGGACACCTCCACTGTGCGTACATCTTCCCCGCCCAACATACCTTGCCTAACAGCACATTCAATCTTTTGAATTGGCTACTACTGAAGAGGTTACAAAACTTTTCTCAGATGCCCACTTAACCAATTGTCCCCTGGATCCTGTTCCCTCACAACTACTACGGTCACCCTCTATCCTATGCTCCCTCACTCACATCTTCAATCTCTCCCTCTCTAGTGGCACTTCCCCTCCCCTCTAAAACATGCACAGATCACTCCCATACTTAAAAAGCCCTCACTGGACCCTACCAACCTGAACAACTTAAGACCTATCTCATTGCTCCCATTCACCTCTAAACTTCTAGAATGCTTAGTCTACAAGAGTCTTAGCTCCTACCTCAGTGAAAATAACCTCCTTGACCCTTTACAGTCTGGCTTTCGCTCACAGCACTCCACAGAAACTGCCTTACTAAAACTCACTAACGATTTACTAACTGCTAAAACCAACAGCCAGTACTCTATACTCCTACTACTTGACCTCTCTGTGGCCTTTGATACTGTTGGCCACCCGCTCCTTCTCAATAAACTACATTCCCTTGGCCTCCGAGATTCTGCTCTATCCTGGTTCTCTGCCTATTTATCACAGCGCTCCTTCAATGTCACCTACAACTCTGTCTCCTCCTCTTCATTGCCCCTATCTGTGGGGGTCCCCCAAGGCTCTGTTCTTGGACCCCTTCTCTTCTCTATCTACACTTCCTCCCTTGATCACTTGATAACCGCCCACGGCTTCCAGTATCACTTATACGCCGATGACACCCAAATCTATCTGTCTACTCCTCACCTCACTCCTTCGGTCTCCTCTCGCATTACTAACTTACTAACTGACATATCAGCATGGATGTCGCACCACTTCCTTAAACTAAATCTCTCTAAAACTGAGCTATTAATATTCCCCCCCGCCCGTGCCCCCCTCCACGACTTTTCCATTAAAATCAACAATGCAATCATCAGTCCCTCCCCTCACGCCAGGGTACTAGGTGTAATCCTAGACACTGACTTGTCATTTCAGCCTCAAATCCAATCGTTGTCAAAAGTTTGTAGAATTCACCTCCGTAACATCTCTAAAATTCGCCCCTTTTAAACAAATGAAACCACCAAGCTCCTCATTCACTCCCTTATTATCTCTCGCCTTGACTATTGCAACTCCCTTCTTATTGGCCTGCCTCTCCATAGGCTATCCCCTTTCCAGTCTATCATGAATGCTGCCGCCAGACTTATCCACCTTACGAACCACTCAGTGTCTGCCAACCCTTTCTTCCAATCCCTACACTGGCTCCCAATCAACCCAGCAAATTAAATTCAAAATACTAACCACAACATACAAAGCCATTCAGAACTCTGTTCCGAGCTACATCACCAATCTTATCTCCAAATATCACCCAAATCGTCCTCTCTGCTCTTCTCAAGACCTCCTACTCTCAAGCCCTCTCATCTCCTCCTCTCATGCTCGTCTCCAGGATTTCTCCAGAGCCTCTCCCATCCTCTGGAACTCGCTACCTCCACCTGTCCGGCTATCCCCTACTCTTGCTACCTTCAGGCATTCCCTGAAAACTCATCTCTTCAGGAAAGCCTATAACGTCTCTAACTAATCTTTTACCACTTCTATCAGCTCATTCCCCACAGTTACAACCTTTTTTACCACCTGCTCCACCCTATTAGATTGTAAGCTCTTCTGAGCAGGGCCCTCTTAATCCTCTTGTATCTTATTGTATTATAACTGTATTGTCCCCCTTTTATATTGTAAAATGCTGCGTAAACTGTTGGCGCTATATAAATCCTGTATAATAATAATAACAATAATATTCCCTTTCCTAATATTCTCGTCGCCTTTTTCTTCTTCCCTCCTCTCTTTCCTCTTGTCTGTTTCCTCTTTCCATATTTCTTTGTGTTTGTCCCATCTCTCTTTCTTGATTGTTGATCCATCCATTCCTCATGCCTGTCTCTTGTCTCTGATAAGGTGGATGTCTGTGGTATCCTAAGGGTCCTTGAACTCTCTCCATATCCCTGGAATGTTATTCCCATCTCTGAGCACCTCCTCTGTTCCCATATCGTCCCCTCCAGCTCGGGGTCCTGTATGGGACGTGCGCATTCCATCCCCATGGGAGTCTTACTCGTTGTTCTCCCCTGTGAAAATCCCTTTCCTCCCTAAATTCTCTCCTCTGTTGATAGTTGCGGTAGGGGGTGTGCTGACCCCCCCTCCCCAGGGGGGAGAACCTATTATTTGTCGGGATGTTATATCTTGGAATGGTTGGTGTCCCAGGATAGGTGGTTTCATATTCTTAGTCCTCCTCATATCAGGTCTTTCCGACTGGTAATATGATGGTCTAGGTGTTCCCCTACGTCCCAACCCCTGAGTAGGGTTGAAACTTAAAGTGGTTGTAAACCCTTACAGACCACTTTTCGCTACAGCTAAGCCTATAATAGCTACCCAGGATATCTCCTAAACCGTGCAGGTTTAGGAGATATCTCCTGTATTTGCATGTGCCGACATCATCGACACATGCGCACTGACACAAACTGAAGCAATGGCATGTATGTGCCGTTGCTTCAGTGAGTGTACGGTTAACGCGTGCATCAGCAGAAGTGACATCATCGCGGCTCCGGCCAATCACAGCAACGGATACCCGGAAGTTACCCCCGGAAGTGATGTCGCCGTCCGGTTCTGTATACGGGCACTGCAGCGAGGGCTTCGATCTCAGGTGATTATTACATAATGAGTTAGTATGCTATGCATACTAGCTCATTATGCCTTTGTCTTGCAGGTTTTTGTTTTTTTTTCAAAGTGGGTTTACAACCACTTTAACTGTGGTGTATAAGCCCCTTCTTGTAGGTCCAGTTCCCCCATACCTTCACTTGAGCTCTCCTCCATCGATGTGTCATTCACCTGTTCTGTTGGTTCCTCAATGTCCACTTGCCATTTGTAGACTCTATTATTTATATAGTCCAACACATCTCTCTTAAATTTCTTCTGCTTTTTTGCCTGTATTTCAATGTCATACTTATTAATAATCACCTGCATTTCTTTCTCCTTATCTTTGAATTCTTTTTGATTAGCAAAGGGCAACAGTAAATTCTTTATCTCTGTGATGTTATTCTCTATTTCTTATTTGAATTGTCTTCTCTTGACAACCTCACTTTTTGTCACAAAGTTTTGAAAATTGAAAAAAGAAAAAAAAAAATGTTTTTTCTTGTCTTTCTTCATTTTCAAAAACAAATGAGAGCTGCAAAATACTCACCATGCCTCTCAGCAAATAGCTTGGGGTGTCTACTTTCCAAAATGGGGTCATTTGGGGGGGTTTTTGTGCCACCTGGGCATTCCATGGCCTCCGAAACTGTGATAGGCAGTGAAGAGTGAAATCAAAAATTTACACCCTTAGAAATCCTGAAGGCGGTGATTGGTTTTCGGGGCCCCGTACGCAGCTAGGCTCCCAAAAAGTCCCACACATGTGGTATCCCCATACTCAGGAGAAGCAGCTAAATGTATTTTGGGGTGCAATTCCACATATGCCCATGGCCTGTGTGAGCAATATATCAATTAGTGACAACTTTGTGCAAAAAAAAAGTGTCACTTTCCCGCAACTTGTGTCAAAATATAAAATATTCCATGGACTCAACATGCCTCTCAGCAAATAGCTTGAGGTGTCCACTTTCCAAAATGGGGTCATTTGGGGGGGTTTTGTGGCCTTCAAAACTGTGATAGGTAGTGAGGAGTGATATCAAAAATTTACGCCCTTAGAAATCCTGAAGGCGGTGATTGGTTTTCGGGGCCCCGTACGCGGCTAGGCTCCCAAAAAGTCCCACAATGTGGTATCCCCATACTCAGGAGAAGCAGCTGAATGTATTTTGGGGTGCAATTCCACATAGGCCCATGGCCTGTGTGAGCAACATATCATTTAGTGACAACTTTTTGTAATTTTTTTTGTCATTATTCAATCACTTGGGACAAAAAAAATAAATATTCAATGGGTTCAACATGCCTCTCAGCAATTTCCTTGGGGTGTCTACTTTCCAAAATGGGGTCATTTGGGGGGGTTTGTACTGCCCTGCCATTTTAGCACCTCAAGAAATGACATGTAAATGTACCCTAGTTTGTAGACGCTATAACTTTTGTGCAAACCAATAAATATACGCTTATTGACATTTTTTTTTACCAAAGACATGTGGCCGAATACATTTTGGCCTAAATGTATGACTAAAATATCATTTTTTTTCAAAATTTTCGGTCTTTTTCCGTTTATAGCGCAAAAAATAAAAACGGCAGAGGTGATCAAATACCATCAAAAGAAAGCTCTATTTGTGGGAAGAAAAGGACGCAAATTTCGTTTGGGTACAGCATTGCATGACCACGCAATTAGCAGTTAAAGCGACGCAGTGCCAAATTGGAAAAAGTCCTCTGGTCCTTATGCAGCATAATGCTCCGGGGCTAAAGTGGTCAAAAAAGGAATACCAGTCCCTCATAAGGGATGCATCATCATTGCTATCATTGGGATGTACATCCCACCTTAGTCTCCTAGGGGTCATTTTCTCACTAATGTACATCTCTAGGGGGGATATATCCCACCATACTCTTTGTTTTTCCATGGTGTGTCTCAATTGTTTAAATAACCCATCCATATCTTGATGTTAATATGTTCCTGGCTGAATATTCCTCCTATATCTATATTCCTATTATTCATGTAAACAAATATATCCATAGCTGCAGAACAAGTCACACCCTAAGGTGATCAAGAGATGTAATATTTGTTAGGTCCCATGATTAGGTGTAGGCTGCTGCCTCCCCCAAGGAGCTCCAACCAGAGTACCAATAGTAAAAGTTATTTGAATATAGGGGTGGGTGGCGCTGCCCGTCACCTGAAGAGCACTCCTCTGCAATGGGTCACTCTTTACAGGTGAGTGAAAAATAGGTGAAAAAACACTGCCGTCTCCTGAAGTGTAATCCTCCACAGTGAATCACTCTTTAAAGAATAAGTAGTGAGTGCTAAACTCAAAATAAAATAGATATCCTGACGGGTGTTCTCACCCTGTGTTTAAGGCAAGTTTATACAGATAAAGCCCTAATAATAGTGCTGATTGCAAACTGGTGTATGAGCTTGCAATGTGAAAGTGAAATTGCTTAGTGCAATAATGAGTGTTCTCATCCAGTCAGCAATGATAACCAAATTTCATCCTAAACAGTTAATCTCAACAGCTATATCATAAAATGTACAGCATGAGTTAATTATATCCAAATCATTAGTAAACTAAAATAAGTGCATTAACATATTCTGTTGAGAAGAATTTTTCGGTGAAAAAAAAAAAATATATATATATAAAAATTGATTATAAGTTCAGTCTTTTAATAGTGCAAAAAATAGCAGGGTTTCAAGTGACTTTGTGCTTGTCCAAAAGTGACTCGTGCCTATATAGCAATTTAGGTGACTTCCGTGCTCCCCTTCAGTTCCCCACTCACCAGATCCCTGCACCCCTACAGGTGTAGATCGCAAGCAGTGAGTGTGGTAGCAGTCCTCAGGGCAATCACCTCCTCCTTAGCTCAGCGCATAATAGGGTATCCAGATCCTTGAGCCTCTCTGGGAGTAAGTCGTTCCCAATAGATTTGATTTTAGTAGTTACCTCCTCTGTGGTAAACCACAGGTTACCCTCATGGACAAAAAAGATGGGTACTCGTAGTGTAAATCCAGATGATTTTATTAAAATTTAAAGTTTAAAAACACCACTTATTATATTGAAGTATGTAAGCTAGCATAGCTTGGTTGCAGTACAGGAGCTTCAAACCGGCGTGCGTTCCACTAACCGGAGCTCCGCAACCGGAAATGACGTGGGTGCGTACCAAGCACCGCCTTACATGTTTCATCACAGAATGTCGTCTGAGGCGGTGCCATCTTGGTACACCTGACGACTATTATAGTGATAGTATATAGTGATAGTCATGCAGGATCCACCCCCCCCATAGGCGGGTTCAAAGATCAGAATATTTAGTTACCATGTGTGCATTATGCAACCCTTGTGTCGGATTATTATGCACATCCCATAACATGGCCTTATAGATCCCAGAGAGGACTGTTTTGCCGCATCTCCTCAAACAGTCCACCCTCCATAGAGATCTATGTATGCCCGAGTTTTACGCCCCCGGTGGTTGAATTTGGTATTTATGCCCTGCAGTTGCGCTCTCTATTACAACACAGATATTAACAAGTAAAATTAAAAAAACGTTTAAAAGTTCAAAATCATTCTAAAATCACGATGCACCCAAGTCAAAAGGAAAGAGTGTTATTACTAAGTGTTCTGTGCTTGGTTTGCTTCATCACTAATGAACACTGGATCATATCTTCCATAGTAAACCAGGTATATACACTGTAGTTTATGTGCATGTATCCTAGGTGCATAGTAAATGTCATAAGGGTACAATTTGCTTGTCTGCGCATGATCATTCCACCAGCGATTATAAAGGGAAGGCATTTATTTCGATCTATGACTGTCACTAGATTAGGATCAGTAAGTGCTAGTAGGTTGAATGACAGCTTTTGCAGACTGACCTCTGATACCCCACGTGGAATTTTATAAAAACTGAGCAAATTTAAAAAGAGCTTTATTTTTTTTTGTATGATTTAAAAACAGAATTCTGAACAATGGAGTGTTTTTATTATTTGTTTTTATAGTGTGTATCACAAACATTTTGGGAAGAGTTTTCACTAAAATGTCTTCTTTTATTTCCTACAGGTCAGACTTGCCAACAAAAACACAAAGTTGAAAAAAAAGGAAAACCTGCGGAACAATGTTTTAGAAAATGTTTACTTTTTAGAAGCAAGGGGATTAATGAGTTCATTTAACCTGTATCCAGGAAAATGTTTAGCTTTAGGTTGCGTAACTAAACCCTTTTTACTGTAGCATATTATCAAGTATGACATGTCTTGGATTTAAATGCGCACATATTCACTGAGCACAAATATGATATTGGCAAGTTAACCTGAGGAAAGCAAAACTCACATTACTAGGTTTCTCAAAGCAATCTTTACAGTGTCAAAGCCTTTATAAAACAGCTTTTGCTCATGTGAATATACGCGATTAGTGTCTATTTCTTTACCAAGATTTTTTTTCCCCAATGCCAAAGAAGCCAATAAAACATTTGCTTGTTAGACTTTTCTGCACAGACAGGATTCATTAGCTTAACAATGCACAGATGTACCCAAGACAGGTTGTGTCACAAAAGAACGCATGGGTGGAAGGTTAGGAAAAACACAAAAGTACTTTAAAAAAAAAAGCCCCACACACAATTCAGCTTTACAGGTTTACAACATATCAGTGTCATTCCTTGGGAAAGGCACGCAGAGAGAAATTTAATATATCAGACAGCAATTTGCAGTAAACTTGGCTACATCTGAACCTATCTCTAACACATGCCTTAAAGCAGAGAAAAATACAGGGCTATCAAAATAACTGTCAGCTATGTAATATGATGTTCTTGTTCAGAGTTAAGTTAAGCAGAATGATCAGTACAGAAGTGAACAATGGTCAAAGTTCTCCTGGGTGATAAGGGATCCAATGATTGCTGCCTATGGCTATAGAATTTTAGACCTCCTAGTCTCCATAACAGGTCTGATCTATTCTTGTCATATGTTAGTCATGGGGGACTGTTACATTTATTTCAGCTTCTAAAATGTGGCAAGAAAAATATACTTTCTTTATTGTTTGGTGACAATGTGGCACTGGTCACAGTATGTTTATTTAGGACGTTTAATGGATTCTACTTTCCAGCTAGTATAATTGTACTAAATGTAATATATACCCTTTAAAATAATGGCCTATAAATGCATCAGAATGCATGAAAAACTGACATGCAGCTTTGTTTTTAATTCACGACACAACACAATACACAGATGGTTCACATCTGTAAGTTGTGGTGCGTTGAAACGCATGCCCATTGTAGTGCTGGGGTGGTACTCAAAATGAATAGCACCACAATGCAATACATTTTGTGTGTTTGCACACAATGCAGTGTAAAATAATGCTGAACAGACATAAATCTCTGTTACTGAGAGATCCAAAGTACAAGTTCACCTTTTTCAAAAATTCCCTCTAGCTACCTCAGTTAAAAAATCTGTGTAACCCCCTTCCTCCTTGAACAACTGCAGCCTCCTGCTCTATCTTCTGCATTACTGGTAAAAGTCTAATACTGGACTGCCTGTACCTGCATACTAACTGTATGACTGTGTCCTATTTAAGTCAATGGAACATTAATGAGCAGGTGCTGCCACTCATGCACTAGATTTTTATCAGTTGGTGACAGGGCCGTCTTTAACGCAGGGCAAACTGCCTTGGGCCCTGTCATTGTCGGGGGGCCCACCAAAGCAACTGCTCCTTGAGCCCGCGCTGCCCGCAAATTGGGGTCCCCGTCCGATGATAACACTGCCGAGCGCAGAGAAATACATTGGTGTATTCCCCGGCTAGCAGGGCGGGGCCAGGAGCTCCACTGCAGCTTTCACCCCGCCACATGCAGCCTCTATGCTCAGAGCTGAGATCGGAGTAGGAGCACTGAGAGCCTTGCCTCCGGACCTCTGAGAGTCCCTCCCCCAGACATTTGAAAGCCCTGCCTCTGGATTTCTGAAAACACCATTCCCAGACTTCTGAGGGCTCCGCACCTAGACTCCTGAGGGCCCTGCACCTAGATTCCTGAGGGCCCTGCACCTAGATTCCTGAGGGCCCCGCACCCGGACCTCTGAGAGTCCCGCCCCCAGATATTTGAGAGCCCTGCCTCTGGACCTCTGAGAGCACCATTCCAGGACCCCGGAGGGCCCCGCACCTGGACCCCTGAGGGCCCCGCACCTAGACCCCTGAGGGCCCGCACCTGGACCTCTGAGGGCCCCGAACCTGGATCTATGAGGGCAGGTGGTGAGCCCGGCTGGCTAGGTAGGTCCTTCTCCCCATAGAGTGCTTGTGGACTGTTATCCTAGCCCTGACCTGTTGTCTATGAACAGTACAGCTGTACATTGCTTAAAGGTAAAATTTTTAAATCGTTACTTAATTGATCATCTCCTGTACTAGATCCGCAGTCTCAGGTTATCTCCTGTACTAGATCCGCAGTCTCTAAACATTTCCTGTACTAGATCTGCAGTCTCTGGTTATCTCCTGTACTAGATCCGCAGTCTCTGGCCATCTCCTGTAGTGAGTCTATCAGTGAGCAGTAACGATGTTCAATGAATGAGCAAGCAAAAATTATTTGCTGTAACCTCTAGCAACCAGTCAGTGAGCGGTAATATTATGCTGTAACATCTGGCAACCAATTGCAGTCTGATCTGTTGCAGTGATTTTGAGTTATCCTTCTATTTGCTATATGTCTAAGAGCATTCAGCAGTATGGGCAGCATGAAAGATAAGTATTTACATTCTTCTTTTCAGGTGTCAAGCAAATTTGACAGTGTAGATTGGAAACAGGGTTGCTTTAAAGATAAGGTAAACCCTGGTAGGTTTTACTTCCTCTTTATTTCCCTGCAAAGGTAAAGCATAATGGGCTACTATGCATTGCATAGTAGCTCATTATGTGTCGCTTTCCTGAAACTGAAGCCCGCAATGTCACCGTTGTAGCGATGCCACCGCTGTAGCAGGGAGCGTCAATCTTCGCCCCTCTTCCTTCCTTCCGGGGGCCGCGAACTCCGGCTTTGTGACTGGCTGGAGTCGCGTGACGTCACTCCCGCGCATGTGCGCGGGAGCCGCCAGTCACGGCATGACCCCTATTAGAAACGGCACAATGTGCCCCTTCTTCCCTAGTCATCGGCGCTCGACTTTTTCGTAAATATCTCCTAAACCGTGGAGGTTTAGAAGATATTTCCAGCACCTTATTTCCAGCACCTACAGGTAAGCCTTAATATAGGCTTACCTGTAGGTAAAAGTGGTTGTACAGGGTGTACAACCACTTTAAGTGAAGGATATGCTAATAACTGAAAGTCAAACACTGCTTAAATACATACATATATATATATATATATATATATATATATATATAAACTTTTTTAGTTTTTTAGTTCATTTTGTTCAGGTATTTTGTGCTGTCTCCTCCTCTAAGCTCTTTTTTACAGCACTGACTTGTCAGAGTGCAAACCTACTATCAACCACTTTGCACCTGCCCACAAGGTACTGTGGGCGGGTGGCCACTGTAGGCAAAGTGACCTACCCGGGGATAGGGCGTGGGCATGCAATCCCGTCACCTGACTCCCGCTGTGATTGTACACAACGAGACCCCGTCCAATGATTTATGGCTGGGACCTGCTGATTGTCTGTGTGCTATCACAGCCCAGAGCTCTGTGTTGGTAAACAGCACAGAACAGCACAGAACTTTGAACAAAGGGAATAATATGTCAGGCATGAAAGTCTCGAAAAAGAGCAGGGGCATGCAAATCTTTCGCTGGAACCCAGGAGCGGTCTGTAATGGGATATCTCTTCCAATGAACCAGATACCGTAAGCCATGACCCTGCCTTCTAGATCCCAGAATCTTAGAGACTTCAAACTGATGTTGTCCATCAACAAGAGCAGGAGGAGGTAGCTGTTGAGTTCTGGAGTAACGATTGAAATTTGCCTTTTTGAGGAGAGAAACATGGAATACGGGATGTATCCGGAGAGAGGAGGGCAAATTTAACCGATAGGAGACTGTCCCGACTCGAGCAATATTTCTGTAATTACCGATGAATCGAGGGCCCAATATGGTAGAAGGTTTTTTCAGTTTTACATATTTGGTTGATAGCCAAACTCTGTCCCCCGCCACATATGGAGGTATATGGAGGTATATGGCGTCTTCGTTTGTTGGAGAAAAGCGCGTACTTGCCTTCTGACTTCCGTAGTAATAAACAAATCTTTTTCCAGTGTAGCAGAATATTTTTCACCTGCTGATCTGCTGCTGGTACACCAGAAGAGGGTTGAAGTAGGGGAAGAGTCTGAGGGTGATAGCCTAGAGCTGCGTGGAATGGTGTGGTACGAAGATCACTGTGCCAAAGGGCTTTAATGGCGAATTCAGTCAAAGGCAAATACTCAGACCAATTGGAGTGTAACGCATTCACATAATGTCGAAGATAGGTTTCCAGGGTCTGGTTCATGCTTTTGATTTGACCATCTGTTTGAGGGTGATGTGAGGTGGAGAGTGAGAGCGTTACTCCCAGTTTCTTACAGAATGTTTTCCAGAATCGGGAAACAAACTGGGATCTGTGGTCTGAGATGACATTGGTAGGTATGCCATGATGTTTCACAATATGGGAAAGGAAGAGGGTAGACAGTGCTTCCGCTGTAGGTAATCCTGAGACATTTGGAAAAGTGATCCACCATGACCCATATAGCAGTCATGCCCTAAGACTTGGGTAACTCTGTAATGAAATCCATAGTCAAATTGGTCCAAGGCTGGCGAGGTGCAGGAAGTGGTTGTAACAGTCAAGCAGGCAATGTGCAGGGTACTTTCTTAGCAGCACAAGTTGGACAGGCAGCCACATAGTCAGTAACATCTTTTTTCATATGAGGCCACCAGACATGACGCTGCAAGTTCTTAAGAGTGATGGAGACACCAGGATGACCGGATAACACACCATCATGTGCCCAGAGGAGTACAAGTTTTCAGAGGCTAGGGGCTATGAACAAGCGACCTGGTGGTATCTTCGAACCTTGAGGAACATGATTCTGGGTATCTAGTAGCTGTTGGGAAAGAGCCATAGCGATCTGTGTGACAATTTTGTAAGGTGAGATTATATACTGCTCGATACGATAGGTCGATCTTCTTCAGAAGTAACAAACTGTCCGGAAAGAGCATCTGATTTCTTATTCTTATGCCCAGGGATATAAGAAAGAACAAAATTAAAACGGGAGAAAAACAGAGCCCATCGAGCTTGACATGAATTCGAATGTTTAGCAGTCTGAAGATACAGCAGGTTTTTATGGTCAGTCAGGATAGAAAAAGGCTTGGGAGCCCCTTCCAGAAGATGTCGCCATTCAGATAATGCCAATTTGATGACCAGTAGTTCTCGATTCCTGACATCATAATTCATCCCTGCTAGAGAAAACTTTCTAGAGAAAAACACCACTGGATGGATTCTACCAGACTTAGGCTGTCTCTGGGAAAGCATGACACCTGCTCCTACTTTGGAAGCATCAACCTCAACCTCAACAATGTACTGGAGATCGGGATTTGGATGTTGAAGAACTGGAACCTTGCTGAAAACGTCTTTTAATTGCCGGAAAGCTGATTCCGCTTTGAGGGCCACACCTTGCAATTCGTACCTTTCTTAGTCATAGCAGTAAGGGGGGCAACAATGGAGGCAAAACCTTTGATGAAGCACCTGTAGTAATTTGTGAACCCTAGAAAGCTTTGGAGCCCTTTTAAAGTGGTCAGTTGGGGCCATTGCAACACAGCAGAAAGATTTTGGGGGTCCATTTGGAAACTGGAAAAGATTAAAACGTCGTCCAAGTAGATGATCACAAAACTGCTGCTGAAAGCGTGAAAAATGTCATTCATGAAACGTTGGAAGACAGCAGGGGCGTTACAAAGCCCAAATGGTATAACCATACATTCAAAATGTCCATTGCGGGTGTTGAATGCTGTCTTCCACTAGTCTCCCTCTCTAATTTGAATCAGGTTATAAGCCCCTTGAAGGTCCAGCTTAGAGAGGATAACGGCTCTATTAAGTACGTCAAACAGTTCTAGAATGAGAGGCAAAGGGTAGGAGTCTTTTATGGTGATTTGATTTAACCCTTGATAGTCTATGCATGGTCGAAGACCCCCATCTTTTTTTTCAACAGAAAAAAAAACTGCCCCTACTGGAGAAGAGGGTCAGATAAAATCTCTTTCCAGGTTGTCTTTTACGTATTCCTCCATAGATTTTTGTTCAGTCAATGATGGGGGATAGGTCCTAACTTTGGGAAGAGGTGCTCCAGGAATCAAATTAATCGCACAGTCAAAAGAACGATGTGGAGGTAAATCCTCTGCCTTTTGCTTGCAAAATACATGTGCAAACCCATGGTATTCATGAGGCAAGGCAGGTGGAATGGCCATGGAAGCCAACAGACAACCAGAGAGTCTTTTGGGTTGAGACAAACAGTTCAGATAACAGGATGGCCCCCAAGAGGTTAATTCTCCATTTTCCCAATCAAAAGAAGCGTTGTGTTGTTGCAACCATGGGTAACCAAGGATAACAGGCAGAAGTGGAGAATCAATAAGAGACAGGACGATTTCCTCTTTATGGAGTGTGCCTACCTGAAGGGTGATTGTCGTAGTCTCAAATTTTACAAGGTCATCTCTCAACAGTTGTCCATTCAGGGTGGTGATGCTCAGGGGTCTAGACTTAGGAACAAATGGGATGTTATCTTCTTCAGCAAAAGTGTAGTCCAGGAATATGCCAACGACTCCAGAATCCACAAAACCCTTGCAGGAGAGACAAGTTTAGAGGCTAAATAGAAAATTGCGGGGACAATAATCTTGGTCTTGGAGGATATACCTGTTTGGGGACAAAAGGAAATTACTACCAAGGTAGCCAAAATTCGGACTTTAAAGGCATGGAAACATAGAAATTAGTATACAAATTCCCTGTGATGGGAAATATAGAGTATTTATTGTGAAATTATTTTATATCTTCCAAAATGTATCAAAAACAGGGGCCCATGTGTATCTTGTATTGCAGAAAGGGACCGTCCAGCTACTATGAGTACAGCATTCAGCCGTCTTCCAGGGGCATGCCGCCATGGTATCATTCACATGCACCATATACTAATAGAGGCTATGGCATACACCACCAGCAATGCTTGACCTAATTGAGGTTCACTACTTTTCTATGTCACCATATACCTCATGTTCATTAGCTGGACAGTCTCTTTCTGCAATACAAGATACACATGGGCCCTGTTTTTGATACATTTTGGAAGATATAAAATAATTTCACAATAAATACTCTATATTTCCCATAACTGGGAATTTCTATACGAGGCCTACCAAATCAAAGACAGTGAGACTTGCTCTCTGTTTCTCTTTTGTTACGCCTTTGAACCTTGAACGTGTCCTGAAGAAGCCTCAGGGCGAAACGTGTAGACGCACAAGGGCTCACTGTACTGACTGTATCAGTTTTCATGTTTTTTATCTCTTTTTGAACTTTGTATTTGTTTATGTATTTTTTTCTAATAAGTTATATACATTTTCTCACTTCTCCATTGTTTCCATGCCTTTAAAGTCCGAATTTTGGCTACTTTGGTAGTAATTTCCTTTTGTCCCTATATGCTTTGGATGTGGCATTGGTAGTGATTTTCTCCCCTATTTTCTCAGATATACCTGTTTGGTCTAACCCAGCTCTTCCAACACTGGTTAAACCCTGCCTTTTACTAGACAGGAAGGGCAGACAGATAAAAAAATGTCATTTACATCCACAGTACAAGCATAGGCCCAATGCACGCCTCCTTTGTTTCTCTGACTCTGTTAGGTGGAGACGGCTTACTTCCATGGTTTCCACAGGTGCCTGGGATTCAACTGAAATTTCAGGTTCTGGCTGAGGGGGTGCTTGGAAGTTAGGGGCCAAACAGAAAACTGGCTTAGGAAGCTTGCGAGTTCTAAATCTCTCTTGGCACCTTTCATGATACCAGACATCCAGACGAACACACAGCTCTACAAATTTTTCAAGGTCTTCTAGGGAATCCTTATAGACTAATTCGTCCTTGATGCGATCTGTAAGATCTTTTCACAAGGCTGCACGTAATGCCCTTGAATCCCAATTAGTCTCAGCAGCCAGGGAATGGAAGTCAATAGCATACTGTGCCACAGACCTGGTACCTTCTGTATGTCCAAAAGTGAGTACTCAGCTGCAGAAGTTCTATCTGGCTTGCTAAATACAGTCTGGAGAGAAGCCAGAAATTTGTCAGCATCTTACAGCACAGGATCATTGTGTTCCAGGTAAGGAGAGACCCAGGCCAGGGCCTTCCCCTTTAACAAGGAAATTAAAAAAGACACTTTGGCAGATGAAGTGCTAAAAGTCCCAGGATTGTTGTGGAAATGCAAACGGCAAACATTTAAAAAACCTTTGCAGTCCTCAGTATCACCACCAAATTTTTCAGGCAAGGGAAGTTTGGGTGGCATGGAAGAGGGGGGTTGGATTGGAGCAGGAGTAGGAACTGGAGTCTGGACCAGTGCAGAGGGACCAGGCAACCAAGATTTAATCATAGCACAAAGTTCATCTAACTTGGCATCCAGAGAAGAAAGATTCTGTTCATGGGCTCCAATCAATTGTCCCTGACATGAAATCACCTTAACAATCTCAGTAGGGTCCACTGCCATTGTGGCCCGTTTGTAATGTAAGCTACCTGTGGTAGGTTGTGTCCAAAGTGGAGCTTGTATGCTGAGGATTTAGATGAAAACGTAGTCAGGCAGGTCAAGTCGGCAACAGATCAGGCAAAATGGTACAAAATCGAAATCGAAAGGATGGTCAGGCAGGCGGAGGTCATACAGGAACTGGTGGTGAAGTACCAAATCAGAAGGCTGAAGAGTGGTCAAGAATTCAGGCAAAGGTTCAATACACAGTAGTCAAACTCACAGAGCTATCAATACACCCAGGGAGCAAGTCCAAACAAATGGGCACTGAGTAACAGGAAGTGCTGCTATTTATGGGCTGCTTAATTGTACATTGTCCACAGCTGGCAGTAGGTGGAGCTAGTGAGTCCAAGGCAATGCATCAAGCTGGGAGAACATTGCAATAACTCCAGAGCTCCTCCGTGGCACAACAGGTAAGACTGCAGCTGTGGGACCAGGAACATCCCGATTCTAAGACACCCAGGTACATGACAGCCTCCATTAGTAGTATAAAAAAAATAAAAAGATACAAATTACAATATATATACCATAGTTTGTAGGCACTATAACTTTCATGTAAACCAATCAATATACGCTTATAGGGATACCACCAAAAGAAAGTGCTATTTGTGTGAAAAAAAATTGCAGTGTGAAAAAAATAAAGCAAAGAAAATATAACATATACAATTGTTGCACAGGACATATTGCGATTTATTGTTATTAAAAATTACCTTTCCATTTCAATATGAAGTGCTTTAATTGTCTGTAAAATTGAAAGCAATACAGCAACCTGGAGGCATTCTGCAAATAGCTGGAGTACAAAACTTCCTCAGAAATGTAATCTCCTGTTTGTGTGATTGGCTCACTGATTTTCCCAGAAGTCTGCACCCTCTGCAACAGAAATGTAATTTTTCGTGAGATACTTCTTAAGGGTTTAATATTTCTAAATTGTTGCAAATACTGCAACTTTTCTTATCAGAACACTGCAAGTGCACCAGGTGATTATAATGAACCAGTCCCTCCCATTCAAAATCAGTCTGCACAGGACATTCTCAAACTAAGAACTTTTACTTCAAAGCTGAAATTGCACATTGATTACCCAGAGGGGACTGTGTTTTTCTCAACAAAAGTTGAGTTACTCTTCAAAGAAAGCCTGTCATAACTGCCATTGCTAACCTTGTCAGTTGCATGCCATGTTAATCCATATTTTTCAATTCCTTAGGTCAGTAAGCCAGAACAAGTATGCAGCTCAGGAAAAGCTGCGTGAAAATCAGAAGTCCTAATCCCATACTTCTTACAGGTTAGTGATTTAGGCATTGCAATAAGAGGGTCAATAACGTACTGTATATGTATTGTGGTGCACTGCAGTGTTGGTCCCTTCACAACTACTGTACCCTGTGTTAGGGTTCCATTCAAAAGAAATGGTACCACTATAGATCACATAGGTGGGAAGCTAAAAATGTTGTGGTGACACTTTAAAACAAAACCTAATCTATCAAGATTTAACAGGCATACAGTATATTTAATTAATATCAACAGTATAGTGGTTCAGGACAAGGCTGACTACATACTGGAATCACGTAGGCTACTATCGGATACTAATACATACCAAATTCTCCCCTGTGACCCTACTCTCCAATTTTCTTTAGAAACCAACATACTCATTCAAAGGGTCCTTGAAGATGAGATCATTTCCAAAACAGAAGCCTCTTTCCTTAAGAAAAACTTTTACCATCTGCCCAAAGATCTCACCAACCCCCCTGGCCGCCCCATATTGGCAGCTATGGATAGCGTAAAAAGTGGATTCTCAGTTTATATAGATCAATTCCTTCAGCCCCTGCCACAACACCCACCCTCTTATATACGGGATGGACCCCATCTATTAGACTTGCTTAAGCCCTATACATGGGAGCCCACCTACTGGTGGCTCTCTCTAGACGTGTCATCTCTGTATACCCCATGACGTGGGGATAGAGGCGGTTGAACATTTTTTGGCCAATGATCCCCACACCAATTCCCCGCAAGCTCATTTCATCTTGGAGGCCCTACAGTTCTGCCTCAAACATAACTATTTTGAATCAGATGAAACCCATTTTCTGCAAATAAATGGCACAGCTATGGGGGCCAACTTCGCCCCCAGCTACGCCAATCTCACAATGGGCTTTTGGGAACACATGTATCTCACTGCTAACTATCCCTTTGCCACCCATGTGATCTACTATGGACATTACTTTGATGACATAGTGATCATATGGGATGGTTCACTTCAGGAAATCAACACCTTTGTGCAATATTGCAACCAAAACTCCTTGGGCTTATCCTTTACCCATGTCTCCAATCCCAACTCCTTAGCTTTCCTAGATTTGGAATTATGTCATGAAAATAGAGCTATATATGCAAAAACTTTATCAAACCCACTGCAGGGAATTCCTTCATTCATTTTAACAGCTGTCATCACCCCAGATGGGTCAGCAATATCCCACGCAGCCAACTCTGCCATCTCCGCAGAAATTGTATTAGGGGCACAGACTATGATACTCATGGCCAACTCCTTTCACAGAAATTCACTGATAAGGGTTACCCCACTTCCCTGATAGAGGGGGCTTTCAACAACTATCACAGTTTACCCACTGGTCCTCGTATATCATCACCTCCTGCTGCCAAACAACCTACGCGATTCATTACACAATTCTATACCAAATACAAAAAAATGGAAAAATTCCTAGCTGCACATTGGTCAATAATGCTTGAAGACCCTCACTTGAAGACTACAGTTGCCATTAAACCCAAAATAGCATATAGGAAAGCCAGAAATATTAAAAGCAAAATCGCTCCTTGTAAGATTAAGCCCACTCCATCTACCTCAGCATCTCTGGTCCTCATCCCACTAGTGGGGATGTAACAGTGCAAAAAACCTCTCTGACATGCCAATCACAGCCAAAAAACTTTTTCTGTTAGGGGGAAAAACTATACACTAAAGGAATTTTAGAAGTGTTCTACAGACTATGTCATATGCTGCCTCACTTGTCTGTGTAGGCTGTTCTATGTCGGAAGGACCATTAGGGCCCTTAGAGCACGTTTTGGTGAACACAGACACTTCATTGAAAACGGCCGTGACCATCATAGCGTTCCAAAACATTTCTTGTTGCACCTTCTCTGTAATTTATAAGATTTTGACCCCTATATGTGAGCATCTACTCAATTAAAATTTCTGTTTTTTCTTGTAGCAGACCCTTATGGTCTCATCACATCTATGACTTACAACCATAGTGTCACGAGAGCCACGTACCTGATGTGAGACCGGAGTAGTGGGGAGGCCTCCCTTGCACCTCGGGTCCTTGAAGCCTCTGCAGATGGAGACAGAGACTTGGTGGACACCGATTGGCACGGGTGCCAGGGGTGTGGAGCAGCGTGCAAGCCTTAGTCCGAGATCCGAGCCGAGGTCAAGTCCAGTTGGGCAACAAAGTATAAAAGGGTTAATCAGAAGAAGAATGGTCGAGATCCAAGCCGGGTTCGGTTCCAATCTGGCAGCTGAGCACAAAAGGGGCAAATTAGTAGAATGGTTAAAGTACAAATCCAAGGTCAATGGCAAGCGGCAATCAAGAGTAGTCAAATAGGTTTCCAGGTCACAACAAGTTCAGACAGATCACACACTAGCACAGGAACAAGGGGGGGCTGAAGATAATCCAGCAATTTGGCAGTGTCTGGGCTGGGCTTTATATAGGGAAGTTTGAGGTCACTTCCTGTGTGCCTCCTGGGCATTTTCCCGCCTTTTTCCATTAGGTTGAAGTCACTTCCTGTGCATGTCCTGGGTATTTTCCTGCCACTTTCCATCAAGTCTTCTGCGCAGGTGCGGGTTATCGCACTGAGGAGTCTTTGGCGCATGCTCAGTTGGCACGGATTTCCTCTTGCGGCAATGCGCCATTGGTGCATGCATAGTAAGCCCTGGACTCTTAAGCCCCATACACACGATAGGACTTTGTACAAACTTTCACTTGGATTTTTGTACAAAGGGAGTTGGCCAGAAGTTTGTCTTGCATAAAGACGACAGGACTTTTCCAGCCAACTTTCACCAAATCACGTGTTTTTTTAGCTCTTTACCACCACTTCTGTATTGTTGTCTGATATTGAGTCAATCTCGCCACTTTTATTGGCGAGATTGACACATTGCGAGCCGGGTTCACACTGGTGCGGGGATCCGTCTTGGATCCCCGCCAATGGCAGGCACTGTGTTTGGTATGAATCTTGAGGGGGAACTCCACGCCAAATTTTAAATAAAAAACCGGCATGGGTTCCCCTCCAGGGGCATACCAGGCCCTTAGATCTGGTATGGATTTTAAGGGGAACCCCCTACCTCGAAAAAACGGCATGGGGGTCCCCTCAAATCCATACCAGACCCTTATCCGAGCACGCAGCCCGGCCGGTCAGGAAAGGGAGTGGGGACGAGCGAGCACCCCCCTCCTGAGCCGTACCAGGCCGCATGCCCTCAACATGTGGGGTGGGTGCTTTAAGGAAGGGGGGTGCCCTGCGGCCCCCCCACCCCAAAGCACCTTGTCCCCATGTTGATGAGGACAAGGGCCTCTTCCCGACAACCCTGGCCATTGGTTGTCGGGGTCTGCGGGCGGGGGGCTTATCGAAATCCGGGAGCCCCCCTTAATAAGGGGGTCCCCAGATCCTGGCCCCCCACCCTATGTGAATGAGTATGGGGTATAGCGTACCCTACCCATTCACCTAGGGAAAAAAGTGTCAATAAATAAAACACACTACACAGGTTTTAAAATTAATTTATTAGGCAGCTCCGGGGTCTTCTTCTGACTTCGGGGGTTTTCTTCTGACTTCGGGGGTCTTCTGCCGACTTCGGGGGTCTCTTAGGCCTCTTCTCCCTCTCTCCGGTGTCGTCTCCGCGCTCTCTGGTTCTTCTCTGGTGCCTTCTTCCTTCTGCCGGGTTCCTCCGCTATCTTCTGCTCTTTTGCTGCTCTTTTGCTAGCAGAGGAGCCCGGACATCTGGATCATCTTCTTCCCTCTTCTCTTCCAGAGATGTTGACACGACGCTCTCTCCGGCTGTAATGCTGTCTGTGCGCTCTGCTATGATTTACATAGGCGTAACCCTGCCCCCCTATGACATCACAGTCCCGGGGCATGCTCTGAGGACAGCAGCCGCCTTTACTACCTCACCATTTTATCTCATGGAATGGTGATCCGCTTATGAACTGTTTATAGAATGAATAAAAGTGATTTTTTATTATTTTTAGCCTCAGTTACACTGTCTTTTCGCTAACAGTTATTGATACCTATATTTAATTAATAGGTTGTTGTGTGTCTGTAGAAGCTCATTATTCTAGTGGGAAAACATTCAGTGTGTGAAAAATGAGAACATTTTACATTTATTATACATTAGTTTACAAAGTGCAGTACAACATTATTGCATTTTGCTCAGACATGACATCATGCACAATGCGATAAAGTTGACTGAGGAGAAAAAAACAAAGCTTATTTTAAATGATACTGTACATGACTACATCAAGGTACCCCTCCAGGCAGATATTTCCATTTAACCAAAGAAAATGTCTTTCTTGCATTTTTACAAATAGGCCTCAACTTTTTTGTGTTGCCAAGTAGACTACAGAGCTATTTTCTGCTAATTTTCTAATCGCTTTGAATTTTCCTGGATACACGTGTAACCTATTGAATAAAACAACACAGAGTGCTGATTATAGCCTTGTAACATCTGTAAAAGTTTAGTAAACTAGCAGTTACATGAAAAAGTCTAATACATTTTTCAGATATTGAGTTAGTAAATTTAATTAAAGCACAACTCCAGTAAAACTAAAACTCCTTCCTGGCAGTGGGTCTTCACCTGCACTGCAAGCATTGACTGCTCGTTTATGTCTAGGGGATGGCTAAAGCATTTTATTTACCTGATTCTCTGCTCCCCCATTCTCTGGCTGTGGACTGTTCCTCGGCATCCTCATGTCCAATGTGGGGCTAGGAATCCTTGTATTGGTCTTGATGACGACAGACTGCTTGGAGTGCAGTAGAGAAGAGGCTGCAGAGACCGGTCTAGCAGCAAGGATGGGTCTGCAGGAGCGGAGAATCAGGTAAGAAAAATGTGCTTTTACAAATTCCCTAGACTTAAAAGAAAACCCCTGCAGTGTGGGCACAGCCCCACTGCAAGGAAGCAGTTTTAATTTTCCTGTAGCTCAGCTTTCCTAGGAAGTAAGCTTCATTAATGGCTTTTTTAATTGTAGTTAAACAGTGAGTGGTGCCAATTCCTCCCCTAAAGAATATCTAAACCCAGTCACTAAAAAACTTATCCAAGCTTTAACATTTTAATCTCATCTAAGCTTTATATCAACTAATAAATGCTATTATATATATTAAATAAGCTCCTAGTGGGCTGACAACTGTTTCCCAATTGTGATCCTGCATTGTCACTCTGCCACGTGCTCCTGGTTATGACTTAAAGAGGCACTGCCAACACATATTGTGCAGAAGTGGTTCACTGTTGTATCTATTAGGAAAGCAGTCAAGAACAATGATGTAGAGCCAATGCTGGAGAAGGAGCTGTAAAAAAGGGTCAGTTCCCAAACTTACATGAGTATTTTGTAGTTTTAAGCTCAAAGCTCCAAAACTCTCAAAAAACAAAATCCCATGTAAGTAAATGGTGGCCTTTCACATTTGAGTGCTCAGTCACCTGTAGACTTCAATGGTAAAGCCTGTAGATGCTCGTATAAAGTGCTTTCAAGCATTTATTCCAGGCGTATTTCATGTGTTTTTAACCTGTAAAAAGCCTAAATACACATGTTAAATGCTTCCAAAATGCTCATGTATGCTCATAAAAACACAAAAAAATGCTCAAATAACAATGCCTGAAAACACCTGAAAATTGCTCTGCTTGGGTGTGAATGCAGCCTCAAAAAGGTGAAAAACTATTTTATGAAAAAGCAATCATTACATTGTTTATGATACACAGTGTTTTAACAAATTAAATGCCATCCAATATACTCTAATGTATGTCCAGCTTTAGCTTTTTTTTTTTTCGTTCAACCTGTGGATTAGATAAAAAAAGACCTGATTCTCTCATCCACACACTCAATATGGATGAGGGAATCACTCCCGCTGTGTTATTGTGTTCTGATGGAGGAGAGCCATCCCTACAGTCAGAACATATTGAAAAGTGTTGCCAGCTATAGCCGGTGGCACTGATCATTCAAGAACAACCCAGTAGGCTGGTTGTACAGAAGTCGATTGGTAGTATTGACTTCTGTACAACCAGCCTGTCCATACTGTTGAAATTTGGCCAGTCCCTGCTGAATCGGACTAATTTCGATCCATATATGGCTGCCCTAAGTTATGTATGTTTTATGATTAATTAGATTTAATCTGGAATACACTTCTAGTTGTTTTTCATTCTTCCTGCGGCTGAATGAAAGATATTGAAACAGATTCCTACATGAATGGACAGAATATCCCACTGCAGGCTACTGTATTCTGACAGCCGAATCCTGTCAGAATACCTAAACAGTGCCTGCATCTGATTGGATACAGGTGCTGTTTGGCCAACACTTGTCCATCTGGCTCAATATGGACAAGTGTCCATTCTGAGCCATATGTATGGCCAGCTTTAGAGCCCATACACACTATTAGATTTTCTGCAGATTTTTGTATTCAGATGTACCAAAACCATATAATATGAGGTCAGAAATTTAAGTCCCATACACACTATTAGATTTTCTGCAGATTTTTGTCTTCGAATTTACCAAAACCATATAATATGAGGTCAGACCTTAAGAGTTTCAATTTGTGTGCAATCAGGTAGGCCCCTGCACTACATGGTTTTGGTAAATCTGAAGACAAAAATCTGCAGAAAATCTAATAGTGTGTATGGGGCTTTAGTCAGTGTATCTTACTGGTAAATAATTGGCCACCTAACCTTTGCAGTTCATATGTCAGTAAATAGAGTATTTTTTCCTTTCAGCTCCTAGATGGTGTTGTACAAAGCTTAAGAGCTGTGGTCAAAATATTCAAATCCCTATGGACCAGCTCTTAAGTCAACTTTAGTCAAGCAAAACATATTTTTAAGGTTTACAGATTTAGAGCAAACTCCCAATGAATAACTGAATATGAATTGTGTGGAGGGATATTTCATTGGGTGATCCCCCAGGCTGTGTGTGTCCCCAAAAGATATACATTAATTATAATACCCAAATATTAAAGGATGTACGCTATGGGATCCACTAAATGCTCTTACGCTGATGACAAAGTCCATATAGAAGGAATGAATTTTCAAATCAGTATACTCAATAGAGGGTGAGGTCGATGATTAAATCCATAAGTAAAAGTCCATAAAAGTCTATATGTTAAACATTGGTCCATACAAGACCAGGAAAGATTAAACCCAGTTTGGTTAGTTATAACTAAATGGTCAAAAAACTCACAGTTGGTAGCACCCCATGGAAGAGAAGTAACACAGCAGACATACCAGATAAATACGTGACTTTTCTACCCATACAGGCTTAGACACATGCACCTGTAATCAATTCCAAATGATCTCAGAAACATCTCATACTGATGTCAACCATTGAAGCCTATCCTCACTGGCCCTAAATATGACTCTCTAAAGCCTTGTACACACGGTCCGATTGTTGTACGACCGAGTATCTGATTTTTGTCAAAAGCGCGTGTGCAGAATTTTGTCTAGCATACTAACGATACGCAAATTGTCGTTTGACAAACACAAACGTAGTGACCTACTATGAGAGTATAAAGAGGAAGTTAATTTCTCAAGTGCCACCCTTTGGGCCCCTTCTGCTATTTTTGTGTTAGTAGAAGTTTGGTGATTTGCGATTTTCAGATCGTACAAAACAAATGCTTTTTAAAATACCTCTGGCATTACTACATTAGTATCACCAGCAAAGCAGCTTCATTATTATCCCATTAAAGTAGATGAGAATGTGCGCTGCATTTCGACACTTCATCAATTGCCGCGTCACGACTGTTAATTCTAGATTACGAACAGTTGTTTACAAGACCAAACTCTTCCCAATCGTTCCTTGATTCCGATCATGCGTGTTTGTACTTTTGTGTGACAATTTCTGTACTGACCATCTGAAAATCAGACGTTGAGTTCCCATCTGGCAAAAATGTTATAGCCTGCACATCCAGCTTTTGTCTGACGAAAAAGTCAAATCGGCTGTCAAATGAACCATACTAACGATCCGAAAACAGCTCGTCTTACGAATTTTCCCTTCTGATTTTCGTATCGTGTGTATGAGGCCTTAGTCTGAATGACACATTTGTTCTACAAATGGCAACCTTGCCGATTCATTGTCTTAATATTGATTTCCTTACAAAAAAATTATAGTTTTATTAATGTAATATGTTTGAATAATACTGAAGACCTTTTTAATTGCATGGTTTTTTGATTAATAGCCTGAGGCCAGGTACATTTTTTTAAAATTAACAGCATACCACCATAAAAACATGCAGTAATGACAACAATTTACTATCTGCAGACGGAACTTCCCATGCACCGCTTTTTTGGACCTGTAAATGTTTATATAGGAGGATACAGATGAAAAATTGAAGGGAACTGTATGTTCTTTTTAGCAAATTATAAAGTAGAAGTGAAGCACAAACAAATATACCAGTTGGTGATGCCTGATTCAAGCACTGCATAATAGTCCTCTGCCCTCTACTGGAAGCACTACAAAAACATGACAGCATTTCTGCCACTTCCAGTATTACCACTCATTATCCTGGTAAAATGACAAACTCCTCCCAATTTTAATAATTATGTAAAGCCAAACTGCAATGCAAATTACTTTTTCATATAGTAGGGAGTAGAGAAGAACTTGTGTCAAGTTTTTAATGTTGTCTTTTTTTTAACGTCAGGAAGCTTTTATACTCATGTCCTTTCTATTTGACTTCTGTCAGACAAAACAGGAAGTGATATATATATAAAATTAATTTATACAAAGTAATTCATACAAAGGCATCTAAAGCAATTATATTTTTTATATACATTTATAACAAAACTTTAGATTTCCTTTGAGTGCATAAATGTGACATTGCATATGGTCCTTCAAAATCACAGATCGCACATAACAATCAATATCCTATTTATCCCATCTGGAGTGAGGAGTAGGCATGAACAAACATTCGTTAAACAAAACAAAAACATTTTTTTTCCCCATTCTAATGTTTAGTCAGGATGAGCAAACATTCCAAAATCAGTTCTGACTGCACTCTATAATAATATGAATCAGGGTGATTTAAATTGAACAAAAAAAGGTCACTGCCCCCACCTATAACTGGTCTTCACAGTAAGGAGCACCGGAAGGGCAAACGCATGTCAAGTAAAACCAAAGAATTTCCAAGCTCAACTTACCAACCAACCTGCGACCAACCGAATTAACCTGTCTAACAGTATGCGTTAAAACACAGGCTTTTAGTTGCACACATTTGCAAATGCATGCGTATTGTATTGTTGACATATTGGTCAGGCAACACACTGACATCTTTGCTGCCATTGTGCAATGTACTGGGTGTTCAGTGTGTTCCTGCGCCTTTAAGGAGGGGTGGGCTCCCTCCAGTAATCTGCCCTTCATCTATCCATCAGAATACATGTGCTCCCACTGTGGAGACACTTAAAAGTTAGAGTTAGGGTCTGCAGGATACAGGGTGCCTTGCCGGGGCCTACAGCTTACGCATGTATTTGCAAATGTGTGCAACTAAACCCCTGTTTTTAACGCATACTGTTAGACAGGTTAATTGGGTCGGTCTTAAGCTGGTTGGTAAGTAAATTGAACCCTATCTGTCTAATTTACGAACCCCAGAGATTATCGCACCCAGAATGAATACCTAATTATTGGGCCACCTGTTACGTTTTACAAACAATGTTACATTTTGGATGGAACCTGCACAGCCCAGACTTTTCAGATACCGTAATTGATGTAGTTGGGGAGCAAATTGACATCAGTATCATTAGGAATCCTAGTAAGCATTGCTATACAAATGGATTAAGTGGGGAGGGCCACAATTCATATTATAGTGTTAAATGCAAAAAAAATCAATAGGGGAGACATCACACTGTAAAACCAGGAGTACCCATATCTCCCTGTTACAACAGATAGCTGAGATACAAATTTAATAATCCTGCTTTTCAGGCTCCAGTACTGCGATTATGTAAACCTTATGGAAACATATAATGCAGGAGCTTCTGTAAATAGGACTTGAGGACATTTATTTTAAATAACTGTCAGTTTTACTGTACTCAATAGATACTGCTTTCACAGATTTTACTTGTAGCAAAGCAATGTCTGCAGCTGACCTTTTTGCACCTATCCCATGCACGGGGTTAGATGAGGTAAAGTTGAACAGGCTGAGCATTGCCTAAAATGAGAAGTTGAGTGATTTTTTTCATGAATCACAAATCTGCTAAACATGGCACTAGCTCTCACTAACATATGCTAAAAATCACATTTGGAAGGTCTTCACACCTTTTACGCACTTAATCTTCTTCTTTGTGTTCCCCTAACTGTCTGTAGTGTATAATGTTTCACACAATCTAAAAACACATGCCAAGGCCTCTTGGAAAAATGTTACCACTACTAAAAAAAAGTTCTTATATGCATGTGCCTCAGTGTTTTGTGAAGATTATCAGGATTTCATTCCATTTTAGAAAATCTAGACTCAAGACTGGGAACAAGTGAAACAAATTTACAAAAGTGAAATACTATGAAAAAGTCTCTCCGTTTGTTTTGTCATGAAGATTGGACAGGTTATGCTCAGGTTTGGTCTTCCACTGAAAAAAGGCTGATTATCTCTTTCCTTAGAGTAATGTTATTAGCGTCACACAGTACTCTGATGCAAACCATATGTCAATTTAATTGCCAGATTTATGTGAAGATTTAAGACTTATGGGCTCACCTGGATGAGCTATGAAGTCTCCTGCCATATTCACCTATCATGCTATGACAAAAAAATTTAATTCTAATAGTTATTGCTGAAAACGTTACATACCAACACATTTTATTTATAGAAAGATTTACTAAATCAATAAATATTAAATAAGAAAAAAAAATGAATTTGCATATTTATAAAGATGTACTTTTTTTTGTCATTTTTCTGCTATTTGCTGCAATAAAGCATTCTTTTCATTCACAGTTTTTTCTAAAAGTGTTTGTGCAGTTCTACAGATTTAAAGTGCAGTGCTTGCCGCATTTTTGGACACATGATTTTACTGAGATTTTGCCGCGTTTTTGTTTTACACTGTATATAGCTGGTTGCTAAGGAGGGGGCCGGGAAGCCAGAGGAGGAAGTCCGGAGGAAGAAGAAGTGGGGAAGAAGAAGACATTTTTAATAAAGGACTTGTCAAAAACTGTCTATTGCTTTTCTCACACTACGCTACATTTTTTTGGTTAATGGGTAGGGGTACGATGTACCCGATATTCATTCACATAAGGGGAGGCCGGGATCTGGGGGCCCCCTTGTTAAAGGGGGCTTCCAGATTCAGATAAGCCCCCTGCCTGCAGACCCCAACAACCAATGGCCAGGGTGTTGCAGGGAGAGGCCCTTGTCCCCATCAACATCCTTTCGAAAAAACGCAGGCACAAAAATGCATTGATGTGAACATGTTCCATAGGAACCCAGGTTAAAAAAATTCCCTGCATTTCTGCAAAATGCATCAAGAAACGCATTTGTGTGAATCGAGCCTTACAGGGTAATTAGAATGGGGGGGGGGTTAAGTATATTATAGGATTTGACTTGACTTCCGCTTTAAGAGTCAGTTCACACTTGTGTGACCTAAAAATAGTGCAATTTGCATTGAGATTTTACTCTGCCACTTTGATGCAACTGTGATGTAATTTTGATGCGACTGAGTGCGACTTTGTTATCTCTTTTGGCTTTGACCAATGTGATCATTTTGTTTGTGTGCCACAAAGTCTTTAGATATGTGCAGAACGGAATTTTTTTTTAGTTTTGTTTGGCTTCTTTATTTTCGAATGAATTCCAAATTGTCTGAATGATTCGAATTTGAATGGGTCGAAAATTGATCGACCGATTCAAACAATGTGCTGGTTGTTAAGGAGCAGCGTCCTTAACAACTAATGACTCGTCAGCTGTCAGCAGGTTGGGATGGAGGCACGCAGTCAACATATTACAATTAGATTTAATAATAATAATAAGTAAATAATAATAAACACTTAATTGTAGCTGGCCCAAGTATACTTATAGTAATCCTTGGCTTGTTATTTGTAAGGGATTAGACATCTATCAGGAAGGTCACTCCCGATATTATATCTAGATTTACAGTCTTCTCACAAGCTGTGTTGTTAATGCCACATTGTCTGGATCCGTGAGCCTTTGACTCACAATTTTCCGGGAGCTACGATGCACTCTGCAGGGTTTCCCCCTTCCCCCTCCCCTTTTGGGGCGGGGGGATGCCTCTGCATTGTGCATCAATGTCACGCTCGACGTGCTGCTTCGCTCAGAGAGCGTTGCCGCGCCGACAGTGCTTTCCATCTATTTAACGTGTCAGGGGGTTTGGCGCCAAATGCCGAGCGACGTGGCTGCTCGGATGTCGGCGCTCCCCCTTCATAAACACACTCAGTGCGGCGTTTGGAGGTGTGAGCCGTGTGTGCACTTATGGGCTCCATCTGGGGTGGCAGATCTGTCCTGCAGGCATTTCCAGACTACTACTCATCACGATTCCCTAGGTTTCAGCATCAGGTATTTAATTAGTTCCAGCCCAATATTGCACAGGGATTAGGCTCTAAATGGGTTCCCATTCACATAGTTTTAAGTGGGTGTTTTTGTATTTATTGGTATTTTTTTTCCCACTCCCTGGTTACATTTATTTTTCCTGTACCTTAACCGATAGGGTTTTGCTATACATGTTAATACGCTTATTCATTCATTATTTGGCAGTACCTCGACAATCATAGGACACATTCATGGTCACACCCTGGAGACTGTCCTGATGGGAATTCTGCGTCCTTGGATGTCGCCTTTTACGGGCCATGCATACGGTTCTCGCAACCACAGCTCCCGGAAAAGATGCCCCTTATAAAGGGGGTTTCCAGCCATTTGTGTTGCACTTTCTATACACAGCGATTCTTGGAGCACATCATATCCAATGGGGGTTTTTTCCCCCCTTTTGGCCTTTTTTTCAAAAGACAACTAATCTAAGGATTTTTGTATTTTATTTCATTACAGATGTACACATGCTTGCTCCTGAAGAGTGGATAAAATTCCATGACACGCGTCAAACTTTTGTATTTATCATGTTTAAACTGATCATTTGTTTTTATTATCTCCTATTAGAATCATGTACCCCATGTAAACAATATATGAATTTTGTCAATATTTTGGTATTTATTCCTAAAAGTAATGGGAAGAGGTGTTATACCCACAATCCTTCCCTGTGGAAATGTGTCATTCATGCTTTTTATGTATGTATATAGATTAAATATTGCGATAATAGTCAGTACTATGTATTATTATTCAAATCTAACACATAAAAATGCCAATCATTAATTATTCATATTGACTGCGTGCCTCATTTAAAGTCCCACTCTGCTCCTTTTCTCTTTCTTATACAAATAGGGATGGAGGCATGACTAGGTCCCTGCCTCATTTAAAGTCCCAAAAAATTTCCTTTTTTCCCCACTGACAGCTGAATGTAAAAAACAGAATGCCGGCATTGAAAAAAAAAAAAAAAAAATGGCATGGCAAGGGGAACCCCATGCCCAAAAAAAAAGTGTGAAGTCCCTCCCAAAATCCATACCAGACCCTTATCAGAGCATGCAGCCTGTAGGCCAGGAAAGGGGGGGCAAATGAGTGCCCCCCCTGCTGAACCATACCAGGCCACACGCCCTCAACATGCGGGGTTGCTTTTTGGCAGGGGCCCTGCCCCTCAAAAAAGCACCTTGTCCCTATGTTGATGGGGACAAGGGCCTCTTCCCCACAACCCTGGCCGTGGTTGTGGGGGTTTGAGGGTGGGGGGCTTATCAGAATCTCTGAGCCCTCTTTAGCAAGGGGGCCCCCAGTATAGTCCACTAAACCTCTATGTAGGCCACAATGTAAGCAGTATAGTCCACTAAACCTCTATGTAGGCCACAATGTAAGCAGTATAGTCCACTAAACCTATATATAGGCCACAATGTAAGCAGTATAGTCCACTAAACCTCTATGTAGGCCACAATGTAAGCAGTATAGTCCACTAAACCTATATATAGGCCACAATGTAAGCAGTATAGTCCACTAAACCTCTATGTAGGTGTCATAAACCATGAAATTAGACCGAGACAGAAGTACAGTTAAATCACACTAGTTTAATAATAAAAGTAAAAAGAACAAATTTAGTCAAAACATAGCCAAAGTTTAGTAACCAGAACGGATAGTCAGCCAAGCCAGAAGTCAGGGATCCAAGTAGTGGAACAGCAAGCAGGATCTGGAGCAAGAAGGGATGTCAGCGAAGCCAGTCTTTAAACAGAAACGCAGGAGATAGGTTCTTGTGATGTGACCAAGGCGAAGGCGGAGCTCCTCTGGACTGGACGGCTTAAGTAGGCAGGACTGACGAGCAGGATCATCAACAGCTGAGTAACTGTGGAGAGAGATGGGAGCTGGCAATTAGCCGACAGCTGAGCGGCCATCTTAGAGAAGGAAGGGTTGAGCCCAGCCCTGACAGTAGGCCACAATATAAGCAATATAGTCCACTAAACCTCTATGTAGGCCATAATATAAGCAGTATAGTCCACTCAACCTCTATGTAGGTCACAATGTAAGCTGTATAGTCAATTAAACCTCTATGCAGACCACAATATAAGCAGTATAGTCCACTAAACCTCTATGCAGGCCACAATGTAAGCAGGATAGTACACTTAACCTCTATGTAGGCCACAATATAAGCAGTATAGTCCACTAAACCTCTTTGTAGGCCCCAATCTAAAATGGTTAGTCCACTAAACCTCTATGTAGGCCCCAGTCTAAGCAGGTTAGTCCACTAAACATCTATGTCACTAAATAAAGTAGTACCTTTGTTTTATGACCGGTTTTGTGCATTGCCGCTCGATTGACCTCCACTCACAGATCTTTCTGACGGCGTATCATGTTACGATTGCTCAAATGACACAACATGATTACTGTACATTAGTGTCCTAGACCCATCACTAGTGCAGTACATCCAGGTATAGGCCCACTGCAGTCCCCAACACCTTCATGATATGTCTCCACTGTCCCACTGCTCCAAGAAAACTTTGAAAGCTTCACCTCAACTCCTCCTTGACTATTAAGTGTGTTCTGGCTCATGAGCAGAGGATCAATAACATATAGTGTCCCAACATTTTTACAAACAAGGAATATTGGCTAATAAATGTACACACATTTAGAAGTGGGTGTGAGACAAGGAGGGTTTAGCTGCAGGATTTGAACAATGTTGGCACTTGTCAAGTCTTTGTCCCCTGGCAAATGGCATCACCTTCCCTTTTTTGATGTCCTGCAGCACCACTATGTCTCCAAAAAATGGCACAGGAAGTCTAAAGTCCAGCATTGTGGAGTCAACTGGTGGCAAACCAATATTACCACCACACCCAGTTCAAGGTTGGTCGACTAATTCTCAAAAATGTATGGCCAAAACAGATGTGACTTTTGAGGGATTGCTAAATCTTGTATTGTACTCACACACATTGGACTTGATGGACTTAGTAGTAGTAGTCTTTTTTCAACCTTACTTACTATGTAACTATGTAACTTGACAGTGAAGTTCTCAATTTGGAGCCATGGGATCTGTCACCTGGACCCAGCTCAGATCTTGTCTTACTTTGCCAAATATCCCCTGACATGACTCACAGTGTGGGCAAAAGCAAGCCAGAAAGAGACCGAAGTCTTTGTGAGCCTGTTTTTTGCCCAAGTATTTGTCATTTATTGCTTATTCTGTATTGACATGTTGAGTTTTTTTAGCTGCAATTGAAACACCCATTTACTACATTTGCTAAGTAGGTAGTGCCTTACCATTAGCATGGAGAAGGAAGTTGTGGAAGGAGCTGTCTGTGTTGACAGGTAGCATAGTTTTGTTTACCAACACATGAGGGCCAAGATGACAGAGTATTTGCAGTGTGTGCATTCATAGTAGTGTAGGTGTCAGAAGGTCAAGCAGGTTACACCCAACAAGACACAGGGTAGGTAAGTATTTCATTATGTTTACTATTAACTTGTCCAAAAACCAGTGTGTAGGGCAGGGGCAGGCAACCTCAGCCCTCCAGCCGTTTGGAAACTACAAGTCCCATAAGACGTTGCAAGATCCTGACAATCACAGGCATGACTCCTAGAGGCAGAGGCATGATGGGATTTGTAGTTTCACCACAGGTGGAGTGCCGAGGTTGCCTACCCCTGATGTAGGGCATCAGTCACTTGCCTGCCGTTGCCTTAATCGTTTTTTGTATTTTTCCCAGGTCATGTTTTTCCCCGTTGTACAATTGGCAGAATGAGTGCTGATATGTTGCAGTGTTGCAAGGAACTGGAGCAAATCAAGGAGGCTGCTACTGCTTTACAACGCAGAATGCAAGACTTCATGCTGGCTAAATTCTAGTTTCCTCTGGACTTGTATTCTCTTTTTGTTTATATTTGTCTATTTATGTTGTGTTTTTTTTTGCGTTTTTTTTCTCCCACCTTTTTTATGAATTTTTAGATACCAGTTTTTATACCATAACTCAGTGTTTATCAAGTCCTCCAATAAAAACAGGTCATGTTTTCAGGATTGCACATATTTGAAACGGCTGTGGGAATTCCTAAGGCAGTGAAATTGATAAAATCACATGTGCTGAATAATGGCAATCAAGAAAACATGCCCTGTTGTTGTAGCTTGAGGACTGGAGTTGATAAACACTGCCCTAACTAATGTTAATTTGGGAAAAAGTGCAAGTGAAGTTATGACTACTTATGCTTTGGTGGGGTACAATATACTTTTTTAAACTAAATACACTAGCAAGGTGGGTAGTTCTGTTTTCCCATCTAGCTTAGTGCTGACATGTTACAATAACAACTTTGTCTGCTTAATGTTGGAACATAATATATTTTATGCTGTTTTTGGTAACATAAAAGACAAAAAGGGAAGGTGCAAACACCTAGTGGCTATCCTTTAATCCATAATTGAATTCTTAAAATGTAGGTACTCCCAAACAGCAACTCTTCTAAGCCTTAAAAACACACCGTGTCTAAACATGTGCTATATCCCATCATGGGATTTAAGCTGTCGCATTTTGGGGGTACACCCCCTTCCTCAGTGTAGCGTCTGTTTATACCCTGTGATGTGGTATAGAGTACATGTTTAGACGCTATGTGATTTTTAGGCTTAGAAGATTTGCTGTTTGGGAGTAAGGCAAAATTTAAATAGGTATTAAATGGCATTAATTGTGCGTGCCTTCCATTTTGGTGTTTTTGGGAGTTGATAGCAGATTACCCCATCTGAGAAAGGCAACATCCACCCAGTCTTGGGATACTGATGTCCCTGTTGCCCTTCACTTTCTAAAACCACTTAGCGTTGGAAGTGACTGACTTTTTTAAGTGTAGCTAATGTTTTTTCATATGCCTGCCTACCAAAAAACAAGGATAAATGTGGAAGAACCTACATGTTCTCAACAATTAATTGAAATAATAAGAGCCAGAGTTGTGCGGTGGGACAACGGGGACATGCTTTCCATCGATAGCACCCCAAAAAATTCCATTCTACCAGAAACTGGCCTGCTAATTCCTGCCACTGCTCTGGGTTGGATGGGGACTGTGGAGAAAACAAAACAAATAAAAATTACTACTTCAGCACATAACATTGCAAACAAATTTGATACACTAATGTATAGGCAACATAAAGATACACTTAAAGTAGAACTAGGGGCCAAACTTTTTCCCCTGTTTTAGTTAGGATCGAGCAAGGGAGAGTTCTAAACCCCTGTCCTAATTTTGGGGCCCTATCTGTGTCCCATTGCAGAGATTTCCCTTCACTTCCTGTCCCATAGCCAAACAAGAAGTGAAAGAAAATATCAGCTATTTAAAGGAATTTCTTAGGGACCACGAAATCACCAGAAATAATGTCCCCATTTGAAAAATTCCCAGCTATTATTTTTTGGGGAACAACCCCAAATTTGGGTCCTTAGGTTTACTTTAACTTTCAATGATAATGATAAACAGGACAAATAGAGAGGGTGAATATTCCTAACTGGGGCACAGACTGCAATAAAAACTGACAGGGGCTCAAATCCCTCTCCACTCTGTCCAAACCTGCACCAAAAATGTTTGCCTTTTGTTCTACTTTAAAGGGGATTTCCAGACAAAAGTGAAAGATAAACTGATCTGCTTCCTCACTCCTCTCAGGGGGAGGGGATAATGAGTACCTGTTTTGGACAGGGACCCCTCCCCACTTCCATGAGAGCTTGAGGGAGCAAGATTCCTTGTTAGTTTGGCCCCCCATCGTTCCTCTATTGCTGGCCCAGTGGACAGGTAAGAAGTGTCATAATCTTTCAAGTCAGCAACTACAGTATTTGTAACCGATGACTTTGAATTTTTGCCTGGTGCAGAGGGGCAAACTGCTTTTGCAGAATAATAAGGCCTCATGCATTCTGTACAATTTTGCATCTGAAAAAAATTCCTCTTTAAAGCCACATTTTTGTGAATTTTTGATAAGCCAGTAAGTAAATCTAACTGGGAAAAAACACAGGAAAGTTAACAGACTAGGTGTGTATGGACACAGGATAACATGCTGGGGAGGTTACTGTAGGAAAATATGCCTGTAGCCAAAAGAAGGAGAGGCAAAACCAAACAGTATGCATGATTCCAAAGAGGACACTCCCAACATATAACAATATTCAGAATTATGTAACCCAAAAAAATGACAGAAAAAAATTTACAAGCACAAACACATCGAATGAAAGTTGGATTAAGATAAAACATACCTTGATATAGTCCTTCTGCAGCACTTGAATAATAGCTGAACATGTCTCTGGAATGATCACTCCCAGAGCTTGAGAGAGATCCCCATGGTAAAGTTCAGATCCTGGAGACTTCTCCCTGTGGCCAGATAAGGCAAGGTTGCTATTAGTCAGGATTATTCTCCTGAAGCTTCGGCAGCAAAGGAAAAAATTGCTCACTGTTGAGCAACCAATTTTTGGTCCAGGAGGTCCTCTTTTTCTTTCTCTTGCAAAGAGCTAGGGTCAGAGCAATTACTCCTATCCCTACAATAGCAAGATTTCTATTATCTGCCATAACAACTGGTCCTCGCACGAAAGACCGTATGATGACGAAAGCTCGATCATGGAAAGCCTGCTAGCGGAAGGGGCCCAGAGGGGTCACACACAAAAATTAACTTCCTCTTTATACACTCGTAGTACGTAGCTACATTAGTCTTTGTGGAACGAAAAATTTCGGATGTCAATAGCATCTCTAAAATCATGGACACGCTTTTGACAAAAATCAGACGTTCGGTCGTCCGAAAATCTAATTGTGTGTACAAGGCTTAAGACTGATAAGTAGGAGCAAAGAGCTTTGGCCCTACTTCTTTAAAAAAAAACTGTTGTGCATGTAGGCTGGCCATATTGAAGCACAAGCACCCACATTTTAGGTAATGTGCTTTTAGGCTCCATTCACACTAGCGCGTTTTTTGATGCATTTTGCATTTTGCAGAAATGCATGGGAATTTTTTAACATGGGTTCCTATGGAACATGTTCACATCAATGCTTTTTTGTATCTCTGCGTTTTTGGAAAGGGTCGGGGACTTTTTTTCATGCAAAAAGCAGCGTTTTGCATGTAATGGATTTCAATGGACAAGCATCAAAAACGCAAGTGCACCGTTTTTGCAGCGTTTTTGCAGCGTTTTTGCAGCGTTTTTGGTGCGTTTTTGCCGTTTTTTATTTATTTTTTTTTTTATTTTTTATTTTTTTGCAATTTTTTTTTTAAGACTGTAAAAAAAAAAAGAAAAAAAAAAAACGCAAAACGCAAATCGCGGCAAAAACGCTACAAAAACGCTGCTCAAAAACGTGCCAAGCATGAAAAAAAAACCTCCAAAAACGCTCAAAAGCAACATGCATAGGTGTGAATCGAGCCTAAGGCCTGGTTCAAGCCTATGCAGGTTGCAGTTGGTGCATATTTCAGGTGCATTTTGCATTTTTTGCTTATTGATCCATTGAAGTCTATGGAACCAAAAACACAATCTGCTGGTCCCTGGTCCTTTCCATAAAATGCACAGATGTGAACATGACCTATAGAAAACCATGTTAAATGGACTGTAGTGTTTTTCTGCAAAACTGAAAATGCACTAAAAACTGCATAGGTGTGAACCAGACCTTCAACAGTCCAAAAAATAGAAGACACAAGGTGCTTGAACAGCATGGATCAGTAGTGGGCAGCCATTAGGCTCGATTCACACGAATGCATTTTTTGATGCATTTCGCATTTTGCAGAAATGCAGGGAAATTTTTTAACATAAGTTCCTATGGAACATATTCACATCAATGCATTTTTGTGCCTCTGCGTTTTTGGAAAGGGTCGGGGACTTTTTTCCTGCAAAATGTAGTGTTTTGCATGTAATAGAATTCAATGGACCCGCATCCAAAATGCAAGTACCGTGTTTTTACTGCGATTTTGCTGCGATTAGCATTTTTTAAATTTTTTTTTTTACACTGTATATAGCTGGATGCTAAAGAGGGGGCCGTCCTTAACAACCAATGAGTCATCAGCTGTCAGTTGGCTTCCCACTCAATGTAAAATAAAAAATGGCAGCTAAAAAAAAATCATGGAAAAAAACAAAGTGGGGTCTCCCCCAAGGGCCATACCAGGCCCTTGGGTCTAGTATGGATTCGGAGGGGACCCCCACACACCAATTTTTTTTTTCTAAATGGCGTGGGGGTCCCCCCAAAATCCATACCAGACCCTTATCCGAGCATGCAGCCTGGCAGGTCAGGAAAGTAAGCCCCCCTCCTGAACCATACCAGGCCGCATGTCCTCAACATGGGGGGATGGGTGCTTTGGTGCAGGGGGGCTCTGCGCCCCCCACCCCAAAGCACCTTGCCCCCATGTTGATGGGGACAAGGGCTTCTACCCAACAACCCTTGCCCTGGTGGTTGTCGGGATTTGCGAGCGGGGGGTTTATCGGAATCTGGAAGCCCCCTTTAACAAGGGGGCCTCCAGATCCCGCCCCCCTATGTGAATGAGTATGGGGTACATTGTACCCCTACCCATTCACTAAAAAAAAGTAGTGTAGTGTTAAAAAATACAGTAGACAGTTTTTGACAAGTTTTTTATTAAAAATCTTCTTCTCTGCTTCTTCCTCCGGTCTTCCTCCATCTTCTCCCACATCTTCATTTTCCGGTCTTCTCCTTCTCCCCCTGCTTCTTTTTCCGCTCTTCTTCTGTCTTCTTTGTCTGGTGTTCTTCTTCCTCTTCCTCCACTCCCACCAACGACCCTCCTCCGATGCTGTGTCCCACTGATCTGTCGGCGCCGATGTCCTGCATTTCTTAAATAATGATGGGGCGTGGCAATAGAATTACGTCATCTGGAGGCAACGCCCCCTTGTGACATCAACGCCCGGGGCATAATGGGTCCAGGACGTCACAAGGGGGCATGGCCTCTGGATGATGTAATCCGATTGACACGCCCCATCATTATTTAAGAAATGCAGGACATCGGCACCGACAGATCAGTGGGGACGCAGCATCGGAGGAGGGTCGTCGGCTGGAGCGGCGGCCAAGGAAGAAGAACACCGGACAGAAGAAGAGCGGAAGAAGAAGCAGGGGAAGAAGGAGAACACCGGAGGATGAAAATGCGAGAGAGGATGGGGAAGACCGGAGGAAGAAGCGAAGAAGAAGTGGAGAAGAAAAAGATTTTTAATAAAAGACCTGTCAAAAACTGTCTACTGTATTTTTTAACACTACACTACTTTTTTTTTAGTGAATGGGTAGGGGTATAATGTACCCCATACTCATTCACATAGGGGGGCGGGATCTGGGGGATTCCAGATTCCGATAAGACCCCCGCCCACAAACCCTGAACAACCACTGGGCAAGGGTTGTCGGGAAGAGGCCCTTGTCCCCATCAACATGGGGGCAAGGTGCTTTGGGGTGGGGGGCATAGAGCCCCCCGCCCCAAAGCACCCATCCCCCATGTTGAGGGCATGCAGCCTGGTATGGTTCAGGAGGGGGGAGCGCTCGCTCATCCCCTCCCTTTCCCGACCTGCCGGGCTGCATGCTCAGATAAGGGTCTGGTATGGATTTTGGGGGGACCCCCACGCAATTTTTTTTACATTTTGGTGTGTGGGGGTCCCCTCCAAATCCATATTAAACCCAAGGGCCTGGTATGGACCTGGGGGGGACCCCACGCTGTTTTTTCTTTTTTTGCCGGAAATTCTTCTCTTTTACATTCAGTGGGAAGCCCGCTGACAACTGATGACTCATCGGTTGTTAAGGACGCGGCGGCTGGCTTACTGGCCCCCTCCTTATCAACCAGCTATATACAGTGTAAAAAAAAAAATAAAAAAAGCAAATCGCAGCAAACTGACGGTAAAAACACGTGTCTACAAACGTGGCAAGCACCGCAAAAAGCACTGCAGAAATGCTCAAAAGCAACATGCATAGACTTGAATCGAGCCTAACATGATGAACATGTCAGACAGGAAAATTCATGTATTATAAAAGCTTAGTAACAAATGTGTAAATAGTGTGCAATAGAACACAACAGGGAATTTATATTCAAACCAGGATACAGGCTGCAGACTGTTATCTCGCCTGCTTTGGGGTGTCGCAAAGGCCCCAGGAGTTCTGAAAACAACGTTTCAGTCTCTGGGCAGACAATATTACGGTTCACCGCCAGTATACCAATCCCACATCTGGGTTAACTTCTCCAATCCACTGGGTAACAGGATCCTGGGCTTCCTATGCAGTATCTTGGGAATAATGAGGAATAAAAAGCCTTGATAGTGTGATATCGCTTTAAATGTTTTATTAAACAAATAAGAACAATCCCCCAATGGGGTACTTACATGTACCAGGTGCATCAGTGCACCACTCTGTATATGGCATGAAATATTACAACCGCTGGCTTTGGAATGGTGTATGCTTCCTCCTAGGCAGATAGACTGCCTTTCGTACCATCCTGGCCCCATGCAAGACATGCTTGACATCGGCGTAGACAGATCAGTGGGATGCAGAATGGGAGGAGGGTCATCGTCGGGAGCAGCGGCAGAGGAAGAAGCACACTGGACAAAGAAGACAGGAGAAAGAAGAAGAAAAAGTGGGAGAAGAAGCCCAGAGGAGGAAGATGTGGGAGAAGATACAGGAAGACCAGCAGAAGAAGCGGGGAAGACTTGTCAAAATCTGTCTACTGTAGATTCACACTACACTATTTTTTTTTGGTTAATGGGTAGGGGTACAATGTACCCCATCCTCATCCACATAGGGGGGAGGCCGGGATCTGGGGGCCCCTTGTTAAAGGTGGCTTCCAGATTACAATAAGCCCTCACTCACAGACCTCGACAACCCCGGCTAGGGTTTGTCAGGAAGAGCCCTTGTCCCCATCAACATGGGGGCAAGGTGCTTTGGGGTGAGGGGCGCAGAGCCCTCCTGGCCTCAAAGTACCCACCTCCCATGTTGAGGGCATGTGGCCTGGTATGGTTCCTGACCTGCCAGGCTACATGCTCAGATAAGGGTCTGGTATGGATTTTGGGGGGGGCCCGATGCCATTTTAAAAAAAAAATTGGTGTGGGGGGGTCCCCTCCAAATCCATACTAGACCCAAGGGGCTGGTATGGATCGGGGGGGACCCCACAATGTTTTCTTTCACAATTTTTTTAAGCTGGCAATCCTTTATTTTTATATTCAGCTGTCAGCAGGGAAGCCCGCTGACAGCAGATGGCTCATCGGTTGTTAAGGACGCGGGGGCCGGCTTCCTAGCCCACTCCTTAGCAACCAGCTATATACAGTGTAAAAAAAACCCCAAAAAATGCGAATCTCTACAAAAGCGAGGTAAAATCGCGGTAAAAACGCAGTTAAAAAACATGGAAAGCACAACAAAAAGCACTGCAGAAACTCTCAAAAGCAACATACATAGATGTGAATCGAACCTTAGTGAGAACTCCTGAGTACTCAATAATTGTCTCCCTCGAAGGGACCACAACCCAAATAATGGGGAACTATACCTGTCTTCCAGAACCCATCTCTGGTATCCTGTACAATTTCCAGGTGCAGTTTGCATTTTTCAATACACATTTTTGATCCATTGAAGTCTATGGAACCAAAAACCAGAAAAAAGTCCCTGGCCCTTTGCATAAAATGCACACATGTGAACAGGACCCATAGGAAACATGTTAAATTGACTGTATTGTTTTTCTGCAAAGCTGAAAATGCACTAAAAAATGCATATGTGTGAACCAGGCCTTAACCACCACATTTTGTTTTACACTAATGTATGAAAGAACTAATAAATAATGGTACAAAGCAAATCCACAAATGTGAAGAACTAGCCTTCTGCACATCACAATGTAGTTATACAAATCCAAATTTCTAGAATTTTGTTACTCTTGCTCTACAAATTTGTTTAGCATTATCCATTGTAACATGCAATATGTTAACCAGGGTGCATAGCCTCTAGATTGGGACTATATGAGGTCTCAAAATCAAATTTTGTGTCCCCAAATTATTAGACATAGTGTTCCTTCTCTTGATTTGTACCGGGACACACAACTCAGCATGGTCTCACAATAAGGCTCGATGCATATCTATGCATGTTGCTTTTTAGCGTTTCTGCAGTGCTTTTTGCTGTGCTTTTTGCATTTTTGTAACCGTGTTTTTGCCGTGATTTGCGTTTTGCAATTTGTGTGTTTTTTTTGTTTTCTTATTACATTCACTGTATGTAGCTGATTGCTAAGGAGCGGGTCGGGAAGCCGACCGCCACGTCCTTACCAACCGATGAGTCATCAGCTGTCAGCAGGCTTCCCCGCTGACAGCTGAATGTAAAAAAAATTGCTGGATAAAAAAATTCACAGAAAAAACTGCATGGGGTCCCCCCCAAAGACCATAGCAGACCCATTGGTCTGGTATGGATTTGGAGGAAATACCCCCACTGCAAAAAAAAAAATGCGTGTGGTCCCCCCAAAATCCATGCCAGACCCTTATCTGAGCATGCAGTTGGGTAGGTCAGGAAAGGGAAGGGACGAGCGAGCGCCCCCCTCCTGAACCACACCAGGCCGCTTGCCCTCAACATGGAGGGACAAGGGCCTCTTCCCGACAACCCTGGCTGGTGGTTGTCGGGGTCTGCGGGCAGGGGGCTTATTGGAATCTGGAAGCCCCCTTTAACAAGGGGACCCCCAGATTCCACCCTCCCCCCATGTGGGTGCCCATTCACCAAAAAAGCAGTGAAATGTAAAATAAAAACACAAGTCCTTTATTACAGTCTGATGTGAACAAATATTGAACCGATCTTCTAAAAAAAATGCATATGTTTTAAATATGATTAAACTCTAACAATGAATTTCTCTAATTTGTCTTTCTTGGTCTATTAAAAATATGCCATCGGAAGTGTAAAATATGAAAATTAGTACTGCGCAATACTATATAACGTGAGTATATATACAAACAAATGTGAAATGAATCATGAATTGTGAAAAATTCATATGTACTCAAACTTAAATCAAATTAAAACAAAATGAATTGAAAAATAAAATTCCAATGTGTTGTCCTTTACATCATCATAGCATCTCAACACTGCCAAAACAGCAAAAAAAAAAAAAAAGATCCACATGTATGTGATATTGTCCATGGGTACATACAACAAAAATTGCTAGATTGAATAAAGTGCCCATGTGTATTCCTTTAAATCTTCAAAATATATTTAAAAATTGCAAAAAGCAATCCAAAATTATTCGTATGTGCTTAATATTATCCTTGTGCACCACTTAGATGTATCTCATAATATTTTAAACCCTTCTCATTTATATAGCTTCATACTTCCATCCGTGACTGTAAATGTGTAGAGTAGATCATCAGAAAGCGCAAATCCCATCACTATATCATATATGCTCTAACCTTATAGCCAGACCTAACAAATAGGTCATATGCACATATGACAATAGGTCATATGATTTGATCTCCACTCCATTATTGGAAGCTGCACAATCCACTTCCATCATAATAATGTCCAGTGTGAGCAGCGGTACCTATATTTAATTTGATTTATTTTGTTTTATTCCTTCCACTTTAAGAGACATTTTTACATATAGGGGTGATACTATTTGGGTTATGCCAGTGGAAGTGTTTTGTTATACTTGTCCAGTAAGTTAAAAAAAATAAAAAAACCCTGTTTGATCTTACCACAAATTAAGTGAATCTTGTGACTTTCTGTAGGGAGCTGACAAAAGAGTGTCTGCTGCCCTAAAGCAGATTGCTAGCTTTGCTCAGTTTATCTCTAGGGACTACAGATGGAAAGAGGAGAGAGATGTGTTCTGTAGTTAAGACCAGGAATGAGCTTTACTTGCCAAAGGATTTGTATTGCTATTTTTATTTAATTTTTAATTTTGAGATTTGCGCATCCATGCCTCACAGTAGAGTCTGAACACTTGACTTTTCTCTGTTAATATACACAGGGCTTTTTTTCAGGGGGAACTTGGTGGAACTCAGTTCCATCACCTCTGTCTCAGACCCTTTGGTGCCTGCTCACCACAATCACTTGTAAACACAGAAGTCTGGTTTCTGTGTTTACAAATGACAGCTCTGCACTCTGTATGTAATGCAATCCTGGTATTTAATGCCCCTTTAACACCCTCCTACTGTTTGTGAAATTTGACTGGCCACACCCACTATTTGATGTGATTTGAAGGGTGTGTGTAGGGGAGGGGTTTTGGGGGATCGTGGTTGAGTTCCAGCACCTATTATTTGAGAAAAAAAGCCCTGAATATACATATATATATATACAGGGCTTTTATATATATATATTGTACAGGACACCGTGGCTGGGTCCTGGAAGGACGCTATGTTTCCCCTCTGTTTGGACTGTGCTCCCTTTAAGGGAACAAAAAAGGGTTAACTCACCTGTCAGAGGAAGTGGGTTTAAAACAAGACAGGAAGTTAGAGAGGGTGTGGAGGAGTGTAGAGGAGAATGTGGATGGTGTTTTTTGGTGTGCAGCAATAGTGAACAGCAGTGTCCTGCCTGGAAGCCTCTTGCTAGGGGAATCTACCTGCAACAGAAACTAAGGACTGCTTAACTGCAATAGCAATTCTGGACTTTGCAAGTCGGTGAGACTGAAACCTTTTTCTTTTTGTTTTGCTGCTGTAAAGCTATTTAAGTTCAATAAATCTCCTTTTGAGTGAAAAGCCTGTGTCCTGCGATCTAGCTGGTTCCCCAAACTTTACAATATATATATATATATATATATATATATATATATACAAACAAGTTTTCTTTTGCACCCTGTCTATGAATAATGCACAGTGAAAGATGATTAAAGTGTTACTAAACCCAAGACCCTGCATTCACTATATCTGGTCTCCTACAGTACACAGAACATGAAAATGCAATTATTTTAGTAAATATATCCTGCTAAACACCTTTTCTCATCAGCAGTATATAGCAGTGTTGTGACTTCTATCAGTGTCCAGCCAAGCACTGGTTAAAACTTGTAGGAGGAGTTTTTTTTTTCTGATTGTCCCATGAGACTGCAAGACCCCTGTCCCTCTGTCTAGACAGTGATGATTGGCCCTGCGCTGATTACATGCAACCGCCCAAGAAAAAAAACCCTCTCTAGCAATACACACCAAACTGAGCATGTGCAGTAGCCTGACTCCATAGACTCTGTGTTATCCGTCGGCGGTGAGTCGAACGTGCTTGTACCGCCAAGCGGTAAAGGTAGATTTTAATCCCAGTAGATAAGATGTACTTAGTAGGGAGATGAAGCCTGAAGACTTACTCGCTACCGGAGGGGATAGACTAGACCCGGATTTCCAGCTGTCTTGATCTCCTATCTTAAGGCTGGCTTGGATCATCCACCGAACTCTGCTCAATCAGAGACAGTTCCCATGATATAAAAGAAAAAGGAGAACTTCCAAATGGTGTAAATCCGACAAGGTGGAAAATTTATTGATATAAAAAGTTTTCCAACATACAATAAAAATGTGGGCAGTAAAAATTTGGTTCAATTGAACTTAAAAAGCGCAGTAAAAGGTAGCTAGGGTAGCAAAATGGACCCCTGTTTTACGCCTATGATATATAGTATTGGGGCCTGTTTGGCATGCGGTATTCCTTAATTCACTCATTTACTTTCCTTTGTATTTTCATGTCAAATTGCTACTCATAGGATCATTCACTCACGGCGCGTTGATCCCGCCCTTTCACCGATAATTTGTTGGTTTTGTATTTTTGATGTTGCATTCAGTGCCCTTCACAAGCACATTTTTTACCACAAATATATATTTTTCTATATATATTGATTCAATTTATGACCTTTATTTATTAGCCACAGTGATCTCTGTGGCCATTATTATTCATATACATATATTTTTGGGGGTACATATATCCTATTAGCGCCACACTTTTTTGTTTTATTTATATTTCTACAATTAGTCTGATTGTGGTGTTGGCTGCTTTATACTCAGAGTTGGCGCGGCATTTCTCTCACTTACCTTACATGTAAGAAAGCTTCTAATATTTTTTTCAATTAATATGTAACAGCATCAGCTGGTTATTATATCTCCCTGAAGTTAAGGAGGACCTAAACTTTGGAAGTTGAGCCTAAAAAAAAAAGGCAGGCAATGGGCAAAACACTATTCACTCAGATTTCCTGTGATCTCCCTGCAGCTTATCTTTCCCCATTCCTGATGTAAAATGCCTTGTTCTACAGTGTGTATCTATGTGAGGGAGGCCTTCTTGGTAGAGGCAGGGCTTTTATAACCTCAGGAAAGAGCACCCAGCAAGGAATAATGGTGAGCAGCACAGTAGTGACATCACCAAAATGTCTCTCCAAATCAACCAGACGCAGCAGTGCCTTGAGTCTCACATAACAGATACACAGTAATAATGCCTAGCACCCTCACATATCAGGAAGTGTGCTGCTGTTTTCCAGAAGGAATTCAAGACAAAGGTACATTTTCAAGGTACTGCTTGGGCACAATTAACATGTCTAAATTTGACTTACAATGCAGCAAATGTTCCCTTTTTAAATTATGAAGTTCCACGTAGTTCCACTTTAAACGTTATATAAACAGGGTTATAGATAGATTTACCTGATACTTCTAAAAATTCAAGATAACTAAAAGAAATGAGAACCACTATGAGGAAGAAATGTCATGTTTGAAAACTCACGTAGTTCTATTTACCATTAATTGTAACCTCTGTCTTACTGGCCCCAGTCTCCTGTTCTGCTCATACTGACCCAAGGAACATAAGGGGAAGCAACAGGCAGCTTGTTGACAGATAACACTAAGATAACATTCCTCACAGATTTTCTCCTTAGTCCCCTTTGGACTAAATATGTATTTATGATACCAAGAAAAATATTATTCATGGATAATATACAGTATAGTGAAAGCTTTTTTTTAATTTCTGAATTTTTAATGAATAATCAGATTGGCCCAGAGCATGCATTGCATGTGTACAAAAAACATAGTCACATGAACATTTACTTTGCCAGTAATCTCCAAGATGCTAATAAAGACTTTTACATTCTGGAATTAAAAGAACTACCACGGGGGATACAGTTATACCTTGATCTAAAAGTCTAGAAGGTACATACTGTATATCCCCATTTTAAAGTCCTTAAAAAAATCTACCTGTCCCCTTTCTTAGATAGATATATAATTAATAATAGCTTGATTTAACCACTTGAGCCCCAGACCATTATGCTGCCTAAGGACCAGAGGTCTTTTTCCAATTTGGCACTGCGTCGCTTTAACTTTTAATTGCGCGATCATGCAATGCTGTACCCAAACGAAATTTGCGTCCTTTTCTTCCCACAAATAGAGCTTTCTTTTGATGGTATTGGATCACCTCTGCAGTTTTTATTTTTTGCGCTACAAACGGAAAAAGACCGAAACTTTTGAAAAAAAATGATATTTTCTACTTTTTGTTATAAAAAAAATCCAATAAACTCAATTTTAGTCATACATTTAGGCCAAAATGTATTCGGCCACATGTCTTTGGTAAAAAAAATGTCAATAAGCGTATATTTATTGGTTTGCGCAAAAGTTATAGCGTCTACAAACTAGGGTACATTTTCTGGAATTTACACAGCTTTTAGTTTATGACTGCCTATGTCATTTCTTGAGGTGCTAAAATGGCAGGGCAGTACAAAACCCCCACAAATGACCCCATTTTGGAAAGTAGACACCCCAAGGAAATTGCTGATAGGCATGTTGAACCCATTGAATATTTATTTTTTTTGTCCCAAGTGATTGAATAATGACAAAAAAAAAAAAAAAAAAAATATTTACAAAAAGTTGTCACTAAATGATATATTGCTCACACAGGCCATGGGCCTATGTGGAATTGCACCCCAAAATACATTCAGCTGCTTCTCCTGAGTACGGGGATACCACATGTGTGGGACTTTTTGGGAGCCTAGGTGCGTACGGGACCCCGAAAACCAATCACCGCCTTCAGGATTTCTAAGGGTGTAAATTTTTGATTTCACTCTTCACTGCCTATCACAGTTTCGGAGGCCATAAAATGCCCAGGTGGCACAAACCCCCCCCCAAATGACCCCATTTTGGAAAGTAGACACCCCAAGCTATTTGCTGAGAGGCATATTGAGTCCATGGAATATTTTATATTTTGACACAAGTTGCGGGAATGTGACACTTTTTTTTTTTTTTTTTGCACAAAGTTGTCACTAAATGATATATTGCTCACACAGGCCATGGGCATATGTGGAATTGCACCCCAAAATACATTTAGCTGCTTCTCCTGAGTATGGGGATACCACATGTGTGGGACTTTTTGGGAGCCTAGCCGCGTACGGGGCCCCGAAAACCAATCACCGCCTTCAGGATTTCTAAGGGCGTGAATTTTTGATTTTACTCTTCACTGCCTATCACCGTTTCGGAGGCCATGGAATGCCCAGGTGGCACAAAACCCCCCCAAATGACCCCATTTTGGAAAGTAGACACCCCAAGCTATTTGCTGAGAGGCATGGTGAGTATTTTGCAGCTCTCATTTGTTTTTGAAAATGAAGAAAGACAAGAAAAAACATTTTTTTTTTTCTTTTTTCAAATTTCAAAACTTTGTGACAAAAAGTGAGGTCTGCAAAATACTCACTATACCTCTCAGCAAATAGCTTTGGGTGTCTACTTTCCAAAATGGGGTCATTTGGGGGGGTTTTGTGCCACCTGGGCTTTCCATGGCCTCCGAAACTGTGATAGACAGTGAAGAGTGAAATCAAAAATTCACGCCCTTAGAAAGCCTGAAGGCGGTGCTTGGTTTTCGGGGTCCCGTACGCAGAATGTATTTTGGGGTGCAATTTCACATATTCCCATGGCATGTTTGAGCAATATATCATTTAGTGACAACTTTGTGCAAAAAAAAAAAAAAAAAAAAAAAAAATTTGTCTCTTTCCCGCAACTTGTGTCGCAATATAAAATATTCCATGGACTCGACATGCCTCTCAGCAAATAGCTTGGGGTGTCTACTTTCCAAAATGGGGTCATTTGGTGGGGTTTTGAACTGTCCTGGCATTTTATGCACAACATTTAGAAGCGTATGTCACACATCACCCACTCTTCTAACCACTTGAAGACAAAGCCCTTTCTGACACTTATTGTTTACATGAAAAAGTTATTTTTTTTTGCAAGAAAATAACTTTGAACCCCCAAACATTATATATTTTTTTAAAGCAAATGCCCTACAGATTAAAATGGTGGGTGTTTTTTTTTTCGCACAGTATTTGCGCAGCGATTTTTCAAACGCATTTTTTGGGGAAAAAACACACTTTTTTAAATTTTAATGCACTAAAACACACTATATTGCCCAAATGTTTCATGAAATAAAAAAGATGATCTTAGGCCGAGTACATGCATACCAAACATGACATGCTTTACAATTGCGCACAAACGTGCAGTGGCAACAAAATAAATACATTTTTAAAAGCCTTTAAAAGCCTTTACAGGTTACCACTTTAGATTTACAGAGGAGGTCTACTGCTAAAATTACTGCCCTCGATCTGACCTTCGCGGTGATACCTCACATGCATGGTGCAATTGCTGTTTACGTTTGACGACAGACCGCCGCTTGCGTTCGCCTTAGCGCAAGAGCAGGGGGCGACAGGGGTGCTTTTTTTTTTTTTTTTTTTTTTTCTTTATTATTTTTTTGCTTTTTTATCTTATTTTTAAACTGTTCCTTTCATTTTTTTTTTTTTTTTATCATTTTTATTGTTATCTCGGGGAATGTAAATATCCCCTATGATAGCAATAGGTAGTGACAGGTACTCTTTTTTGAAAAAATTGGGGTCTATTAGACCCTAGATCTCTCCTCTGCCCTCAAAGCATCTGACCACACCAAGATCGGTGTGATAAAATGCTTCCCCAATTTCCCAATGGCGCTATTTACATCCGGCGAAATCTAAGTCATAAAATGCTCGTAGCTTCCGGTTTCTTAGGCCATAGAGATGTTTGGAGCCACTCTGGTCTCTGATCAGCTCTATGGTCAGCTGGCTGAATCACCGGCTGCATTCTCAGGTTCCCTGTTGAGACAGGAGAGCCAGAGAAAAACACGGAAGACGGTGGGGGGGGGGTATTCCCTCCCACGGCTTGTAAAGGCAGTCTAGAGGCTAATTAGCTGCTAGGATCGCTTTTACATGAAAGCCGACCGCTGGCTGAAAAGAATGATACCAAGATGATACCTAAACCTGCAGGCATCATTCTAGTATAACCACTCAAAGTCGTGAATGGCGTACCTGAAGACAAAAAAATGGTTAACAATAAAGCACAGTAAACGGTAAAGTATAAATAATTACATACCTGAAAAACAAACATGATAAAACATAATAACAATAAAACATTGCAGAATAGAATACAGTAAAAAAGAGCAGAACAATAGAGAGAGAGAATAGAGAGAGAGAACAATAAAACGACAACAATTTTTTTTTTATTTTATATATATTTTTTTTTTTTACACTTTTTTTGTAACTAACTTTTATAACGGTAACCGGTTCCAGGTTCGGGTCTCTCAAAATGCGATGGCATCTTGGGAGACCCTGTGAAAGTTTGCCTAGTCTGTGCAATGCTGTACCCTACGCTAATACTCAACTAGTGAATGGTAGCGTTCAAAACATTCACCAATGCAAAGACCAGGATTGTCAGGACAGGAGGGACAATGATAGCGGGTGTCACACCTATATCCGTGCTTGCTGCAGACACGACATCTTTTTTGGGGGGGTTCGTTGGGTAGGGGTACTCGGGAGGACATAAAGAAAATGCCTCTCATGCAGCCGACTGCATTTGGTTGGGGATGTGAATGGGGGAAGTACGGGCGCTGCAGAAGTGGTGGGTTCCCAATTAGGATTGGCGAATGCAGCAGGAAGGGCACTATGGGCACGACGGGCCTGTGTTTTCTTCTTGGTGGCAGCGGGACACTACTTGTGCTTGCCACCTCACCAGCTTGAACTGCACTTATGGGACTCGCCACGTCACCAAGTGTTACTGCAGTGCAGGTTTGACTACGACCGGGGTGTACTAGGCCGCTGGTGCTTGCCAGTTCACCAAAACGCTACCAAAAAAACTGTTAGCGATCGCAGGGATCAGGCCTGACTCTGCGAACGCTGCAGTTATGCATTTAGTGTTTTGTAAGTGACAGTGATCGATCGATACTGCACTTGGGTGGGCTGGGCCGGGCCGGGCGGAGGGGCAAAACGCAGGTGCTAGCAGGTATCTGGGCTGATCCCGCTAACACTGCGTTTTTGGGAACCCTAAACTGCTGGGGACACCAGTATAGATCTGATCGGATCAGATATTGATCCGTTCAGATACTATACCACTAAGGGAGGTGTACGGTGCGTGCGTGGGTGTTAGCGGTACTGGCGCTAACCTGACGCTGCCTGGGGCTGGTGCTTGCCAGTTCACCAAAATGCTACCAAAAAAACTGTTAGCGATCGCAGGGATCAGGCCTGACTCTGCGAACGCTGCAGTTATGCGTTTAGTGCCTTGTAAGTGACAGTGATCGATCGATACTGCACTTGGGTGGGCTGGGCGGAGGGGCAAAACGCAGGTGCTAGCTGGTATCTGGGCTGATCCCGCTAACACTGCGTTTTTGGGAACCCTAAACTGCTGGGGACGCTAGTATAGATCTGATCGGATCAGATATTGATCCGTTCAGATACTATACCACTAAGGGAGGCGTATGCTGGGTGCGTGGGTGTTAGCGGTACTTGCGCTAATCTGATGCTGCCTGGGGCGACGCATATCACCGCCGGGCGATCGGGGGGCTAAACCTTTATTCGGTAATAAACGGCGGGTTCCCTGACACTATAAAAAATAAACGAACTAACCAGCGTCACCCGTAACGGTTATACGGTGATCAGTGGTGAAAGGGTTAACTAGGGGGCAATCAAGGGGTTAAAACATTTATTAGATAGTATATGGGGGTCCCTGTCGCTATAAAATGCTGACGGCGAACCTAAATATTTACCTCACTAACTAGCGTCACCAGCGACACTAATACAGCGATCAGAAAAATGATCGCTTAGCAACACTGGTGACAGGGGGTGATCAAGGGGTTAAAACTTTATTAGGGGGGGGTTAGGGGGGTATCCTAGACCTAAAGGGGGGTAATACTCACTGTTCCAACACTGTAACTGTCACAAACTGACACCAATGCAGTAATCAGAAAAAAAAAACAAAAAAAACAAAAAACTGCTGGTGTCAGTTTGTGACAGGGAGGGGGGGGGTGATTGGGGGGGATCGGGGGGCGATCGGGGGGGGGATCGGGGTGTTTTGTATGCCTGGCATGTTCTACTGTGTTGTGTAGTGTTGGTGCACTCACGTTGATGTCTTCTCTCCTCGGCGCTGCAACGGAATACCGAGCCGAGGAGAGATGACATCATTTCCTTTGCTGCTGTTTAGCATACAGCAGCAAAGGAAGTGATCTGATTGGCCGGCGGCGATCGCGAGGGGGGGGCCACGAACGGATGGCCTCCCCCTCATCTCCGATCGCCGGGGGACCAAACGGGACCGCCTCGGGCGGCGGGGGGGGGGTCCGATCGGACCCCCCACCCGCGGGAGGCAAATCACGTACATGTACGTGATTTTGCCTGCCCGTGCCGCCTTGCCGACGTAAATCGGCGTGAGGCGGTCCTTAAGTGGTTAAAAGTGATTATATTACTATCTATAGCTATAGTCTTTTCAAGTTTTTCTTTCAGATATGCAGAAAAATCTGTTAAATGTAAATAATTTAATCAAAATAAGTTAAGGATTAAAGAAAACCTTGTTTTTTTTACCAGTTTTGTTATTTTATACAGTATATGTACTGTATATGAGAGCAGTTATTTTACTCCTTACATGTTTTATATCTTGCTAACTTTCTTATCTCACTGACAAGACTTATCTGATTTGGAAATAATAGCATCTATGTGTAGGGCTACCTCTGCAGGAGCTGCTTGGTACGTTATTATTATTATTATACAGGTTTTATATAGCGCCAACGGTTTGCGCAGCGCTTTACAACATGAGGGCAGACATTACAGCAATTTGGTACAAGATGAATTGGAGGGCCCTGCTCGTTAGAGCTTACAATCTAAAAATGAATGGTCAATTGATACAAAAGGTAATAGCTGTGGGGGGATGAGCTGATGGAGGAAGTAAAACAGTGTTAGTTAGAAGCAGGATAGGCTTCTTTGAAGAGAAGGGTTTTCAGGGATCGCCTAAAGATGGATAGATTAGGGGACAGTCGGACAGATTGTGGTAGGGAGTTCCAAATGATGGGAGAAGCTCTGGAGAAATCCTGGAGGTGAGCATGGGAGGAGGTCACAAGGGAGCTAGAGAGTAGGAGGTCTTGGGATGACCGAAGAGAGCGGCTTGGTTGGTATTTTGGGACTAGGTTAGTGATGTAGCTGGGGGCAGAGTTATGGATGGCTTTGTAAATTATTGTTAGTACTTTCAATTTTATTCGTTGGGTGAGTGGAAGCCAGTGGAGGGATTGGCAGAGAGGGGTGGAGGACCCTGAATGGTTGGTAAGGTGGATGAGTCTTGCAGCGGCATTCATTATGGACTGAAGGGGGGATAGTCTATGTAAAGGTAATCCAATGAGGAGGGAGTTGCAGTAATCGAGGCGAGAAATGACCAGGGAGTGAATTAGAAGCTTGGTGGTGTCATTAGTTAAAAAGGGGTGTATTCTGGAAATGTTGCGGAGGCTAAGGCGGTATGATTTGGACAGGGATTGTATATGTGCCTGAAAGGACAGTTCAGAGTCTAAGGTTACCCCTAGCACCCTGGCATGTGGGGATGGACTGATAGATGTGCCATTGATCTTGACAGAGAAGTCAGGGGAGGGGGCACATGGGGGAGGAAATATTAAGAGCTCAGTTTTAGATAGCTTCAGTTTAAGGAAGTGGTTTGACATCCAGGCTGATATGTCTGTTAGTAGATCAGTGATGCGTGAGGAGACTGATGGGGTGAGCTGAGGGGCAGAGAGATAGATTTGGGTATCATCAGAATATAAATGGTAGTGAAAGCCATGGGAGGCTATCAGCTGACCCAGGGAGGACGTGTAGATCGAGAATAGTAGAGGTCCAAGGACAGAACCTTGGGGGACCCCAACGGTAAGAGGAGTTGGAGAAGAGGAAGTGGAGTTGTAAGTGACACTGAAGGTGCGATGAGATAAAGTAAGATTCGAACCAACAGAGAGTACAGCCATGGAGACCAAGCAAATTGAGTTTTTTGAGGAGGAGGGGGTGGTGAACTGTATCAAAGGCAGCAGAAAGGTCCAAGAGTAAGAGTATGGAATAATGACCATTGGTTTTGGCTGTTAGTAAGTCGTTTGAGTTTTAGGAGGGCAGTTTCTATGGGGTGCTGTGGGCGAAATCCAGACTGAAGGGAATCAAGAAGGTTATTCTTAATGAGGAAGTCGCTCAGTCGGATGTAGACTTAATGTTCAAGGAGTTTGGAGGCAAAAGGGGGTAAAGAGATGGGTCTTAGGTTATTCAGATTGGTTGGGTCTGAGGCCTTTTTTGGTATGGGAGTGACTAGCGCATGTTTTAGAGGGTTGGGGAAGATGCCAGTAGAGAGTGACAGGTTGAAGATATGAGTTAAGGAGTGTAGGATTGAGTCAGATGGTGACCGTAGAATTTGAGAAGGAACAGGGTCCAGGGGGCAAGAGGTTAGGTGGGCATTAGAAAAAAGTTTAGTGACTTCCTCTATAGTAGCTGGGTTAAAAGAGGGAAGTATTAATTGTGCAGGAGGACAAGGAGTGTAAAGTGAGGGAGATATCTGTAGAGCGGAGATCTCGAGACAAATTGTCTCAATCTTATTTTTGAAGTGATTAGCAATCTCCTGGGCAGTGAGTAAGTTAGTGGATGGGGGTAATGGAGGACGAAGTAGAGTGGTAAAGGTAGAATAGAGTTGACGGGGAGTGTGTGAGAGGGTGTTAATGAGATTGATAAAGTAGGTCTGTTTGGCAATGTGCAGGCAGGAATGGTATTTTTGGAGGGCAGATTTATATTGGCTGAAATCTTGCTGTGACTTAGTTTTATGCCACAGACGCTCAAAAGCGCGGCTATGTTTTTTGAGGCTTCTGGTATTGTCTGTCTGCCAGGGTTGTAGTGGTTGGGGCCTGATTCTGTGCATAGTGAGGAGGGCAAAGGTATCCAGGGTGGATGACAGTGAACTGTTGTAGACAGAAGTGGCCAAGTTGGGGCAGGACAAGGATGAGATTTTGTCGTAGAGACAATTTGTAGCAGAAAAAAGAAGAGAAGGGTTAAGATGGTGAAGGTTTCTACGGGTAATAGTTTGGTAGTTGGAAGGCAAGGAGGAGGCAGACAAGGAGAGAGTGAAACCAATAAGGTGGTGATCAGAGAGAGGAAAAGGAATATTGGAGAGGTTGTGCGGAGTGCATAGGTAGGAGAATATGAGGTCAAGGCAGTTGCCAACAGAGTGAGTAGAAGTGCTTGTCCATTGTTTTAGGTCAAAAGAGGAGGTTAGGCTCAGCAGCTTAGAAGTAGCGGGAGTGTTAAGATTAACAGGGATGTTGACGTCACCAAGAATGATTGTTGGAATTTCAGAAGAGAGAAAGTAGGGTAGCCAGGCAGAGAAGTCATCAAGGAAGTTTGATACCGGTCCAGGGGGCCGATAGATCACAGCAATTCTCAATGAAACTGGGGAAAATAGACGAATACAGTGAGCTTCAAATGAAGAGAGGGACAGATGGGTTGGTTTACTTGTTCTTCTGCCTTGACTCCGAAAACAACCTCAGCTCCACTGATACACCAGGTTAAGCAGATGGATATTGAACTGCTAATGGGAGCACAAATATAGATATGCTTCCCACAACTAAGGTTCAGTACTAAAAAGCAAACATCAGCCTGGTAGTGGTAAATTAACCCAATATATTGTCATGGGTTGCAGTAAATAGCAGTATGCACATAAATGAGTAAGTAAAGGATTAGGCCAATCACAGTTCACTAGACAATATGTTCCCTAGGCTTTAGCAGCATAGAATGGATTTATATGCAGCTAAATTAAAGTAAACCTGGTAATCCACAAAATCAGCAATAAGTAATGGCATTAAAAAACAGTAACAGCAATGGTAATTAATACTATGATGATGCAGCTCTGAGCTCAGCTGTGTGTATTTTAATTTGTGACAACGTTGTCCCATTTTATCCTGGTGCTCTGGAGGGTTGCTGGCCAATGGTCAGCAGACCATCAATATTGTTGTGCATTATATTCAATTATTAATAAAGTTTTTGGTATTTTCCCAATATGGCAGCTGGTTCTTTGATACCTTCTCTTCGAGTGGTCGCTCCTGATCCTAATTTTTTCTTTATTTTAACTGATTCAATACTGGTATAGGACCCCACCTCTATTATTAGGTGAGTCGGTGCTTTAATTATTGATACAGCACTCACTGCCATTGATCCCCTGCCTGGTTTTTATGATTTGATTTAATACTATGATAATTCATCTGTAAACAGCAGACTATATCCACTTTAGAGTGCACTCAATATGAATAAATGAAATTGAAAACACTATGAAGAGATACCTCTTACCAAGCACAATAGGCAAAGTCTTGTGAAGCATCTATGTGAACGAGCAGTTTTTAGCCCTAGTTCTTCAGCTGGCTATCATTGGGACCAGTCTTTATAGTGGTACACATGAGTACAGTCCCAGTAAAGTATGAAATCAGTAAATAATGCTTTTTAGATGGCCAGTCCCTATGTGTGCAGTCTCTGCTAGCAGCAACAGGTTAATGGCAGCAGTGTCTTCTCATCAGTCCTAGAAACCCATTGCAAAGTTTTAATACCCACAATATACCTAAACAATCTGCTCAATTTGTGCCTCAAAAGTCCCAATCTATAATATTTACTGTATTGTAGCATCTCTATAGGGATGTGGCACTTCTGGTTAGTTTTCTTTAGTTTTAGAGGAAGTCAAAGTTAGGACATTACTTTTAATAAAGTATGCTTACAAACAAATCATATATCATAATAACAATATTGTTTAAGCAACTCTGTATTCAAGTGATTTGCATATTTGCAATAATCCATTTTGTATAAAAGCATACATTTTTTCCTTGATAGTTTTTGGATTATTTCTTTTTTTGGATAATTAAAATACGATTTGGGATGCTTGTTGGACAATAGTGATTACAAAATTGGTTCACAGTCTATACGGCTAATTTGAGTTGATTTTTTATTGCCATAGATCACTGATTCACAGGTTAGAATGATCCACCCAAGAACAGGTTTGCTTCACAATTGCAAAGTAGGCCAGTAGTTTCCTTTAAGTTACACAGACCCTGTAGCCAGACCATTTAATTCAACAACAATCCTTCCATAAGGTTATATGTGCATCTAACAGATTTTAGGTCAGTTATTTACCTATAAAAACCACCTTTGTATAAACATCCAAAAGCCCAGAGACTACTGTAGGACACGCCATCTTGGATGCCAAGTCAGAAATAGGGACGGGCGAACGATTCGGCCCGAGCATAAGTTCGGGCCAAACTTTCGTTGTTCGGACATTTCGACGAAAAGCCAAACAAACAGGTCATTCAATCACTTGTTTGCCCCTCCCCCCCGAACCGACCACAATGCATTGTGGCACTGAACAGTGCATTGCAAGCCCTCATTGGCTGAAGCAGTGAAAGCTTGAGCCAATCAGGGCACAGAGCACTGTCAGAGTCATGATTGGACACTGTCATCATGACTATCCAATCATGGCTCATTCCTGCCCCACAGTATAAAAGTATTCTTTCAATGGCAGCCATTTTAAGTGTGATTTTGGCGTGGAGAGAGATAGAACAGGGCTCTGTTCAGTGCTATTAGTTAGGTAGTGTGCTATAATGTGCTATTTTGCTTCAATTGTCAGTGTAGAATATTAGTTTAGTGTCAGTCTAGGTATAGTGTGAGCATAGTGAGGAGGACCATCATTCAGCTTTACATAGTGTGCAGCTAAAGTAGGGACAGCTCAGATAGGTTCACTGCAGTGTAGTGAGACCGTGTCATTCATACATACATTAGTGTAGAGTAGGGATAGCTCAGATAGTTTCAGTGAAGTGTAGTGAGACCGTGTCAGTAAACTTGACATTAGTGTATAACTAGAGTAGGGACAGTTCAGATAGCATCAGTGTAGTGATGATTGAACACCGTCTATTTGATTGTGTTGCTTCCAGTTTAACGCCATTTACTTCTGTGTGTGTTACTGCCAGTTTAATGCCATTTACTTCTGTGTGTGTTACTGCCAGTTTAACGCCATATAGTTTTGTGTGTGTTACTGCCAGTTTAATGCCATATAGTTCTGTGTGCATTACTGCCAGTTTAACGGCATATAGTTCTGTGTGCGATACTGCCAGTTTAACGGCATTTACTTCTGTGTGCATTACTGCAAGTTTAACGCCATATAGATTTGCATGTTACTGCCAGATTAAAGCGATATAGTTCTGTGTGCATTACTGTCAATTTAACGCCATATAGTTTTTTGTGCGTTACTGCCAGTTTAGCACCATATAGTTTTGTGCGTTACTGCAAGTTTAATGCCATTTACTTCTTGTGAGTTACTGCCAGTTTAGCACCATATAGTTTTGTGTGCGTTACTGTCAGTTTAACTACATATAGTTCTGTGTGCGTTACTGCCAGTTTAACGCCATATAGTTTTGTGCGATACTGCAAGTTTAATGTTGTGACAGGCCTAGCCGGGAGAGAGACTTTTGGAGGGGACTGAATGCTAGCCTCTTGCTGATCGATCATGGGCCCTGGCATTAGGGGGAACGGTGCTCTTTGTGAGCTGTATGCCTGGGGACCCTTGAGGTGGTATTACTGTGGATTCGGGTCCTGGTCCCCCAGGACACACAGACACTGGCGAACCTGGATTTGCCATATTAGAAATAGTGGCTGATTCATAATGCTGGGACAGATACTGTTAGGAGATGCTGATGTAAATTACAGACACCTGTCTGTCTGTTGCCTGCTAGAATGTGTATTGTAAATAAGTCTCTAGTATGGGATCTAAGAGTCATTAGATCCCCATTGTTGTTTGTGTTAATTAACTCTGCTATTGTGATAATGTTGATTGGGTTTTCTGAGCTACAAGACGGCCAGTCTGGCCTAAAGGTCATGTCTGAGTCATCTAGGCTGTCTAAAGGGATTAGTTAATTAGCCCATGTTAATTAGGTTAATTAGGTGACAGGTGTATTGTTAGAGTAATATGAGCAGGAGGTCTGCACCTCCTCTTTTACTGTATAAAAGAGACTGTATTCCTGTCAATAAAGGGAGATTCCTGCTTGAACTTACATACAGCCTGCCTGGTGTTTGTTCTGAGCTACACAACTGGATTAGAACAGCTCATAGCTGTAGTTCTAGTCCCGGAGCATCGGATGACCGAACCATTAGATGTTGCGATCTGCAATCTGATTCTATAGCTGTAGAGGAGTGTCGGGAGAGTGGAACCGAGCGAGCAGGGGCTCGTTACAAATGCCATTTACTTCTGTGTGCGTTACTTCCAGTTTAACACTATATAGTTTTGTGTGCGTTACTGCCAGTTTAATGCCATATAGTTCTGTGTGTGTTACTGCCAGTTTAACGCCAATTACTTCTGTGTGCGCTGCTGCAGGTTTAACACCATGTAGTTTTGTGCATGACTGCCAGTTTAACGCCATATAGTTCTGTGTGCGTTACAGCCAGTTTAACACCATATATTTCTGTGTGCGTTACTGCCAGTTTAACTCCATATCATTTTTTGTGCATTACTGCCAGTTTAACGCTATATAGTTTTGTGCGTTACTGCAAATTTAACGCCATTTACTTCTGTGTGCGTTACTGCCAGTTTAACGCCATATAGTTCTGTGTGCGTTACTGCCAGTTTAACGCCATTTACTTCTGCATGCGTTACTGCCAGTTTAACGCCATATAGTTTTGTGTGTTATTGCCAGTTTAAAGCCATATACTTTTGTGTGCATTACTGCCAGTTCAATGCCATATAGTTCTGGGTGCGTTACTGCCAGTTTAACGCCATATAGTTTTGTGTGCGTTAATGTACATTTTGGCGCATTATATTGCAGTATATTATAGTGTATCCATGGAGTGTGTCTGTGTAGTGTGAGTACTCAAATTAAAGTGCACCAAACACCACTTTACATTGATTAAAGTGCATCTACGTACAGATTTCCACTTCTTCTTTACATTTGCTTATAAAAAAAAGCCCCATCCCTTCCAATTATGTCTGGGAGGACAACAAGGAGAGGCAGACATTCCCTTGGCACTGTAAATGGGCCAGTAACAAATGTGTCCACAGGCAAAGGTGGACGTGGTGGTTAGTCCTTGTCATGAAAGACGTTCTGCTAGTTCAGCCGTCGGCGGAAGATCGGTTCACAGAGCTACTGTCGGTAGAGCAAGAGGACGCGTTCAGAGGCGCGTTGACGTGAACAGACGCATGCGGGTGCGCGCTAATACGAGCGGGTGTACGCGGGTACACGATGAGACGAACGGGCACGTACGATCGGTACTCAGGCGTGCACGTGTGCACGCGGCGGCGAGCAGACGTGCAGTGTGACAGCCTTTGGCGCCATTAGGCCTATTTAAGGGTACCTGTCAGCATGCTTCCTTGCTGTCCGGTCTACAGCGTTCCCTGTGACCCTAAGCTTCCAGTATACCTGTTTACCTGATTCCTGTTACCCGGCTTGTTCCTGACTTCTCCTGTTTGCTGCCTGTCTCCGACCTCGGCTTGTCTGACGATTCTCCTGCCTCATCCTTCAGTTATTACCTGCCTGTCCTTTGCCGACCCGGTCCGTGCCCTGACTACTCTCCTGATTCCGTTTTGTACCTGCTCTGCTTGCCTGTGTTTGACCCGGCCTGTCTGACTTTGCTAGTGCTTCAGTTGTACTACAGAACACCTCCCTGCTGCCTGCTTGTTCGTGGGTTCCTGCTAGCTACAGTGCTTCTCTATCCAGTCAACAGTTCCAGTGTTCTTGCCAAGAGTTCCGGTTCTTCTATCAGTTGTTCCAGTGCTTCAGTTGTACTACAGAACACCTCCCTGTTGCCTTGTTGCCAGTGGATCCAGTGTTCCTGTCAGTCCTCCTGCTGCTTCACCAGAGGTCCGGATCAACTCTACACCTGCCACTTACCAAGCACTTGTGGCCCCCTGCGCTCCTGAGTCCCTGTCTTCTCTATCAGGGGCTCTCGAACCAGAGGCACACGAGAGGCTACTCCTTGCATTCTGGGCTCCACCACCAGGTACGTGACAGTACCGGACAGCCATGTCTGAGCCCACGCAGGGAGCCTCTCCCATGGATGAACTCTGCCGCCATCTTGCTGGACTTACCCAGGCAGTAAAAAGCCTACAAGAAGGCTACACCCAGCTGGAAGGCCGAGTCCAGGCCCTAGCAGCTTCTACACCTCCAGTATCCGGGACTTCTGCTTCACTATCAGTGGTCATGTTGCCGCCTGAACCCAGGGTCCCCACGCCTGAAAGATTTTCGGGTAACCGGAGCAAATTCAGGTCCTTCCGCAACTCGTGTGAGCTCTTTTTTGCCCTTCAACCAAGGACTTTCTCCCTGGAAGCCACCAAGGTGGGGTTCGTGATCTCGCTGCTGACCGGTGAGCCCCAGTCCTGGGCCCATCGCTTATTAGAAAAGAAAGATACCTTACTTGATACCCTGGATACCTTCTTTCGGGCTATGTCAGCACTATATGAAGACCCACAGCTGACCGCCACGGCAGAGACAGCCTTGCACTCCCTACAGCAAGGCCGCAGACCTGTTGAAGACTATGTGTCAGAATTCAGACGCTGGAGTTCTGACACAAACTGGAACAATGCCGCCCTACGGTATCAGTTCCGTATGGGCCTTTCAGAATCCTTGAAGGATGAACTAGCCTGAGTGGGCATTCCTGAGACTTTGGAGGACCTTATAGACCTTTCCATCCAAATAGACAGACGCTTGAAAGAACGACGTACGGAGCGATCTTCTGGTTCTGCTCGCCCTGTCTGGATGCTGCCCCGGGTGCCTAGTTCTCCCCACTCCACTCCTCCAGCTTCTACTACCATGACCTCAGATACACCGGAACCAATGCAGCTGGGACTCTTACAGCCATCCCTCACTCCTGAAGAGCGTCAACGCCGTCGGGCTGGTAACCTGTGCCTATATTGTGGGGAACCCGGACACTTTGTACGAACATGCCCGGCCAAGCTTCGTAAGTGCCTCTCTGTCTCTCCTGCTCTTACCCCAGCTGCACTGAATAATATGTCTCACCTGGCTGTTCCGCTTCTTTTACAGCTCCCAGGAGGGAATATACCAACCAGCGCTATCATTGATTCCGGGGCCTGCAGTGGCTTTATAGACTTGTCCTTCGCTTCCAGACATCACATTCCCATCCGGCCCAGGGCGAAAGGACTTTCCGTATATCTGGCCGATGGTTCTACCCTCAGATCAGGACCAGTAACCCAGGAAACAGTACCTATGCTCACTACCATTGCTGGCACTCATCAAGAGCTACTTTGCCTGGATGTCATTGAATCTCCTCTATTCCCCATCATATTGGGCATGCCATGGCTCAAGGCCCATAACCCACAAGTTGACTGGGCCTCAGGGAAAATTGAGTTTCCCTCCTCTTATTGCCATCAACACTGTCTACCAGAAGTTACTCAAGCTCCCTCTGCCCTGTTGTGCCTGGAGACTGATGCCGAGACCCGTCAAGTTGTACCCGAAGTCTACCATAGCTTTCTGGACGTTTTCAGTCAAAAAGGGGCCGAGACCCTTCCTCCTCACCGGCCATATGACTGTCCGATTGAGCTTCTCCCAGGGGCAGAGATTCCTTTTGGGAGAATATTTCCTTTGTCAGAGTTGGAACTAGGAGTATTAAAGACTTACATTGACGACAATCTAAAGAAAGGCTTCATCCAACCCTCCACGTCCCCGGCAGGAGCAGGAATCTTTTTTGTGGAAAAGAAAGACCATTCATTGCGCCCTTGTGTGGATTATCGGGCACTCAATAAAATCATGATCAAGAACCGTTACCCCTTACCATTAGTGCCAGAACTTTTTCAGAGGCTGGGGTCTGCAGTAGTGTTTTCTAAGTTAGATCTTCGTGGTGCCTACAATCTTGTCCGCATTCGCAAGGGAGACGAATGGAAGACTGCTTTCCGTACCCGATTTGGGCACTTCGAATATTTAGTCATGCCTTTCGGACTTTGTAATGCTCCTGCTACATTTCAGCATTTTGTAAATGACATTTTCAGAGACTACCTTGACCTGTTTGTTGTTATTTATCTAGATGACATTTTAATCTTCTCTTCCTCCCTAGTTGAACACCGTGAACATGTCAGAAACTTTTTGACCCGACTTCGCCTGCACGGCCTTTACGCCAAGCCTGAGAAATGTGTCTTCGAGCAGGAGAGTATTCAGTTCCTTGGTCTTATTATCTCAGTGGAAGGCATCAAAATGGACCCTCAGAAGGTCTCCGCCATTTTGGACTGGCCCGCTCCTACTGACAAAAGAGGGATTCAACGTTTCGTGGGATTTGCGAATTTTTATAGAAAATTCATCAAGGGATTCTCCACCATCATTTCTCCCATTACAAGATTAACCCAACAGGGCCTCAAGTTCCACTGGTCTATGGAAGCTCAGATGGCCTTTACTACACTGAAGGATCTGTTTGTCTCGGCCTCAGTTTTAAAACATCCTGATTCCACGTTGCCCTACATCCTGGAGGTGGACGCCTCGGAGATAGCGGTCGGCGCAGTACTCTCCCAAAGACAGGGGCCTAGGGCTCTTCTGCACCCAGTCGCTTTTTTTTCCCGTAAATTATCGGAAGCAGAAAGGAACTATGACGTGGGTGATCGAGAATTGTTAGCGATCAAAGCTGCGCTGGAGGAATGGCGATACCTGTTAGAGGGAGCAGCCCAGCCGATTCTTGTTTATACAGATCACAAGAATCTAGAATATTTAAAGACTGCCAAGAGGTTGAAACCACGACAGGCCAGATGGGCACTGTTCTTTACTAGATTTTCTTTCCATATTACCTACCGTCCCGGGTCAAAGAATATCAAGCCTGGCGCTCTGTCACGTATGTACAGTGATTCAGAAGCACCTTCTCCGCCAGATACCATCTTGTCCTCAGGGAACTTTCTGTTACTCCAAGGGGATCTACTGTCACAGATCAAGCAAGCCTCCAGGAACGTTTCCACTCCACCTGATACAACCCTACAGGCCAGAGATGATCTTCTGTGGTTTAAGGATAGGATCTTCGTACCTCAGGAGGCGCGAATGGCAGCTCTTAGTTCTTGCCATGACCATATGTTAGCCGGCCATTTCGGAGTACATAAAACATCTGAACTTCTTCAGCGCACGTTCTGGTGGCCATCATTAAGAAAGGACTGCAAGGACTACGTGGAAGCATGTGTCACCTGTATCCAAAATAAAGGCAGCAAATCTAAAGCCTGGGGCCTGTTAAAACCACTATCTGTCCCGGAGAAGCCATGGAGGATGATCTCCATGGATTTTATTGTCGAGTTGCCACCTTCTGAAAGCTACACTACGATCTTCGTAATAGTGGATAGACTATCCAAGATGGCACATTTCCTACCAATGAGAGGTACCCCTACTGCTGCTGAAACTGCCAGGACATTCATTAAGGAGGTGGTGAGGCTTCATGGCATCCCTGCCAATATTACTTCTGATCGGGGGGTACAATTCACCTCTAGGTTCTGGAGAGCTCTTTGTGAATCCCTGAAAATTGATCTTGCCTTCTCTTCTGCCTATAACCCCAAACAAATGGCCACACAGAGAGAACGAATCAGACACTGGAGCAGTATCTGCGCTGTTTTTCCTCGTTTTCTCAGGATGATTGGGCTCCGCTTCTTCCCCTTGCCGAATTTGCATACAACAACTCTGTTCATTCCGCTACAAAACAAACACCATTTTTTGCAAATTATGGGTTCCATCCTCTGTTCTTGTCCACTAACATTCCGGAGTGTCCAGTACCAGCTGTGCAAGAAAACCTAAACTTCTTTGAATCAAATAATAAGCTTCTGCAAGAGACTATGGCAAGGACCCAGGACTATAACAAAGAGGTATTTGACAAGAAGAGAAGGGGGAGCTTGATCTTAAACATGGAGATTTGGTTTGGTTATCCACTTTGAATTTAAGATTGGCTTGTCCTTCCAAAAAATTGGGTCCCAAGTTCGTGGGTCCTTTTCCAGTGACAAGAAAAATTAATAATGTGGCCTATGAACTAAAGCTACCAGAATCATTCCAGATTCATCCGGTCTTTCATGTTGCCCTACTCAAACCTGCAGTTCCTGATCCTTTTGTCAACCGGATGGTCAATGCCCCTGAGCCCGTGATCATTGACGGAGAAACCGAATATGAGGTTGAGTCCATTCTGGATTGTAGGAAGAGACGTAATCAAGTCCAGTTCTTGGTAAAATGGAAGGGGTATGGGCCTGAGGAAAACTCCTGGGAGCCAGAGTCCAACATCCATGCTAGGAGGTTGATTCTTGCCTTTAAAAGATCTCATCCAAGTAAGATGGCACAGTTGGGCATCCGGAGGCTGCCCCTTGGGGGGGGGCAATGTCATGAAAGACGTTCTGCTAGTTCAGCCATCGGCGGAAGATCGGTTAACAGAGCTACTGTCAGTAGAGCAAGAGGACGCGTTCGGAGGCGCGTTGACGCGAACGGACGCATGCGGGTGCGCGCTAATACGAGCGGGTGTACTCGGGTACACGATGAGACGAATGGGCACGTACGATCGGTACTTGGGCGTGCACGTGTGCACGCGGCGGCGGCGAGCAGACGTGCAGTGTGACAGCCTTTGGCGCCATTAGGCCTATTTAAGGGTACCTGTCAGCATGCTTCCTTGCTGTCCGGTCTACAGCGTTCCCTGTGACCCTAAGCTTTCAGTATACCTGTTTACCTGATTCCTGTTACCCGGCTTGTTCCTGACTTCTCCTGTTTGCTGCCTGTCTCCGACCTCGGCTTGTCTGACGATTCTCCTGCCTCATCCTTCGGTTATTACCTGCCTGTCCGTTGCCGACCCGGTCCGTGCCCTGACTACTCTCCTGATTCCGTTTTGTACCTGCTCTGCTTGCCTGTGTTTGACCCGGCCTGTCTGACTTTGCTAGTGCTTCAGTTGTACTACAGAACACCTCCCTGCTGCCTGCTTGTTCGTGGGTTCCTGCTAGCTACAGTGCTTCTCTATCCAGTCAACAGTTCCAGTGTTCTTGCCAAGAGTTCCGGTTCTTCTACCAGTTGTTCCAGTGCTTCAGTTGTACTACAGAACACCTCCCTGTTGCCTGTTGTTCCTGAGTTCCTGCCAGTGGATCCAGTGTTCCTGTCAGTCCTCCTGCTGCTTCACCAGAGGTCCGGATCAACTCTACACCTGCCACTTACCAAGCACTTGTGGCCCCCTGCGCTCCTGAGTCCCTGTCTTCTCTATCAGGGGCTCTCGAACCGGAGGCACACGAGAGGCTACTCCTTGCATTCTGGGCTCCACCACCAGGTACGTGACAGTCCTCAAGCAGGGCATCATTTCATCTGTTTAGTGAGTTTGCCTGTGCTATCCAGCCACAGCATGCAGAGGAGGTGGTGGATTGGCTTACTAAACCTTCCTCATCCTCCTCATCCTCTGTCACGTAAGCAGAGACAAGTGTGAAGTCCCCTGCAGTTGCCAGAGTGGACAAACCTGCCTCCTTGTCCACATCTATTCCTGCCATAGCCCCAACATCACCCATGGAGGAGTCAGCTGAGTTATTTGACCACAGCATCAGCCACCTGCACCTTGATGATGCCCAGCCATTACTAGATTCAGATGTTGGTTCTGAGGTTGAGGATGATAGGAACATGAGCCTAGAGAAAGGGGAGAACACTGGTAGACAAATTGGCATTCATGTTCCCCCAGCCGCAATGTATTGCCGAGTTGTCTCCAGTGGTAATGATGATGATGGAGGAGATGGAGATGATGCTGATGATGAGGTCACTGATGTGACTTGGGTTCCAGATAGAGCAGAGGAGGAAACTGAAGGTGAGGGGTCATAACCCCAAGGAGGCTGACATCAAGAAAGAGTAGAGAGCAGCCACCCTATACCATCACATTCTGCAGCTGTTATCTCTCGGTCCACTCCCATAAGCTTAGCTATCTGGGCCTTTTTCAGCACACCTGCAGCAGATCGCACTGTTGCTATCTGCAAACTGTGTCTCAGGCCCATAAAATGTGGCAAAAACACCAGCCATTTGGGTACCACATGCTTAACAAGGCATTTAACGTCCAACCACTCAGCCCGTTGGCAACAGCACCTAAAAGCAACACAAAAGGGGCACAAATCTGTCCCTCCTACTTCTCCTCCTCCTTACCCACTTCAGTCTGCCTTTGCTATACCGAGTCATTACCTCTCAGCAGCCTCCACTGACAGGGATGATGGTATAGCACAGGGTGTCCCAGGTCCTAGCAGCACATCTGCTAGCAGCACACCACCAGCTGTAGACTGTAACCGGAAAATTTCTCTGCCCCATCTGCTGCAGCAGAAAAAAAAATTACAGTCCCTGCCACCCACATTCCCAGCGTCTAAATGCAAGCTTGTCAAAGCTGTTGGATCTCCAACTTCTGCCTTTCAGGCTGGTGGATTCTGCCCCCTTCCGTGAATTTGCACAATGTACTGTACCACAATTATTATTATTATTATTATTATTATACAGGATTTATATAGCACCAACAGTTTGCACAGCGCTTTACAACATTGGGGAAGACAGTACAGGTACAATACAATTCAATACAGGAGGGATCAGAGGGCCCTGCTCTTTAGAGCTTACAATCTAGAAGGGAGGGTCAAGTGGAACTAAGGGTAGTAGCTGTGGGGGATGATCAGATGGACAAAATGAAAATACAGTTGTTAGGTGTGGGTAGGATAGGCTTCTCTGAAGAGGAGGGTTTTCAGGGATCATCTAAAAGCTAATAGAGTAGGAGACAGACGGACAGATTGGAGTAAGGAATTCCATAGGCTTGGAGAGGCTCTGGAAAAGTCCTGGATATGAGCATGGGAGGAGGTGATAAATGAGCTAGAGAGCAGGAGGTTTTGAGAAGAACAAAGAGAACAATTAGATTGGTATTTTGAGGCTAGGTCAGTGATGTAGCTGGGGCAAAGTTGTGGATTGCTTTGTAGGTAGTTGTTAGTATTTTGAACTTAATTTGTTGTGTGAGTGGAAGCCAGGGGAGAGATTGACAGAGAGGAGTAGCAGAGACAGATTGGTTGGTAAGGTGGATGAGTCTGGCAGCAGCATTCATGATGGACTGAAGGGGGATAGAGTATGCAGAGGTAGGCCAATGAGGAGGGAGTTGCAGTAATCGAGGCGAGAGATAACCAGGGAGTGAATTAAGAGCTTTGTTGTGTCATTGATTAGAAAGGGGCATATTTTGGAGTTGTTCCGGAGGTTGAGGCGGCAAGATTTGGACAGTGATTGGACGTTGGGCTTAAAGGAGAGTTCAGAGTCCAAGACTACTCTTAGGACCTTGGCATGTGGGGATGGGCTGATAGTTGTGCCAATAATGGCAGGTTCCCAGTCTCTACTACTTTTCACGTAAGGTCGTTCCATCTCTTTACCATCATGTGGAAGGGAATGTTCTGGCATCGTTGGGCAAGGCAGTCAGTGGTAAAATCCACCTTACTGCTGACACGCGGTCCAGCAAGCATGGGCAGGGATGATATATTTCGTTCACAGCACACTGCGTAATGCTGCTTGCAACTCGAAAGGCTGCAGGACAGGGCTTGGTGCTGCAGCTTGTTGTGCCCCCAGGTCTTCATACAGCTGGTGGTGATGATGCCAGACCTGTGAGCTCTACCACCTCTTCCTCCTCCTCTGCCACCTCCATGCCCTCCTCTGCAGAATTGTCCTATGAACATTAGGTACTGCCTAAGCGTTCAAAGGGCTATTCCCAGAGTCAGGCTAAAAGGTGCCATGCAGTGCTTCAGCTGGTGTGTTTAGGTGACAGGAAACGCAGCGGAGCAGAGATTCTTGCAGCTCTGCAGGGACAGGCCCAGAGGTTGTTCACACCACGCCGGCTGGAGCCAGGAATGGTGGTGTGCGATAATGGCTCAAATCTCCTGTCCGCCCTTAGACAAGGAAAGTTGACACATGTGCCATGCCTGGCACATGTCCTCAGTTTGGTGGTGTAGCGTTTCCTAAATACATACTCAGGGTTGCAAGATGTGCTAAAACTGGCCAGAAGAGTCTGTAGCCATTTCAGGCGGTCAGACACAGCCAGTGCTCGGTTAGCTGAAATTCAACGGAAATCCACCTGCCCGTAAACCGCCTGATTTGTGATATGCACAGAGAGCGCAGAAGATAAAAACTCTTGAGGACACGTTAAAGAGGATTTTATTGAACATTTTTCCTAACTCCAGTAGGTTACAGTGTGGTGGAAAACGTTGTTTTGAGTCTTCTGTTGGTCAAGAGAGGAGTGTTGAAGAAGGCATCCGCTTAAGTGAGGCATTTCGGAATTTTCTTGCAGCGTCCGCATCACATGGTGGACGAATACCTCGGGGCCAAAACACAGATGGAGAGCGATCCAGCTGACGATCCACTGACTTACTGGTTCATGAGAATAGACCACTGGCCAAGGATTTTTTCAGTTTTATGCTTTTACTTTAAAAATCAAAAAATCACTGCTTTAAAAATTACTTTTTTTCATTGATACATGTCTCCCAGGGCAGGACCCGGACCCCTATAACCATTGTATGCCCAATTACTTGCATATAAGCCTTCAAAATTGATACTTTTGATTTTTGACGTTCGGGTCCCTATGACTTTAATGGGGTTCGTTATGCGTGTCTGAACTTTTGCGGTGTTCGAAAGTTCTGATGCGAACCGAACAGGAGTCCATTTTGCCCATCCCGAGTCAGAAACCCCAGCAAACTCAGAGTTGTCACTTATAGTTTTTCCATTTGCTCCTCCCTGCTACATAAAATGTTATGTAGGGAGGTGAGGGGAGGTGGAACTGGGCCAGCACAGACATGAGAGGAGAGGGCTAGGATGTGCAGGGAGGGAGGAACTATGCTAGGGAATTGACCCATTGGGGTTGATTTACTAGAGCTGGAGAGTGCAAAATCTGGTGCAGCTCTGCATAGAAACCAATCAGCTTCCATGTTTTTTTGTCAAAGCTTAATTGAACAGGGTTAAGTTAGAAGCTGATTAACTACCATGCAGAGCTGCACCAGATTTTGCACTCTCCAGTTTTAGTAAATCAACCCCTTTTTGGTGTGGTCCAATTTGATGTGTGCAAGTTCAGAGGCACATTGCATGTCAATAAAAAAATGTTTAGGAAAAGGAAAAAACACTGAAAGTAAGCATTTAAAGCTCTTGATTTTTATGTTCTGCAATTTGGTGACAGATTCTCTTCAGTGCAGCGGTAAGGTAACTAAACAAAAAATACGTCAAACATGTAGAGCAGTATTATTATGTGACATCTAGCCACAACCAGTGATTACATTAAAAAAAAGAAAATTGTTCCTTTTCAACCAACCTGGCAACAGCTTTAAAATAAAAATTAGGTTGACTTATTAAAGTGACTTATAGCAGATGTTTGGGGATTTTGTTGAGTCTTTTATAACTGTCAGCTTTTAGTTTGTGACTGTGGTTTTTCATATTCATTACTCCTGCTCTGTAAAAAAGTCATTTTCTTGATCCAAGATATTAATAGGGGATTTGGCTTACATTTTACATTTTACACCATAATCAGAAATATAAATACATTGCAATACACGCATGTTACTGCTTAGTAGAACAGCTAAGTGAACATTGATTTTTTTTGTAATGCTAATGGAAAATCTTTTAAATTACACTAAAAAAAAGTTGAGCTAGAATGTAGGTAATCATTAGAAATGTGTCCTTTACAGGAAGAATGTACAGGGGCATTTCTAGAATTGTGAAAGACCTAGGGAACAGTTGGCATGGTTAAGAAGGACTAAGTTAAACCGTCTCAATATGCTGTACACATATGCCACAGTCTGTGTACCCACAAAATGCCTATATAACAAGTCAGAGTCTCACATCCACACATTAATTAATTGCATGTTATTTTCTGCACATTGAATTTCGACATTCATACCTAACATACAATATGTCAACAATCTGAGCCTGTCTTAAAAAATAACTTAATTAAAATTGTTTTGGACTACATAGCAAACAGCCACAGCTGTCAGAATGATGTGATAAACAAACATTGAATATTTAGTTGGTGTTTGTACAAAGTAACATGTGAAGGGTCAGAATTGTGTAATATTTAGTACAGAATGCAGTAGTCTGAGAAAGGTAACACATCGGGATGGGCCAAACACCCCCCAGTTTGGTTTGCACCAGAACACCTCGAACAAGCAAAAAGTTCTAGTGAACATGCGAACCCTATTAAAGTCTATGGGACAGGAACATGAAAAATGTCCTAATTTCAAAGGCTTCTTTACAAGCTATTGCCATAAAAAGTGTTTGGGGACCCGTATACTGCCCTGGGGGACATGTATCAATGCAAAAAATTTTTTAAAAAGTGCCTAAAGTGAAACAATAAAAATTAAATATTCCTTTAAATATCGTGCCTGGTGGGTCCTCTTACTCTGCATATAAAGTGGCGCATATGTGCAATGTGTAGAACATGCTGCAGCAATAATGAGATTTTCAAAGGAAAAAAATGTAATTCAAACTTGCTCACGGCTGTAATGTATTGCCGGCTTCCGGCAATATAGATGAAAAATCAATGAAAAAAACGGCGTGGGGTCCCCCCCAGTCCAACCCAGGTATGAATTTTTTTTTTAAAATGGCGTGGGGTCCCCCCAAAATCCATAAAAGACCCTTATCCGAGCATGTAGCTCCCCCTCCTGAACCACACCAGACCACATGGCCTCAACATGGGGGTGGGTGCTTTGGGGCAGGGGGGCTCTGCACCCCCCACCCCAAAGCACCTTGTCCTCATGTTGATGGGGAGAAGGGCCTCTTCCCTTCAACCTTGGCCGGTGGTTGTCGGGGTCTGCAGGCAGGGGGGCTTATCGAAATCTGTGAGCCCCCTTTAATAAGGGGACCCCGAGATCCCACCCCCTCCCTATGTGAATGGGTATCAGGTACATTGTACCCCTACCTATTCACCAAAAAAGTGTCAAAAGTATAAACCACAAGAGACAGTTTTGGACAATTCTTTTATTAAAAAAGAAAAAAAACTGTCTCATGATGTGTCCCACCCTTGCCTAAATAACAACTGTCAAAGCCAAGAGACAACAGTCACTGGGAGGCCTCACATGGAGGTGGAGCTTTTTAAGTTTTTTCTATTTTTTGGGTCTGTCGGAGCGGCGAGATTGAAGATGGATGGACATTGCGGGACACTTTTTAATAAAGGAATTGTCAAAAACTGTCGGCTGTCGTTTTTACTTTTTGACACTTTTTTTGGTTAATAGATAGGGGTACAATACCCAGTCACATAGGGGGAGGCGGAATCTGGGGGCCCCCTTGTTAAAAGGGGATTCCAGATTCCAATAAGCCCCCCGCCAACAGAGCTGTTAGGAAGAGGCCCTTGTCCCCAAAGCACACTCCCCATGTTGAAGGCAAACTGCTTGGTATGGTTCAGGAGGGAGGGGCGCTCGCTTGTCCCCTCCCTTTCCTGGCCTGGTATGGATTTTTGAGGGTCTGTTATGGATTATGGGGGTGGCCCCACGCCATTTTTTAAAAACATTTTGTCATGGAGTTCCCCTTAAAATCTATGCCAGGCCCAAGGGTTTTTTTTTATTTTGGTGTTGAGTTCCTCTTAGAACCTATACCAGACCCAAAGGGCCTGGTATGGATTTTTTTTTTTGGGGAGGTGCCATTTTCTTTTTTTAATTCTGTCATAGGGTTCACCTTCACCACTTTAATACAGGGCACTTTCACCCCCTTCCTGACCAGACCAATTTTCATGTTTCAGTGCTCTCACACTTTGCATGACAATTACTAAGTCATGAAACTAGGGATGAGCCGAACACCCCCTGTTCGGTTCGCACCAGAACATGCGAACAGGAAAAAAATTCGCTCGAACACGCGAACACCGTTAAAGTCTATGGGACACGAACATGAATAATCAAAAGTGCTAATTTTAAAGGCTTATATGCAAGTTATTGTCATAAAAAGTGTTTGGGGACCTGGGTCCTGCCCCAGGGGACATGATCAATGCAAAAAAAAGTTTTAAAAACGGCCGTTTTTTTCGGGAGCAGTGATTTTAATAATGCTTAAAGTGAAACAATAAAAGTGTAATATCCCTTTAAATTTCGTACCTGGGGGGGTGTCTTTAGTATGCCTGTAAAGGGGCGCATGTTTCCCGTGTTTAGAACAGTCTGACAGCAAAATGACATTTCAAAGGAAAAAAAGTCATTTAAAACTACTCGCGGCTATTAATGCATTGCCGGTCCGACAATACACATAGAAGTTCATTAATAAAAACGGCATAGGAATTCCCCACAGGGGAACCCCGAACCAAAATTAAAAAAAAAAAATGATGTGGGGGTCCCTCTAAATTCCATACCAGGCCCTTTTAACAAGGGGACCCCCAGATCCTGTCCCTCCCCCCTGTGTGAAATGGTAAGGGGGTACAAAAGTACCCCTACCATTTCACTAAAAAACTGTCAAAAATGTTAAAAATGACAAGAGACAGTTTTTGACAATTCCTTTATTTAAATGCTTCTTCTTTCTTCTATCTTCTATCTTCCTTCGGTTTCTTCCTCCATCTTCTTCTTCTTCTGGTTCTTCTGGTTCTTCCTCCGGTGTTCTCGTCCGGCATCTCCTCCACGGTGTCGGCGTCTTCTTCCCTTCTTCTCCTCGGGCCGCTCCGCATCCATGATGGCATGGAGGGAGGCTCCCGCTCTTCTCTTCATCTTCTTCTCTTCATCTTCTTCTCTTCATCTTCTTTTCAGGCCGCTCTGCATCCATGATGACATGGAGGGAGGCTCCCGCTGTGTGACACTTCTCCTCTTCTGACGGTTTAAATAACGGGGGGGCGGGGTCTGACACACGGTGACTTGACTTGATGGGACTTACCTGTGGCACCACGGGGAATGCCACAGGGAAGTCCCGTCAAGTCACCGTGTGTCAGAGGGGGCGGGGTCACTGGGTGGCCCCACCCCCCCGATATTTAAGAACCGTCAGAAGAGGAGAAGCGTCACACAGCGGGAGCCTCCCTCCATGTCATCATGGATGCCTAGCGGCCCGAAAAGAAGAAGGGAAGAAGATGCCGATGCCGCGGAGGAGATGCCGGATGAGAACACCGGAGGAAGAACCAGAAGAACCAGAAGAACCAGAAGAAGATGGAGGAAGAAACCGAAGGAAGATAGAAGATAGAAGAAAGAAGAAAGAAGAAGCATTTAAATAAAGAAATTGTCAAAAACTGTCTCTTGTCATTTTTAACATTTTTGACAGTTTTTTAGTGAAATGGTAGGGGCACTTTTGTACCCCCTTACCATTTCACACAGGGGGGAGGGCCAGGATCTGGGGGTCCCCTTGTTAAAGGGGGCTTCCAGATTCCGATAAGCCTCCCGCCCGCAGACCCCCACAACCACCGGCCAGGGTTGTGGGGATGAGGCCCTTGTCCTCATCAACATGGGGACAAGGTGTTTTGGGGGGCTACCCCAAAGCACCCTTTCAATGTTGAGGACATGTGGCCTGGTACAGTTCAGGAGGGGGGCGCTCTCTCGTCCCCCCTCTTTTCCTGTGGCCTGCCAGGTTGCGTGCTCGGATAAGGGTCTGGTATGGATTTTTGGGGGGACCCCACGCCATTTTTTTTTTTACATTTTGGAGCAGGGTTCCCCTTAAAATCCATACCAGACCTGAAGGTTCTGGTATGGATTTTGAGGGGGACCCCACGCCATTTTTTTAAAAATTTTGGCCGGGGTTCCCCTTAATATCCATACCAGACCTGAAAGGCCTGGTATGGAATTTAGGGGGACCCCCCCCCACATCATTTTTTTTTTTTAATTTTGGCCGGGGTTCCCCTTAATATCCATACCAGACCTGAAGAGCCTGGTATGGAATTTAGGGGGACCCCCCACGTCATTTAAAAAAAAAAAAAATTTGGTTCGGGGTTCCCCTGTGGGGAATTCCCATGCCGTTTTTATCAATAAACTTCTATGTGTATTGTCGGACCGGCAATGCATTAATAGCCGCGAGTAGTTTTAAATGACTTTTTTCCTTTGAAATGTCATTTTGCTGTCAGACTGTTCTAAACACGGGAAACATGCGTCCTTTTACAGGCATACTATAGACACCCCCCAGGTACGAAATTTAAAGGGATATTACACTTTTATTGTTTCACTTTAAGCATTATTAAAATCACTGCTCCCGAAAAAAACGGACATTTTAAAAAACTTTTTTTTGCATTGATCCATGTCCCCTGGGGCAGGATCCAGGTCCCCAAACACTTTTTATGACAATACCATGTATATAAGCCTTTAAAATTTCTCCCATAGACTTTTAAAGGGTGTTCCGCGGCATTCAAATTTGCCGCGAACACCCCAAATTGTTCGCTGTTCGGCGAACTTGCGAAAAGCCGATGTTCGAGTCGAACATGAGTTTGACTCGAACTGGAAGCTCATCCCTATATGAAACACTGTACCTAAACAACATGCTTATCATGTTTTTCTCACAAATAGAGATTTCTTTTGGTGGTATTTAATCACCGCTGGATTTTTTCTTTTTTTGCGATATAAGTAAATAAGTGATTTGTGTTATACTGCTACATATCTTTGGTAAAAATAACCCAAATTAGTGGATATTATTTAGCCTGTGTGAAAGTTATAGAGTCTACAAGCTATGGTGCAAATCATAAAAATTTGATCACACCTGATATACTGACAGCCTACTGTATGTCATTTCTTGAGGCCCTGAAACTCTAGGACAGTACAAATACCCCCCATATTACCCCTTTTCGGAAAGTAGACAGTCCAAGGTATTTAGTAAGAGGCATAGTGAGTTTTTTGAAGTTGTAATTTGTTCCCACATTTATTGGGAAAATCTAAGAAATATTATTTTTTTTACACAAAATTGTCCTAATAACAAGTTATTTCTAACACACAGCATATGCATATTTCCAATTACACCCCAAAATACATTCTGCTACTCCTCCTGACTCAGTATGGTGATACCACATGTGTGAGACTTTTTCACAGCCTGGCCACATAGAGAGGCCCAACATGTAGGGAGCACCATCATGTGTTCTAGGAGCATAAATTACACATCCAATTTCATTCGTAACTATTACACTTTTGAAGGTCCTGGAGCACCAGGACAGTGGAATTACCCATAAAATGACCCCTTTTGGAAAGAAAACACCCTAATGTATATTCTATGAGGCAGCCTCTGATGGGCTGCAGAAGGATGGGAGTGTTCCTGCTGGCGTCATTTTACAATGCGCTGGTAGGGAAGTGGTTAAAATCCATACCAGACCCAAAGGGCACTCCCCATGCTGTTTTTTCCCCATTTTTTTTTTAAATCTACATTCTTTTTTGTACAATTATTTTTTTAAAGTTTAGCTCTCAGCAGGGAAGCCTTAACAACCTATTGACTGTGTGGGCGAACATCCCACTAAGTGCCCAGAATGTTCGGGTTTAGGCGAGTACCTGAATGGGCGATGTTCAGGCTAAACTTATACTTGGCCCAAACCGTTCGCCAATCTCCAAATGGTGCCTGAACACTGTAATGCCCCGTACACACGGTCGGACATTGATCGGACATTCCGACAACAAAATCCTAGGATTTTTTCTGATGGATGTTGGCTCAAACTTGTTTTGCGTACACGCGGTCGCACAAAGTTGTCAGAATTTCCAATCGACAAGAACGTGGTGACGTCAACCACGTACGACGAGACTAGAAAAGGCCATTTCAGAACCAAGTGCGGCACCCTTTGGGCTCCTTTTGCTAATCTCGTGTTAGTAAAAGTTTGGTGAGAGACGATTCGCGCTTTTTCAGACTCGTGGCTTTCAGATCGTTTTCTGCGGTTCAGTTTGTGCTTGTGGGTTTGTATCTGCTCTTCAGTGCGTGCAAGCAAGCTCCGCGTGACTTAGTCATTGTGTTCTTGTTCGTTCGTTACTGTTTTTCAGGTCGCTCTTCACAGGCCTTGCTGTTCTTCAGTGCGTTCTGTTACTTCGTTCTGAGCAGCCGACCGTTTTCTAGCCATGTTGCATATACGTACTCCTCGTAGAGTTCGTGCTGTGCGGGGGCTTGGTGTTGGGGTCCTGACCTTGACACAAGTCCAGTCCATGAACAGGGTGGGGAGGAGTTCATGGACCAAGATTTGGTTGCCTCAGCGTGACCAGTTCTCTCATATGCCTTTGCTCCGTGAGATCCGTGAGAATAATCCTGATGATTTCAGGAACTTTCTCCGGATGACGGACCCTGTATTTCACCGTTTGTTGGCTTCGCTGACCCCCTATATCAGCAGGCAGGATACCTGCATGAGGCAAGCCATCACTCCAGAGCAGAGGCTTGTCGCTACCCTGCGGTGCTTGGCGACAAAGAGCAGCCTGCAGAACTTGAAGTTTTCGACAGGCATCTCCCCCCAGGCTCTGGGGATCATTATCACCGAGACCTGTTCTGCCATCATCCAGGTCCTGCAGAAAGATTATATGAAGGTAAGATTTTTATCCTTTAATATCACATTTTATTGTACATAATGTTTGCTAATGTATTGTATTTCTTTCCTCATTCCCTAATTACCATGATTGTAATATGCTGTGAATGTCACCTTTGTCCTCATGCATGCTGGAATTTTTTTTTATTTTTTTTGTCCTTCATACATATTTGCCTTCACTTACCTCCCCAGCATGGTCTCCTACCCTATATTCAGATCATGTAGTCACTTAACAATGTATTTTATCAGCTCCATAGTAGTGCTTTACCCCAAACAACCCCTAAAATGTTTAGAAATGTGATTTGTGCTTTAAATTCAGGCAGAGTGCCAGAGGCTTTTTTTTGTGGTGTCCCCAAATCATTTTTAACCCTCCTTCCCCCCAACTGCTAAGTCAGCTGATCCCAATTCTCTATCTATCATCAATCATCTATCTGCTGACTTTGCCAAAGCCATACACACTATACCCACCTCTTTTGTGGTCAGATTTATGGATGAATTCCCCAAAGCACGTAGTGCAAGGGCCTGCCGGTATACTTTCAAATGGTACTGTTTAAAGTTTTTGTATCCTATTATTATCTTGATAGGTAATAGCAGAATGTCCAAATGTGCTCAAATGTGTACAATGTGTATTTATATCTTTGTATTATGACACTTCTTTCCTGTCCAGTGGTCTGCCAATAGTGTAACTAAGGAGGGGCTGTTCCAAGTAATATCCATTATTTAGGCATTCATCTCTCAATGAAGTGGAGAGGGTTACCTGTCCAAGATCCCCCACCTATAATGTTAGAAATGGCCCATGAGGGGGGATATGATAGGTGTACCTTATACTTTGGTGTTGTAAAATTCCCCTTAATAAATGTTATCTGGATGTTGGCCAAGAATGTTTGTGTCTAATTTGCTTTCCATGTTTTAATGTGCAAAAAGACTAATTTTTTTTTGTTTTCCTCAACAGTTTCCTTCCACGCCACAGGAATGGCAGACTGTGGCCTGTCACTTTGCCCAGCGGTGGGACTTTCTTAACTGCGGAGGGGCAATTGATGGGAAACACGTTCACATCGTCCCACCACCCAACTCGGGGTCGTACTATTATAATTACAAGGGGTTCAATAGTATTGTGATGTTGGCGGTGGTGTCGGCTAATTACGAGTTCCTGTATGTGGATGTGGGGAAGAATGGCCGGATGTCCGATGGTGGAGTCATCGCCCAGGCGGAGTTTTACAGGCGTCTCCAGAATGGCAGCTTGGACTTGCCACCTCCAGAAGAGATTGTGGAAGGACTCCTATTCGTCTTCGTTGCAGATGAAGCATTTGCACTGGGGGACCATCTTATGGGGCCATTCCCGATGAGGACCCTCACCCCGGAACAGAGGGTTTTTAATTACCGGCTGGCCAGAGCCAGAAGAGTGGTGGAGAACACATTTGGAATCATGGCCAGCCGTTTCCACCTATTTCTTACACCCATCCATATGGCGGAGTATAAACTGAATCATATAATCCTGGCATGCTGTGTTCTACATAACTTTTTACGTCAACATTCTGCCAACTATGCTAGCTCAGTTGGGCCTGAGGCCGGAATTATAAATGAAACAACCCTGACGGCGCTTGAAAGTGGCCGTCCTGGCTTGCCCTCCCTGAGTGCCCGTGGTGTCCGGTTAAGATACCTTGAGTTCTTTGCGGGTAGGGGGGCCATCAATATGCCAGACAATTTGTGAAAACTTGATCCAATAAAAAAAAAAAATTTGCAAATCTTTGGTGACATTTACTGCTTGTGTTTGTATTAGCTGACCCTGACAGAAATGTGGTGAGTCCAAAAAATGGCATGATTGTGTAACCTTACAAAGCACTGTTGGGTGTTATTTACTAAAGGCAAAGACACTTTGTACTACAAGTGCACCTGAAACTGCACTGAAACTGCACTTGTAGTGCAAAGAGGATTTGCCCTTAGGAAATAACCCCCATTGTCACAGAAAACAGCAATTACATCACCACAAAAGTGTTGTAGCGTTGAAACAATAATCCACACATTCTTGATTAACAATCTTTTTAATACCAGCACAATCACATGTGCATTTAAAAAAGGTTTTTAAAACAAACCAACATGTTTGTTGTATAACAATTTTTGGGGTGGCATTATCAAAAATAGAAATGTCCATTTAAGATAAAACAGGCATGTGTAAAACCAGCAAGAAAGACATAAATCTTGGACTTACAAAGTTCACATTTGGTAGAACTTGAAGGCAATATCAGACAAGAGTATTTAGGAACTGTGTTTGATATTGCGTTCAGATGGGGTGAAGTCACCCCAGCAAAAGCCAAATTTGGAAAAAGCACACAAATTTCAGAATGTCAAAATGTGCTAGCTGTTGGGGGCAGGAGGCGGAGCCTAGCGGAGCAGACATGCATTGTTAGAGCTCCACACCGCTGAGGAGAGAAGAGAAGGACAAAGCGGAGCCTGCAGGCTCAAAAGGTATCCATTTGAACCTTTTTGCCCCAGGGAACAAACTGTGAAAGTTTGGGCAGGAAATATGGTACTGGGAGGAAACCGTGGCAGAAATAAAAATCACCTCACAAAGAGCTCACAGGCACTCACTGCAGCTGAAGCAGCTCCAGTCACCTCACAAGATACAGCATCAGGGCGCTCTCACAGACAGAAAATGTCACAGCAAGACTCTCCATGTGAGTCAGATACAGAACAAATCCTCTCACAAACTTCTCCACAAGCCTCCTCAGTATCCCCAGTAATATTATTACAATTTGAAAAGATGCTTCATAAGGCTTTAAAACAAACCTCAGACCAAATAACAAACAGCCTAACCAAAGAAATAAGAGAGCTGGGAAACCGCACCGCAGCCTTAGAAATAAAAATGGATGAAATTGAAATTACAACTCAAGAAAATATAACAGAATTGGAACAATTAAAAAAAGAGAATTTAATACTTCAAACTAAGCTCGAAGATTACGAAAATAGAGCCAGACGTTCAAACTTGCGCATAAGGGGAATACCTGAAACTGTGGCAGACCTGCAATCTACTATTACTGCTCTATTACAAGAACTAAAGCCAGATATCCCTATTGAACGTTTAGAACTGGACAGAGTACACAGAGCCCTCACAGCCAAAAAGAAAGATGGACCCCCACGTGATATAATCACAAAATTTCATTATTACAGAACGAAAGAACAAATACTAATTGCTGCAAGAGAAAAAAAGGAACTTAATTTTCAAGGACACAATTATCAAATTTTTGCTGACCTATCCCAACTTACTATTACTAAAAGACGATCCATGAAACCCAAACTAATGGAACTGCAACGCCACAACATTATGTATCAATGGGGCTTCCCCTTTTCAGTCAGATTTAACTACCAAGGTACAATTTACAGAAGCAGATCAGCAGATGAACTACAACAAACCCTTTTAAAATTAAATCTGACAGAACCCACAAGCAGCAACACTCCCACACGCAGAAGAATGGCATCATCTTCACCTTCAGGCAGCACCCAGAAAATTCCAGAACAAAATGGGAATCATCATTCTCACAAAAGAGGCCGTTATGCCACATCATCCATGGACCAAGAAGATTCAATGGACTGACATCCTAATTCCTGATATCTCTTCATTTATTATACTAAGAGATGGTTCTCTATAAAAAACCTATATTTATAACTGAATGTAACTGCATTCTGATAGTCACACACTGTGTGGGATCATGTTACATTCCAGTTATATTTCTTATTACTTCTGATTCATATAGCCTTAGAATATATAAGTGAAATAAGGAAATTCTTGTTCAGTTATATATTATCAGGTAATAACAATAGATTTATTACTTTTTAGGACAAATATGTTCAATAATCCAGAAGTAATGGAAGCTTTTTTTTTTTTTTTTTTTTTTTTTTTTTTTCTTTCTTTTCTTAAAACAAATATATTATTACCTAACTAGTTCCTAGAATTATGTTTTTGTTTATTCTAATCTGAAGCAATACAACCTCAATTTTATGAGTTAACATATCTAAACAGTTACATATGAATAAAATATGTAATTGTTTACTCTAAAAAGGGTTAAAATCCCAAAATAATTCAAACTATCTTCATCAATACCAAAGTTATTAACAGTACCTTTCTAACTGAATTATTTAGCCTAGGGCAAGACTAACCATATACAACCACCCTGGAATAAATAATTTCAACAAAAACTATATTCTGCACTCCAACTAATGAAACATCATTTTGATGTCTTTTGACATAGCACTTCTCTCCTGTAAGCGGAAGATCCGTGTACCCCCATTAGCCCTCCTCATTCTCCCAACCATATTATGTGGGAGTGTGACGAAGGCACTTATTCCCCTGAGAGAGATATTTATTCTCTTTCACGGGTAAATTGTGATTACTTGCAAAAAATAATTTATACAATGTATCATCTAATCTCATATGTTTTTTGTTTACTCTTTACTCCAGAATTCACTGGTTTCTTTTCTATCTATTCATCTCTTCAGTCCACACAGGTTGATCTGCGCAGTCAGCTCTGCATAACAAAAAGTAAGTCAAAACTATTTGATCTATTGCCATGGCACCACTGAATATACTTTCCCTGAATGTTCAGGGAATAAATGTCCCTCAAAAAAGGACCAAAGCCTTCCGTACTTTCCATAACAAGAAGGCTCACATAGTATGCCTCCAAGAAACACACTTCACCAAAGATTCTACTCCAAAATATATTTCTCCTTTTTATCAACAAATTTACACGGCTTCTGCCTGTACCAAGCAAAGGGGAACTCTAATTGCATTTCACCGATCCACACCATTCACCTTATCATCAGAAATTAAAGACCCAGAAGGTAGATACCTGATACTCATGGGTTATATAATGGATACAGCAATCACGGTGATTTCCTACTACGCTCCTAACAAACAACCTACACCATTCCTCTCACATATATTAAGTGATTAATACACACAAAATAGGAACAGTGATAATGTGTGGGGATTCGAACCAGGTCCTCCTCCCATTTCTAGATAAATCACCTTTTACACCATCCAAAATAACCTCTAGATTACCTTTTTCTCAACTTCTTTCCAAATACAATCTGGTAGATTCATGGAGAGAAAGTAACCCAATGAAAAAGAAATTCACTTATTTCTCGCACCCTCATCAAACCTTCACCAGAATAGATCATATTTTTCTAACAATAGGAATGATACCAGAAATTATTGCATCAGATATAATTCCGATTCCGTGGTCTGACCATAATGCAGTATACACTACTATAGCCTCAGCCATACCAAAAGCGCATGACCCAACATGGTACTTACCGGACATAATGCTCAAACACCCACTACATCAGATGGCCATTGAACAAGCTTTAAAGGAATACATATCAATTAATAATACAACAGACATCTCCCCAATAACACTGTGGGAAGCTCATAAGCCTGTCTTGCGTGGTACAATACAAAGACAAATGGCACTATTTAAACGGGAACGCAAAAATCTAGCAAAAAAACTAGAACTCAATTTTAATGCAGCCTACATATCATTTCAAGATAATCCATCTCAGAGTACAAAATCTCATCTGGAAAAATCTAGATTGGAATACGATCTATTTCTCACTGAGTCAGTTGATAAATCCCTCAAACGCTCCAAACACAATTTCTACATGAATACAAACAAACCAGGTACATATTTGGCTCGGGCATTAAATTCAACTAACAAATCTTTCAAACCAATACGTTTGAAATTATCAAAAAATGTTTACACTTGTAATCCAGTTAAAATAGTCCATAAATTTCACTCACATCTCGCAACTTTATACAAGACAAACAATGAATTTAATCCTACAGAGGCTGAATCCTTCTTCTCAAAAATAACCTTACCTGAGTTATCTCAGAATCAAAAAAGCAGTTTGGATGAGCCTATAACTATAGATGAAGTTGCTAACGCCATAAAAGACCTAAAACTTAACAAAAGACCAGGCCCAGACGGCTACTCGGCTTTATACTATAAAACATTCTCAGAAATACTCTCTCCCATTCTCACTGAAACTTTTAACAAACTTCTAGATGGACATTCTTTTCGGCAAGAAACACTAATGGCAATTGTTTGTATGATCCCAAAACCCCTTTCTGATGATACTTCCTGTGTGAATTATCGGCCTATCTCTCTGTTAAACCTCGATATTAAATTATTAGCAAAAATAATAGCAAAACGCCTCAATAGCATTATAGGAAAATTAATACATAGAGATCAAGTAGGCTTCATGCCAAATAGACAGGCAGGCGATAATATACGCAGGGCAGTGTTATTGGCACATATTGCTAAAAAACGGAAAATCCCTTTATGTTTTCTATCTCTCGATATTAAGAGGGCATTTGACACAGTATCCTGGCAATATATGCAATATTCATTACAAAAATGGGGTTTTGGACCCCACTTTTTAACATGGATCAAAGCATTATATAATAAACCCAAAGCCTATATAAAATATGCTGGATACAAATCTGAAGCCTTTAATATCGAAAGAGGTACCCGACAGGGTTGCCCATTATCTCCCTTATTATTTGCCCTTATACTTGAACCCATGGCCCAATATATCAGAACAAACCAAACTATAACTGGCATTGAAGTAGGAGGTATTACACACAAATTATGTATATTTGCAGACGATATATTACTTTTTCTATCATCACCACAGGTCTCTGGTCCTAACTTAATACCAGCTCTTGATGGGTTTGCAGCCCTATCCGGCCTTATGATTAATCCTAAGAAATGCCTAGTGCTTAATATTTCACTCACAAACATGGAATTGATCCCGGCTAGGGCTGCACTCCCATTCACATGGGCAGAAAAATCAATCCCATATCTTGGAATTCATTTAACAGCCTCTCATTCTGACTTATTCTCAACCAATTATCCTCCTGTATTAAGACAGATCACAAATCTAATAAAACAATGGTCGCAACTTCCTTTATCCTGGATGGGGAAGATTAATGCAATCAAAATGACTATTCTACCCAAATTGCTTTATCTATTCAGAGTCCTCCCTATTCCAATTCCTTCCTATTTTTTGAGAATAGTACAAAAAAGAGCAACTTCGTTTATATGGGGCTCTTCTAAACCACGTATACCTATACACACACTACATCTTCCCAAAAATAAAGGAGGCCTGGGATACCCTAATTTTACTAACTACTACAGAGCGGCACATTTGGCCAGTCTGTCCAAATACCATGCAAAACAGGAAATCCCATTATGGGTATTTATAGAGGCTTCAGAAAATGACCCTCTATTAATATTAAATTTATTATGGCTTGATCCTAAACACCGCTTTAAAATTCATAATCCCATAACTAAACACTTCTTATCTCTCTGGGATAAACTAAAAACCAAATATCAGTTACAATCTCCACACAATCCTCTCCTTTCTTTTATCAGAAATCCGGCCTTTTATCCGGCATGGATCTACCCAAATTCTTTTAAAGCTTGGACAACATCAGGCATTCAGACACTAAATGACTTCATAGCATCTAAATCATTCCTTTCATTCCCATTGCTTAGAGAAAAATATGATCTACCAAACTCTGAGATATTTAGATATCTCCAAATCAAAAATTTCTATACACCATTCCTAAAGGGGGATACACCATTATCCCAATTATCCATTTTTGAATCAATCTGTACAAAAGATCCATTTGCTAAAGGTACAATTTCATCACTTTATAATCAATTATATGGAGTAGCAAATCTTAATAGACCCTCTTACGTTCAGAGGTGGGAGGAGGACCTGGGACGAACTTTAGAAGACACGGACTGGTCTAACATATGGCTCACATCTAAGTCATCTTCACCCAACATCTTAGCACTGGAGACAAATTATAAAGTCCTAACTCGCTGGTACCTTGTACCCGCTAGAGTGGCAAAATATTCGCCTAATACCTCAGCTCTTTGTTTTCGAGGATGCCCAGAAATAGGCACATATTTACACATATGGTGGACGTGCCCAGTAATCCAAACCTTCTGGAAGGAAGTCTTCGTGATTGCATCTAAAATATTTAAAAAAATAATACAACCAGATCTATATTTAACTTTACTTAATCTAAAACCGGAATGGTTAACACTCTCTCAATTCAAACTTATGATCCAACTAATAACGGCTGCAAAACAAACAGTGGCCAAGGCATGGAAATCTCCTACATTAGTACTAGCAGAAACAATTCACAGAATGAATAATACAATGTCCCATGCTAAGATGGTAGCCATCGATCAAAATCAAATTCCAAAATTTGAAAAACTTTGGCATCCTTGGATAAAACAACAGTTCCTGTCAAACTTCAATGACTCTGTCCTGTTGCCATGGTAACAGATTAAATGACTTACAGAGACACCCATTCTAAGGCTTCAAAGAGAACTAAAAAGAATAATAAACTGACGAGCGGGACAACCTTGTGGACCATACCTCTACCTTTCAACCCTTTTTCTTCTTTCTCTTTCCTTTTCTCCATCTTACGATTAAAGCTCATTATCAGAATTTATTTGACCTATATACACTCTACTTGTAAACAATATGTATAGTAGGTATAAATCATTTAAATACCTACAAAAGTAACTAAGGAAATGATATATATCTTTAATTTAGGTTTACGTGAACCCAATGTTTAATATTTGAAATTTCATGATATTTACCTATATAAACCCTACTGTAAAACAATGAGCTTACTTTATAGATCCTTGTAAACTTACTTTATGTATCTTTATAACATTGTATACTCAATAAACTTCTTTTGACAAGGAAAATGTGCTAGCTGCCATCACGGGGGATCAAGGGACATGTTTTGGGGGAGAAAGTCCTTCCTCTCAGCTACTTTATTATTGAGGAAGGGGTTGCACCCCCAAAACGCGTCCATTGATCTCCCGTGATGGCAGATAGCACATGTTGGCACACTGTGTGCATCCTCCAAATTTGGCTTTTATAAAAATCGCTAAAACATTTTGAACATTGTAGCACACAAAAAAGAAAGTGATTTGGAGTTGTTTTAAACTCTACCCAAAACATCAATGATGTTCTTATTTTTTTGAATAACATCATTGATGTTTTTCTGGAGGTTTTCCAATGCTAAATTACACCCCATGATCTCCCCGATCAGGATCTGGGCACTTTCTGAGGTGAAAGGATCTGGATCCACAACATCACGATCACCTAAAAAGAGAGAAACCAAACAAAAACAGGTATAAAAAATATGTCGGTGTCTTGCCGAGAAAGTTCCCTCGGGGGATAAGGACCCGCAATGTACTGCGCAGGCGCAGCGCCTGCGCAGTACGAACTACTATCAGCCGCCGGAGATAGCCGAAGCTCAAAATGTTCAATCAGCTGTACACGGAGGCCTGCACCCTAGGTCCAGGTTCCTTCCCCACCATCCAAGTGGACCTAGAGGGGGAATAAAAAAGAGCCGAGCGAGGACGTGCTCGAAGCGTGGCGAGCGAAGCGTGGCGAGCGAAGCGAGCCCGCGAGGGGCCCTCTTACAGGCACCGTGTACAGCTGATTTTCACCTATTCACCTTCGGCTATTTCCGCCGGATCCTACTGCGCAGGCACAGCGCCTGCACAGTAGAGGGCGGGTCCTTATCCGCCGAGCGGAACTTTCTCGGCAGAATACCGGCATTCATCTCTTACCGAAGCCTGTGGTCGCAGACACTCACCTGTTGTGGTGACTAGTTCCACTACGTCTTCTTCCTCCTGCTCTTCTTGTGTTGGGTGGATTTCCCCTTCTTCCAGAGGGGGGGGGCTCTGGTCTCCTCGGATGAGGGGTGTCCTCCGAGTCTTTTCTCCCCTATGTAAAACAAAAATGGTATACTTAGCACACAGATATTTGATGGCAGAACTATAAATAGGAAACATTGCTTGGAAGTGTGGTACAAATGTCTATTTTGGCAGAGTTCCAAATTGTAGCATTTTCAGTGTCCTTTGTCAAGCTGCAATACTTTACCTGTTTGGTACAAGCTTCACAGATGGAGACCCCCCCTATAGTATACACTGGAGCACCTGTGTGGCCCCCCTAATAAAAATGGTGTTCTGGTGTCCCACACTAGTGCTCCAGTGTCCAGATGTGAAAACAGCTGCTCAGTGTCCTCTCCTTACACAGAATCTAGTTTGCATTTCATTCTAGTAACCAAGCCATCTACACAACCAAATTAGTTTCATACAAGTAGGGCGTAAAAAATGTGGCCAAATGCATATAGGCAAAATAATGGTGTTTTATAGGCCGAAAGAAAAATGTTGGATACGAATAATGTGCCCATGAACATGAAAGTTGCCATTTTAAAATGTACAACACTTTTAAGAAAAGCACATGGAGCAGCACGAACGTACGAACGTAATAAAGACAAAAAGAATAGGAACACCGCACAACTACTTACTTTTTTGCAGCACTCTCCGGATCTTTCTGTACTGCTCATGTTCTCGTAATTTGAGGTCTGACCACCATTTCCTGAGCTGATCTTTCGATCGACGAAATTCCGGTGCAGACTTTTGACCACTTTCGCCATGATCTTGGCCTTTCGGACATTGGGGTTGGGGTAAGGTCCACACTTCCCGTCATAGTCGGCCTTCTTCAGGATGTCCACCATTTCCAACATCTCCTAAAAGGACATATTTGATGCCTTAAATCTTCTCCTTCTGGATCGGGACGTCTCCAGATCTGGGCTTTCCTCCTCCTCCTCCTCATTGCTGTAATTAGCACGCACCTGCTGTGTCTCCGCCATGTGCTCTTCACCCACTGCACAGAAAGAAAAGGGGCGGGGAATAGACTAGAAAGAACGTCAGGGGCGGGCGAAGTTACACGCATGCGCAGTGTGTATAAAGCGGGACACGCGTGCGTATTACGTACGATCTGTGAGCGGAGGAAGGAGCATCGGAGGCAACGATCTTGATAACGAAGGTAAGATCTAAACTTGGGCCTATACTGCTTCGAAATTGAAGCCTATATTGTAACAAGATTAGGAGAGTTTGGCCTGACCTTAGCGTTTGTCTTGTGTTGTGTCTTGCAGAGAAAATGGATGGCTTCAACGATCACAATTTCCTCCCCCTGTTCATAGACAAGTACAGGGAGCTGCCCTGTCTGTGGCAGGTGAGACACCCCCATTACAACAATAAACAAAAGAGGCAGGCAGCGCTGGACAAACTGCTGGAGTTGGTGAAGCCACAGCAACCATCCCTTATTTAAAAACCAAAATTGGTGGCCTGAGGAGCACTTATCTTAGGGAGCGCAAGAAGGTCACGGATTCCCAGAGATCAGGAGCTGGAGCAGATGACGTTTATTTCCCCAGGCTGTGGTACTATGAGAGATTGCGATTTCTGTCAGACCACACTGAAGTCAGGGAATCCCTCTCCACTCTTCCTTCCACTCTTCCTTCCACCCCAGCTGAGGCTTCCGATGTCCAACCTGGGTCTTCAAGCCAGGAAGAAGTGGAGGAGCCCAGCTGGAGTCAGGTATAGCATTCTTCTACAGATTTCTGGTCAATAAATAAATTATGTTTACTAGATGTCATTATTGATCACTAATTGCTGATTGCAAAAAGTGTTTTACATATCAATAGACAGTAGTGGGCACAAAAAATTGGGACAAGAATGAAAAATGCTGGGCTCAGAAGGATAGTCTGTTATATTTGTTAACATTCAGTTTGCAACAGTCAGGAGGTGAAAATTGTGTGTGATTGATGAAAAAAATACTAAAACAATGTCCCTTTTTCATACACAGGAAGACCTCAGCCAGGAGGAGGCTGTGGAATGTGGCAGCCAGGAGGAGGCGGGGCTAAGTTGCAGCCAGGAGGAGGCGGGGCTAAGTGTCAGCCAGGCGAAGCCTGGGACAAGTCGAAGCCTGACCGAATCGCAGGTTCCTCCCCTCTGCCTTCCATACAAAAGAGCGAGGAAGGCGACTCACATGCAGGATTCTGCGCTCAGGCTCATTCAGGAGGCTTCTGCGTCACTCAGAGCCTTACCCACTCCTGAAGAGGCCTTTGCCTGCATGACTGCCACCAAACTGCAGGGCATGCAGGAGGGTCAACGCAAGCTATGTGAGGACATTCTTTATAAAGTCCTAAGTAAGGGGGTGAGTGGGGAACTAACACCCAATACCCACCTGAGTGAGTTGGCCCCTCCTCCTCCTGCTGCCACAACTCCACCACCAAAGCCACAGCTTGGAAGGAAGACAAGAGAGTGATGACCCTGGGTTCAGTCTGGTCTGGCAAAAGATGCAGTCTCTTGTATGACCACATCCTGGGGACACAGATGTCATCTGCTGCTTTCAAGATCTCTGGGACTTCTGGACCAGACTGCACTCCCTTATATATGGACTCCTCAGGCCACCAATTTTGCTTGAAAATAGTTGATGTGTGCCCTGGGGGTCCAAGGCTTCACCCATTTCTGCTGTTTCTCCAGCGTTGCCTCCCTCTTTGTTTAGTTGTGAGACCTTAATAAATGCATTTTTTTTTTAAATTATACTCTCCTATGTGTGTTTTCATTCAAAAAGGACAGTTTGTTGGTGACGATTATGGTACATTTCTAAAGTACAATGTGAAATTAACAAGAGACAACAACACCAAACAATCTCCTACAGATTAAATATAACAACATATCAATGGTGTTGTGGTAACGACACACAAAACACACACAAAAATATTCTGGAGTAAAACTACAAATACAATAAACAAAGATCAGCCTTGAAAAAAATACGAACCAAAAAAAATAATCTGCCTTAAAACAAAAAAAAAAATATGACACAAAAATAATGTTGTCAGATGTGACAAATCAAAATATATTGAGGGAATCCCGACAAATAGTAAAGAAAGAAGTTTGTGAGAAGTCTGTGTGAATATGAGCAGCAAAACTACTTCATTCTTCTCACATTATAAAGAAGAAGAGAATGCGCTGTATTAAACCATTTTTAACATTGCACCGTGACGAAAGTGTTGTATCCATTGCGAACGCTAAGTTTACCAGACCGAGCTGTTCCGTCTCAGAATTTCTTCTGAGCATGCGTGGCATTTTGTGCGTCGGAACAGGCCACACGGTCGGAATTGACGCGATCGGATTTTGTTGTCGGAAAATTTTATAGCCTGCTCTCAAACTTTGTGTGTAGGAAAATCCGATGGAAAATGTCCGATGGAGCCCACACACGGTCGGAATTTCCGACAGCACTCTCCGATCGGACATTTTCCAACGGAAAATCCGACCGTGTGTACAGGGCATAACCCCTCACAGTTACTCTTGTTGCGCACAAGAACTGGCCCTGCCGGTTAAAAATTAGAACAAAAATTGAACCTACATGCCCCTGTCAAACAGGTGCAGAAACATTGGACCTTGGGTGCTGGTGGTGCCTGAACACTGTAACCACTTCACAGTTACTCTTGTTGGGTGCAGGAATGGGCCCTGCTGTTAAAAATTTGTAAAAAAAAATTGAAATGACATGCCCCTTTCAAACAGGTGCAGAAAAATTAAGCCTTGGGTGTTGGTGGTGTATAAACACTGTAACCCCTCACAGTTACTCTTGTTGGACCCCGAAATGGGCCCTGCTGTTAAAAATTAGGGAAAGAAAATGAAATTATCTGTCAAACAGGTGCAGAAAAAAATTGAGCCTTAGGTGTTGGTGGTGCCCTAAACCAAAAATATTGTTGGAAGCTAGCATAATCAAGTTTCAGGAATAGGACAGGCAGTATAGGCAGTCTTCAAGGGATACCAGATCCCTAACAAATTCAGTCAGTTACATCGGCATCAGGGGCTTGATAGCTGCTGATCCAGGACTGATTCATTTTGATAAATGTCAGCCTATAAACGGAGTCTGTGGAAAGGTGCACGCTTTGATTCGTCACAAACCCTCCAGCAGCACTGAATGGCCATTCAGAAAGCACGCTAGATGCAGGACAGGCCAGTAGCTCAATTGCATATTGTGCAAGGTTTGGCCAGGGGTCCATCCTTAATACTCAGTAACCCAGTGGATGCTCAGAAAGGTCTCCAAGTCTGCTCGTGCTCCTAGATATTCCTGCACCATATAATGCAGACACTACCGATGGTTGCTGAAAGCTAACAGCCCTGCACGTTGAGGACTAAAGAATTGTTTAAAGGCATCGGTCAGCTGGCCACCTTCTCCACTGCTCGTCCTCTGACCGAATGAAGCCTCAGAAACACGTTGTCCAGCAAATGGTAACCTCCCAGGGTCTGGAAAGGCTTTACACACATTTTTCTTCAAGGCCTCCTGAAGATGTTTCATCCTGTGCTCCCTCTGCGAAGGCAGGATGAGCTCTGCAACTTTACCCTTGTAACGTGGATCAAGAAGTGTTGCCAGCCATTAATGATCTCTCCCCTTGATACCACGAATCCTTGGGTCCCTTTGCAGGCTTTGCAGAATCAAGGAGCCCTTGCAGCGTAAGTAGGGATGAACTCGATGTTTGAGTCGAATGAAGTTTGACTCGAACATCGGGTGCTCGCCCGTTCGCCGAACAGTGAATATTATGGGGAGTTTGGGGCAAATTCATGGAATGCCTCATAATGCACTGCGAGATCGCAGTACATTGATGTCTGATGATTTGCCAAAGCATGAACCTGACCTGCGTGCTTTTGACAATCACAGCGCGCTCTGCTGCGAAAGCCATAATTGGCCTTTGGCCAGTCATGGCTCAAGGGGACTAAATCCACACCCCACACTATATAAGGCTGCTTACATAGTGTATATATATATATATATATATATATATATATATATATATATATATATATATATATATATATATATATATATATACTCTGCATTTAGTGTAGACTAGATATTTAGTGTAGACTCTATATTCAGTCAGTGCAGGCAGTGTAGTAAAATGTGCCAAAATTTAACCACTTCCTGCCCGGCCCATAGCAGAATGACGGCCGGGCGGTGGTTCTGTTATCCTGACTGGTCTTTATATGGCGTCCAGCAGGATAACATGCCGTCATGCACTCTGACACACCACATCGCCGATCATGGTAAGGAGCCTCTGATGGAGGCCCCTTACCACGTGATCAGCTGTGACCAATCACAGCTGATCAAATACCACCAAAAGAATGCTCTATTTGTGGGAAGAAAATTATAAAAATTTAGTTTGGGTACAGTGTTGCATGACCGCGCAATTGTCAAAAACATTGCTTTCCACATAACGGTACAGAGCTGGAATGGCCTTACGTGAAAATAAATTTATTTTTGGAACCTGCCACTGTGGTACAGCACATTCTGCAAATTCACGAAAGGGGGCAGAGTCTACCAGATGAAAATGCAGCAGTTGTAGAGCTAGCAATTTGGCCAAGCTAGCATTTAGACGCTGAGCATGTGGATGTCTGGGACAGTAATTTTTACGGTTCAGCAACTGGGGTAGTGAAATTTTCCTGCTGAAATCAACAGGTGGTGTATTGCTAGCAGATTGGCTGCAAGTACTTGTGGCACCCATTACTATACCATCATTCCTCTCAGTGCAAGGAGAAGTCTGCATTTTTTTATGTGGTCTTTCAGGTGCTGTTGCCAATGGACTGCACGGCTGTTCAGGTGCTGTTGCCAATGGACTGCATGGCAGGTCATCATATGTCTTGTCAAGCATGTGGTGCCCAAGCGGCTGGTGTTCTGGCCACACTTGATCTGCTTCAGATAGAGATTGCAAACAGAAACGCTGTGAGCTACTGCACAAGAAGAAGTTCTATTGTAACTAAACTGGACTAAAAGGTTTATCTCCTGTCATCGCATTTGGATTGAACCAACATCCTTGGCTTTGGACCAAGGAAGATTGTACCCAACTAATAGCATGCTTTGCGATACTTAAATAAAGCTGATTTTGAAGGATTTTACACTATTGGCGTTTATCTTTTTATTGACACATCCCACTGGACATCTTGCTTCGGGACTAGAGAAGTACCGCTCAGAGGTGACTGCTGGACAGTTCCTCTTGTTCTTTGATGTGGAACAGCAAGCGTGGATGGAACATATAAGATACACAAGCCTTATTTGACCGCCCGTAATAGGTAGTCAATACACTCTGGTAAGAGTACATCCTTTATTATGGTGGTGGTTATCACAAGGTGGAGAAATTGAATGAACAATCGTTCATGCACTTTTTATCAAAGTGAAGGCATTACACTGATGTCAGTTGGAAGACACATGGACTCAATATTTTACATTTATATGTATATTTATAGTTATGTTTTTGTTTAGCGCAGCACTTTTGCTATACAATCATTATTTATTCACTTCAGTGGTACTGCTATACACAAGTTTAATAAGTTTACACAAGCACAGTTTACTTTCGTTTTCATATACTATGCACTGCACTGTAGTATATGCTATGCACTGCACTATATACTCTGCACTGTAGTATATACTATGCACTGCACAATATACTCTGTACTGTACCGTAGTATATATAACTCTGCACTACACTGTAGTATATACTATGCACTGCACTATATACTCTGCACTTTACTATAAACTCCTTGCTGCACTGTAGTATATACTATGTACTGAGTTATATATACTACACTCACTGCACTGTATTATGTATTATACACTGCCTGCTCTGTAATATACATACCACACTGACTGCACTGTAAAATATATATGCACACTGACTGCACTGTAATATATATACTACACTGTCTGCACTGTAATATATATTCTACACTGACTGCACTGCAGTATATATTCTACACTGCCTGCACTCTATATATACTACACTGTCTGCACTGTAATATATATTCTGCACTGACTGCACTGTAGTATATATTCTACACTGCCTGCACTCTGTATATACTACACTGACTACATTCTCTATCCACTAACTAACTTGCCTTCACTATCTTCACTCCAACACACTACATACGGCCGCCGTGTAAGCAGCCTTATATAGTGTGGGGCATCATGGACTTAGCCCCTGAGGAATGATTGGCCAAAGACACCTTGCCTTTGGCCAATTATGACCCTTACAGCACATCGCGATGTGATTGGTCAGGTGCATGCTTTGGCCAATGAGCAGCCGTCAATGCACTGCAATCTGCAGTGCATTATGGGGTGTTCCTCAGTGGGCAAACTTGCCGCGAGCACCCCATATGTTCATTTGTTCTATGAACAAACAGCTGATGTTCGAGTTGAACTTACATTTGACTCGAACATCTAGCCCATCCCTAGTAACGTACAAGAAAGTGTACAGAATGCAATGGTCAGGGAAACGTATCCTGACACAGCTTACATCAGCAATCAACAGCATGCAAAATACAGACCAGTGTACATCAGTGTATAATAATCTAGAAGATGTAATATATAACACAGTGGACACAAGTATGTGACATACACTGGCCATCACTGGGAGCAAAAATGCTCCTTACATTGGTGGTCAATATTTGGAAGAAATCCAGCATTGATGTGTAGTGGAAGGAAGAATAACCCTTACATTGGTAGACAGTGGGAAGAAGGTCTCACCTTTTGTAAAAGAACTGGTACATAATCTTGCTTAAATTAAAAAAAAAAAAAAAAAAGTCCTTAAAACGTTGCAGCACCCAACAGTTCTCCCTTATTCATCAAGGTGGGAGTTTATGTTTTTGTGCACATGCACTGTTTGTAGAGATTTCTCACCTTGTATTGCGTAGGTTAGAGCAGTGTTTCTCAACCTTTTTTCAGTCAAGGCACCCTTTCAAAATTACAGACAATCTCGAGGCACCCTTTAAGATTTATGGACAGTCTTGAGGCACCCCATTCTAAAAATGTAAAACTATTCTAACAGTTTTACATAATGCAGCAACATCCACACATGTAGGACACCCACCGTTAGAGGTGATTTATTCTTCCAAAGCAAACTTTTGCAAACTGGTACTGACTAGTATATCAATGTCTCTATTCTCCCTCAGTTGTTCTCCATAACTTGGCTAATGTGAGCCCAACACTGATGGAGAGGAACAGGGGAGGGTCAAACAAGGATGCTATGCAGGCGACTAACAGCCTCCTTATCAACTGATGACCGACAGCTAGAAGGTTGTAATGGTGCACAATGAAAACCTGTGACTTTGTGTAACTAAAAGGTAGGCTTCATCCACACACTGGTTTGTATACAATTTTTGGGCAATTTAGGAATTTTGCCAAGGCACCCCTAATAAAACCTCAAGGCACCTCAGGGTGTCTGGGCACCCTGGTTGAAATAGGCTGGGTGAGAGCATACGATACTCATTCTATGGAATGGATGCATACTGTATTTAACAAGTATTGCAAATGCACAATAAGTAGCTTTTTTGCAGTTTAAACCCACCCATGTATCTTTAATAATTACAGTATGTACATAGACTGCTGGTTATGTATGAAAAAAAAATATTTTAGAAATCTACACCAGATGGCGTGCTACCACATTTATAAACAAAAGTGACTTGGGAGTTAATAGTAATAGTAAATTTTAAGCACCCAAATGCAGTTTAACTTTTTTGCTAGGTGTTGTGTAAACCTATTTACAACAACAGCAGGAAGGTTTCATTCTGACATACTTCCTACCCCAATGGTGGCCCTGTTGTAGAATACATATAATATTATTAAGCCATATCTTTGTTTTATTCACATCCAGTACAGAGATTATTTTAAAGTTATTTAGGACTTAAAGGGTAACTCCATTTTTGTGGGAACAATAGCAAATACAAAAATAAGATAGCATATATAATTACTATACAGGCCCTATTGTAATTGAATGCTATTAAAGTTACCTTTCCTTTTCAATCTGCAGCACTGTAATTTTCTGTAAAAGTCATTGCAATATGACAACCTGGAGGTGTTGCGTACACCGTTGGTATACGCAACACCTCGGGATAATAATTTCCTGCTTGTGTGATTGATTGGTTAGTGGTCTGCACTAAGATACAAGTCAGATTTTAGGCATCCCCTGCAACAAAAGATTCATTTTTGGTGCATTTTTGATGCTCTCGAAGGGTTAATCAGTTCTGTGTGCATCCAAACCAAACAATTTTCCTCATTATAACTCTTCAAATGCATCAGCTGATTGATAATGAAGTCACCCCCATTCAGATCCACTCTGCCCATCGACAGAGACAAACATACATCTTTTTCTTCAGTGCAGAAACAGGTAGAAATCTGCAACAACATTTGTTAAACACCTTGCAATGTACATTGATCACCCAGAGGGGAATATTTATTTTTCTCGACTAAAATGAAGTTACTCTATAGGACGGTATTGGGCCATTACATTAACAGGATCCAGATTAATAGCTAATAAGTAGTAATCTATAAATTCTGAACACTTGCAAGCTTCTACACGTTTGATAGTTGTATATGTTTGAATTCTTTGCCACAATGGACAGTGAAGCTCTTGGACATAACAAGTCTGTTTTGATTCATGTAGTCTTTGACACAGACTGCACCAAAAATAAATTACTATAAAATGTGCTTTTGGTGTGGTTTGCACTCCTGACACCATGGAGTTAATTTTCTACCAATAGAGAGTGCAAAATCTGGTGTAGCTGTGCATGGTAGCCAATCAGCTTCTAACTTCAGCTTGTTCAATTAAGTTTTAACAAAAAAAAATGGAAGCTGATTGGTTTCTATGCAGAGCTGCAGCAGGTTTTGCACTCTCCAATTTTAGTAAATCAACCCCTATGTGTAAGGTCTGAAAATGCAGAATCCACTGAGACCTAGTGGGTTGCAACAAAGCCAATATACATAGCCTAGTCAACAGACGGTGAACACATTGCATGGTCACTGAACAGATGCATGATTAACGATTATCTCTATGTCTAGTCAAGGCATCTTTCGTAGTGCAGTAACTATATGATGATGAATACATTTCCAATATAATCAGCTATACTGACTGCTAACTAAAAATGTTTACATGGCAAATCATGGTGGAGTTGTATAGGAAGAGGAAAGACACTAGTGGTGCATAGAAAAAAGGATACCCTTTCTTAAAGTAGAAGAGGAAAAATATGTGTAAAAAAATGAGTTGAAGGACATAGCCATCAGCATAGGTGGTGTGCAGTGTTGCTGTCAGACTCAAACATGTAGGTTAATAGACAGTTGCAACTGGATAACAATATGGTGGAAAGAAAATATAATATTGTGGAAAGGATTTAGTGGAAGCATATGTTGGTATGTGTATAGGAATGGGGAAAGGGTGATGGTGAGCCGAAGACTCACTTACTGGAGGGAGAAGTAGAGTAGACAACTTTTGAGCTAATCTGTGAACTTTCTTTTTGTATTCTTAGAGAGAATTCCACATCCAAGACAATAGAATAAAGATTATGAAATAGGCAACAAAACTAGATAAGCACTGAGCAGAGATGCTGATGACAGAAAACAAAAATTAAAGTCTGAAGAGGATTTGAAGGATATGGTAGCATATGGTGGAAAGAAGGATACATGGTTATGGAGGGGCAAACATGCAGCAGGCATAGGTTGATGGAGTGAATAGTGTAGTGACCCAGGGAATGGACAGCTAGGATCTGTGGAAGAATTGAGTAGTGTGCTGAATGGGATATGTTGCATAAACGTAGACACAAGTTGCAGAAGGTGAGTGTTGTGGGGGACGGGAAGAAGGGGTTGGCCAGGGGAGCTGAAATCATATATGATTCTATTTACAATCTAAATATTTTCTATACAAGACCACATCCAGGAAAAAAAGCTATTAGCTCCAATGCATTTCAATGACCATTTGTAAATTCAACTAATTTCTGAGGCATAGAGTATTAGGAATGTGCATATCTGTGGACATTTTGCATACAGCAATCTAAAATGACCTATTGTACCTGTTTAGCCTGGCGTTAGCTTTACTTTAGGCTAATGCCCCGTACACATGATCAGACTTTCCGACAACAAAACCATGGATTTTTGTTCGAAGGATGTTGGCTCCAACTTGTCTTGCATACACACGGTCACACAAATGTTGGCCAACAATTACGAACGTGGGAACGTGGTGACGTACAAGACGTACGATGAGCCGAGAAAAAGGAAGTTCAATAGCCAGTGTGGCTCCTTCTGCTTGATTCCGAGCATGCGTGAACTTTTGTGCTTCGGACTTGTGTACACATGCTCGGAAATTCCGACAACAAAGTTTTGTTGGCGGAAAATTTGAGAACCTGCTAGCCAACATTTGTTGGTGGAAAGTCCGACAACAAATGTTTGATGGAGCATACACACGGTCAGACTTTCGGCTAACAAGCTCACATCCAACATTAGTTGTTGAAAAGTCCGATCATGTGTACGGGGCATTAGAGTTATGCTTTAAAATGTATCTCTGGTCAAAATTTAAAATCATAAAGTCACTTCCACATGGTATTTTAATTATTTCTAGCTCACTTTTATTAATCCAAATGATCTATGAAGTTTGTAAATGTACTCTGTGAAGATCCCAACACATTTACTTCCTTGAATTTTGTGACACATATTCACTATGCGAAGTTGATAGTCACGGCTGTGCCACACATTTCACAGAGCCTGCCTCATGAAATAAAGAGGTGCTGAGAGGAGGGTTTCTGGAGGTGAAGCCAGTACTGAAATCACTTTTTTGCAGGCAGCAAGGTACCATGGTACCAGAGGAGAAGCTACAAAGCATGCAGGTAATTTAGGAAGTTGTGGAAAGAGATGGGCAGCAGACAGGCAGCGTTCCCAACATGAAAGAAAACTTTTCTAGAAAGCAAATGCTGCTGCTGCAGCATGGCCATTATGAAGTTCTGGCAATGGGTGTATTGTATATCAGGAACTTGCCAGGCAGCTTATGTTAATGCTGCATTTCAGACAGGCAAACACTTGGCAGGTATGACTGACTACAATGTCAGCACACTCTTCTGGCCCACCACAGGACATGCTCTAAGCCAGGGTACTTAACCAAGAGCCACTGCACCACTGTGTTAAGGACATGTGCAAGGCAATAGTTAAGTATGTATGTGATCTTTCCCAGCCAAAGGACAGCTAGCAGGTTGGTGCTGTTGCCACACTTGACCCGGTACAAGCTTGGTGTGGGGTCAGCTACCTTTTGGCATTCCTGAAGGACCTCTAGAGTCTCTGGCCCAATGTAACTCCTGTCCCGCAGGCATATCAGCTGCAAAACAACAAGGCCGCATTTTACACAGGCAATTGCATGGGCTATGTGGCCCTTGGGGGTGGGAGGACTGGTGGTTTTGAAGAGTCACAGCACAAAGCCATTGAGGAGAAGGAGAAGAAGTGACTGCTTTTAGGCAGAATAAAAATAGTGACAAAATGTCTAAAGCGCTGAAGTGGAAAACAAATTATGTGAGAATATATTAAAAGATGCCCAAATAATACAGCTGCAATAAATATGTGAACTACACAAAATGCATAAATAAATAGAAATAAATAATTGCGCTAATATTAACCAATTAATATCACACTGGCATATGATATATTGCAAAATTAAATACAAGTGAATGTATATGGTGCATAAATAAACAAACCTTCTGTGCATAAATAGTGGATAAATCATAATGAAGATATGAAACAGTCCACTATTATAAAACAGGCAGGGATCCTCTTAATATGAAACCAGAACCTTGTAAAACAAGATAAAAATATATGGTGCATAAATAAGCAAACCTCCTGTGCATAAATAAATAAAGTGAATAAATAGTGTGAATTTAAGTGAAATAGTCCACTAATTAGGAAACAGGAAAGGATCCTCTTGTTAAAAAACCGGAACCTTGTAAAGCAAACTTGGATGAATTGACAACGAGTTCAATAGTACCGTTCACCTGCCGGTACTGACTAGTGAAATTCTCAGCTTTCAATGGCCATCCACGATATAGAAAACAAAATTGGGAAACAAAACCATTGCGCAGGGATTAACCCAAGTGATTAAAAAGAAGTAAGAGTAATCTCACGCACGTATCCCCATTTATAAAGATCACATAGGAATAAATGGTCAGCTACATTCAGCTCCGAGCTGAAACCTCCTCATTCACCTCCAGTGTACACACTGCTGATAGCGTCACAAGCTCCTCCTCCCGACGCATTGCGTCACCAGACACGTGACTTTTTCAAGGGTGCTCATGTGACAGCTCTGAGCGATACTTATAGTATGTGTACTGTTTGCCACGGTAACCCCGGGAGTCAATGTATCATCATACCATTAAGCGATCTCGGGATTTAGATGGTATTTTGAATTACTAAACAACGTAGCATATCATTTATTTACATACAAAGATTAACACTAAACACCTTTAATACAACATTTAAAATTCACTTAAGCTGAATAAATATGAGAACGGTCTGGTTGCCTCAAACTTAATTGATCTTTTAAACATTTAAAAGAGTATGAATACAAACAAGTTTAGGAGCACTCCCTCATTACAATATGATGAGAGATTTATTTGCAGCCAGTCATACATCATGGGATAAATCCTCACTGACACATAATTCTATTCATTAAAAAATTGTTAAAAAATAGAAATAAAAAAAAAAAAAATTAGATACAAAAAATATATATATATATTATAGACAACAGTTAAGATTAAGATGAAAAAAATTATTTAAAATATGTTTTAAGTTTAAAATTATGAAATTTAAGAATCCGCTATGAAGCAGTTAAGATCAAACTCTATGTTTAACCCCATTGGTGTAAGTACACCCATATTGTATATCCATTTGACACCCGATTAGACATTATGAGGACAATACAGAAAGACAACATAGAGGTAATGTAGATGGGCCACCTAGGCAATATGAACACAATGGACCAAGAACACCTAGACCATGGTGGCAAAATAAAAATAACAACCCTAAACCATGGAGCAAATCCCCAAAAAAACCTTTCTGGAAAAATAATGGGAGAAACAAAAAACCCTGCAATCAACAGAATGGCCAATATGATCATGCAGATAGCAGGGGTTATGATCAACATAATGGACAATACAACAATGAGTACTCTAATTATCCTAGTTATAGACACCAGACGCAGGATAACCAAGGAAGACCTGTGTAAAATTATCCAGACAATTCACATTATTATCAAAATGATAGACAAGATGAAATAGAGCGTCCCCAATACCAGGGCCAACATGATGGTGATCGAGGACGATATGAATATTATTAATATGGACCTAGAAATAGTCCTATACATACCCAAAATCGATATGAAGCACTGAGAGATCATAGAGATTCGAACTCATCTACACCTTTTTTAGACCTACGCAGGAACGAAACTCCCCCTCGGCAGGACAGAACCACCAATGTAAGAAGTCCAAATGTAAGAGGGGATGTAGAGGAGGATGCAAGAGCCAAGAGAAAAAGAGAGTAGTAGGCGAAGGAATATATAATATCAGTAGAGTGGATCTCACAAAAAATGAATTATCGCTATTGGACAAAGGCCTTAAGTATGCACCGAAACGCAATCTGAACAAATTCAATCTATATGTGGATATTCAAAAATACACAAGGAAGTTAAATATCAATAAATATATGTTGAATCAAACAGTAGCTACTAGTTCAGATAATAGGGGAACTATCAATACACCAGGAAGAGTTATACATAGCCAATTGAGGAACAAATCCCTTTTTAATCCTCCAGTACATAATAATCAACACATCGAGGTTTTTAACAAAATGGTGACACAAGAAGTTGACAAACTAAAAATTAGAAGAATGAAAGACCCTCAGGTTATCAGAAATGGAATAAAAGAATTAGAAGAAAACAAAAAAGTGGTAGTAAGACCGGCTGATAAAGGTGGTGCAATTGTGGGCCTTTTTTGAGATGAGTGCATCAGATCGCACCGCTGCTATTTGCAACATATATTTCAAGCGTATCTCGCGTGGCCAAAACATCTCCCGCTTGGGTACCACATGCTTGACCAGACATATGTTGACCTGCCATGCAGTTCATTGGCAAGCGTATCTAAAAGACCCACACCAAAGAACAAAGAGGACCTCTCCTTGCTCCTCATCAGCTGAGATCTCCAACCCCACTATACCTTCAGTCCTCTCTGAGACCTGCACTGAGAGGAATCAAGGTGTAGAATTAGGTGTGTCACAGCCAAGTACTTGTGGGCAATCTGCTTTTGGTACACTGACGTCAGATTGTTCCAGGCAAATTTCCCTGCCCCAGCTGCTGCACCGCCGAAAGAAGTTTGCTCCCAGCCATCCACATGCCCAGCGGTTGAATGCTAGCTTGGCAAAATTGCTAGCACTTCAACTGCTGCCTTTTCAGTTGGTAGACTCTGCCCCCTTCCGTGAGTTTGTGGAATGTGCGGTTCCTCAGTGGCAGGTACCCAAACTCCACTTTTTCTTACGGAAGGCAATTCCGGCTCTCTACCGGCATGTGGAAGGCAATGTCCATGCCTTGCTGGACAGGGCGGTCAGCGGTAAGGTGCATAGTACCGCTGACTCATGGTCCAGCAGGCATGGACAGGGACGTTACCTAAGTTTCACGGCGCATTGGGTGACTCTGCTGGCAGCTGGGAAGGATGCAGGACAAGGTGCAGTAGTGTTGGAGGTTGTTCCGCCACCACGCCTCCAAAATGCTAATGATTGTGACACACCTCTCTCCTCCACCCCCTCCTCTTCTTCTTCCTCCATGGCCTCTTCCTGTGCTTTGTCCTCGGAACCAGCGGTGCTCCATAGCCGTTCAAGGGGCTACGCAAGTACGCAGGCCAAAAGATGCCATGCGGTGCTTGAGCTGGTGTGCTTGGGGGACAGGAGCCACACTGGGGCAGAGGTTCTGTCAGCTCTGCAGGGGCAGGTTCAGAGGTGGTTGACGCCACGCCAACTTAAGGCAGGAATGGTGGTTTGTGACAATGGCACCAACCTCCTCTCCGACAGGGACAAATGACCCATGTGCCCTGTTTGGCTCACGTCCTTAACTTGGTGGTGCAGCGGTTCTTGGGCAGGTACCCAGGCTTACAGGATGTCCTAGGCAGGCCAGGAAAGTCTGTGTGCATTTCACAGTCATATAATGCTGGTCATATAATGCCAGTGCTCGGCTGACGGACCTCCAAAAGGAGTTTAACCTGCCCAAGAACCGCCTAATCTGTGACATGCCCACCAGGTGGAACTCAACGTTGGCCATGCTGTAGCGGCTGCACATGCAGCAGAGGGCCATCAATGAGTACCTGTGCGACTATGGCACCAGGACAGGGTCAGGGGAGCTTGGTTTTTTTCCCCACGCCAGTGGGCCATGATCAGGGATGCATGCACTGTCCTGTCACCATTTGAGGAGGCCACGAGGATGGTGAGCAGTGACAGTGCATGCATCAGTGACACTGTCCCCCTTGTCCACCTGTTGGAGCACACGCTGCGTGGAATAATGGACAGGGCACTTGAGGCAGAACAGAGGCAGGAAGAGGAGGACTTCCTTAGCTCTCAAGGCCCCCTTTATCCAGACAGTGTTCCTGCGTGCCCGCCGATCACACAGGAAGAGGAGGAGGAGGAAGATTGTGTCAGTATGGAGGTGGAGCCTGGCACTCAGCATCAGCAGCAGTCTTTAAGGGATCAGTCCCAAGAAACACATGGACTTGTACGTGGCTGGGAGGAGGTGGCTGCGGACCATGTCGTCCTTAGTGACCCAGAGGACTCCGGACCGAATGCCTCAGCAAACCTACGCTGCATGGCCTCCCTGATCCTGCAAAGCCTGCGTAAGGATCCTCGTATTCGTGGTATCAAGGAGAAGGTCCAATACTGGCTGGCAACCCTCCTTGATCCACGTTACAAGGGTAAGGTTGCGGACCTTATCTTGCCATCGCAGAGGGAGCAGAGGATGAAACATCTTCGGGAGGCCTTGCAGAAAGGTCTGTGCAATGCGTTCCCAGAGACTGGGAGGTTACAAACTCCTGTTTCTGGACAACGTGTTGCTGAGGCTTCGGTCAGTCAAAGAAGGAGCGGTGGAGAAGGTGGCCATCTGACCGATGCGTTTAGACAATTTTTTGGTCCACAGCCCCAAGGTATGATCGGTTCCAGCAAACATCGCCAGCGTCTATTTTACATGGTGCAGGAATACCTAGGGGCAAGATCTGACTTGGACACATTTCCCACCGAAAATCCTCTGAGCAGTTACTGGGTCCTGAGGATGGATCACTGGCCAGAGCTTGCATAGTATGCAATTGAGCTACTGGCCTGTCCTGCATCCAGCGTTCTTTCGGAACACACATTCAGTGCTGCTGGAGGCTTTGTAACCGATCACAGGGTGCGTCTGTCCACCGACTCGGTCAATCGACTGACCTTCATAAAAATGAATCAGTCTTGGATCACCACCAGCTACCAAGCACCTGATGCTGATGTAACCGAATCATTTTTTTTGAAATCTCAGATCCCTTCAAAGACTGACTATGCTGATGCTGAGTGACTATCCCTGAGTAATTATCCTCTTCCTCCTCAATCATCACGCTGATAGCTTGTAAGAACATTTTTGGTTCTAGGCGCCACCACCAGTGCCTAAGGCCCAATTTTTCAGCCCCTGTTTAACAGGGGCGTGTAATTACAATTTTTGATGCAATACTTTGCAGCAGGGCTCGTTTCTGCGTTACAACTAGAGTATCTGTGAGGGGTTGCAGTGTTGTGGCACCAGCACCAGTGCCTAAGGCCCAATTTTTCAGCCCCTGTTTAACAGGGGCATGTAATTACAATTTTTGGTGCAATACTTTGCAGCAGGGCTCATTTCTGCGTTCCAACTAGAGTATCTGTGAGAGGTTGCAGTGTTGTGGCACCAGCACCAGTACCTAAGGCCCAATTTTCAGCCCCTGTTTAACAGGGGCGTGTTATTACAATTTTTGATGCAATACTTTGCAGCAGGGCTCATTTCTGCGTTCCAACTAGAGTATCTGTGAGGGGTTGCAGTGTTGTGGCACCAGCACCAGTGCCTAAGGCCTAATTTTTCAGCCCCTGTTCAACAGGGGCATGTAATTACAATTCTTGATCTAATATTTCACAGCAGGGCCCATTTCTGCACCCACCAAGAGCAAGTGAGGACTTACAGTGTTGTGGCACCACCACCACCAAAGGCCCAATTTTTCTGCCCTTGTTCAACAGGGGCATGTGATTACAATTCTTGATCTAATATTTCACAGCAGGGCCCATTTCTGCACCCACCAAGAGCGAGTGAGGACTTTCAGTGTTGTGGCACCAGCACCACCACCACCACCACCACCAAAGGCCCAATTTTTCTGCCCTTGTTCAACAGGGGCATGTAATTACAATTCTTGATCTAATATTTCACAGCAGGGCCCTGTGAGAGCTTACAGTGTTGTGGCCACATTTCTGCTGAGTTTATAGGGCAGGCCCCTACTTTCAAACATCTAACTTACAAACGACTCCTACTTGCAAACGGAAGGAGACAACAGGAAGTGAGATGAAATCTACCCCTAGGAAGGGAAATTCTCTCCTGTAATGCCCCGTACACACGGTCGGACTTTGTTTGGACATTCTGACAACAAAATCCTAGGATTTTTTCCGACGGATGTTGGCTCAAACTTGTCTTGCATACACACGGTCACACAAAGTTGTCGGAAAATCCGATCGTTCCGAACGCGGTGACGTAAAACACGTGCGTCGGGACTATAAACGGGGCAGTGGCCAATAGCTTTCATCTCTTTATTTATTCTGAGCATGCGTGGCACTTTGTGCGTCGGATTTGTGTACACACGATCGGAATTTCTGACAACGGATTTTGTTGTCGGAAAATTTTTTATCCTGCTCTCAAACTTTGTGTGTCGGAAAATCCGATGGAAAATGTGTGATGGAGCCCACACATGGTCGGAATTTCCGACAACAAGGTCCTATCACACATTTTCTGTCTGAAAATCCGACCGTGTGTACGGGGCATAAGAGTTAATATGGGAAAAACATTTCTCCTTTCCACTGATGCTTTCCAATCCTTGTTCCACAAAAAAACCCAAATTTTCAAAAAACATTTGTCATTAAGACAAAAAGTGAGGTGAAATCTTCTGAAGAGGAGGAAAGACAGCAAAACAAATGTCACAGGGGTGATAACCCTTCCCTATGTTTTCCAAAAAGCTTAAAAAAGATTTTTTGGCTGGAGCTAAACACGTTAAAAATGTACCCGTTAAAAATTACAAACAGATTCTACTTAACAACAAACCTACAGTCCCTGTCTTGTTTGCACCGCCTGTATACTGCTGTTCAGAGTATATAGGGCCTGGTGGCCCCACACCTTTCCTTATTTTAATTTGGGTGCGGGGTTCCCCTTAATATCCATACAAGACCCAAAGGGCCTGGTAATGGTCTGGGTGGTACCCATGCCGTTTGTCTCACTGATTTTCATCCATATTGCCAGGACCCGACATTACATTAAACCCGCAAGCAGTTTTAAATGAGATTTTTTCCTTTAAAAATGACATTTTGTGCAGGGACTGTTCTAAACACGGGAAACACGCACCACTTTACAGGCATACTATAGACACACCCCAGGTACGATATTTAAAGGAATATTTCACTTTTTTTTTTTTTTTACTTTAAGCATCATTAAAATCACTGCTCCCGAAAAAATGGCCGTTTTAAAGTTTTTTTTGCATCGATACAAGTCCCCTGGGGTAGGACCCGGGTCCCCAAACCCTTTTTAGGACAATACCATGCAAATTAGCCTTTAAAATGAGCACTTTTGATTTCGAACGTTCGAGTCCCATAGACGTCAATGGGGTTCTAACGTTCATGCAAATTTTCGGTCCGTTCGCAGGTTCTGGTGCGAACCGAACCGGGGGGTGTTCGGCTCATCCCTACTCACCAAGGAGGAGAGTTATCTTGTCCCGGACACGTGCAGGGTACCTATTATATATACAGTGCCTAAGCTGCACAAAAACCAAGAAACAACCCCTGGACGTCCCATAATAAATGGTATTCAATCGATCAACTCAAGAATAGGGAAGTATGTGGACAATTTTCTACAACCATTAGTCCCATCCACACCAGCCTACCTAAGAGACACCAAACATTTAATCCAGGAATTAAACAAAGTTGTTATCCAGCCAGACCAGAAATACATACTGATCACAGCAGATGTATCATCACTTTACATGAATATAGGTCATGAGGATGCTATTGCAGCTTCAAAATGGGCTATGAATAAATATAGTAATTTAATTTCTAAGCAAAAAAGGTTTATTTTGAGATGTTTAGCATTTGGTTTAGAGCATAATTATTTTTGGTTTAACTCAGAATTTTATAGACAGCTAAATGGTATTGGTATGCTCCAAGCGTAGCAAACATATTTGTGGCCCAATGGGAGGAGGAAGCAATATACTATAATACCCCCCCCACAACTTATAATGTACAGAAGATTCATTGATGACTGTGTAATGCTGTTGAATGGAGAAGAAAAACCCCTTACAGAATTTTTGAAAAAACTAAATAGAAGGAAAAAGGAGGAGCAAAAGAATTTGCTCTGCCCACCTATGGGGCCGGGGCAGACTACATGTAAAAAATGACAGTTATTTAGTAAATATTTTAAATATTATTGGCTAAAAAGGCAGGTCACATGTTAAGGTGGCACGACCTAACCCTTATATAAGGAATTAATACTGCGTAGGAACAATAGATAGCGGAGGATCAGCTGAGACGAAGAAGCATCCCACCCTCCCTCCCATCGTCGAGGCCCTTGTTATGTGGTTTGGTCCTTTTCTCAAGAAAAGGGACAGTTATGGAACTGTTTAACATGTCTTGGTATTAACTCGAGCTGTCATGGCTGAGTTATAGTGATAGTTTACAGTATAAATAAATGAGTGTTATGTTTTAAAGAAAATGGACATGTTTATTATTATTATAAGTTGGTAAATAAATTATAATACCAATAATAAAGGGCCCCGGCCATTCAAATCCATTGTAGTATTGGTTTATTATTGATTAATTATTATAATTGTAAATGTAATTGTTCTGCATACGGTCCCATATGAAAAAAACATAAAGCTAACCTATCAATTGAGCAAAAAAAAGTACAATTTTTGGATTTAGATATAGAATTGACCACTAATGGAATTTTAATAAAAACCTTTTTTAAACTAGTCGAAAGGAATAGTTTTATACCTGCAGATAGCTGTCACTTTGACCCCTGGCTGATTAATATGTCAAAGGGGCAATTTATATGTCTGAGAAGAAATTGTACGCAAAAGAGTACGTTCCTGGAATGATGTTGGAGACTAGTTTCTCCAAAAGGGTTACAATAAGGATTTTATTAAGGAAATAATTAAAGAGGTGTCGGATATCACAAGGGATGAATTAATCCAAGATAAACCCAAAAAACAAATACAATTTCAAGATGTTCCAATGATTATGGATTTTAATATTCAACATCGACAGATCGAACGTATTTTTAAAAAACATTGGCCACTCCTTCTAGCTGATCAACAACTACGGAAAATATTACCAGAAAAACCACGATTTGTTTACAGGAGGGCACCTACGCTGAGAGACAGAATTGCTAAAAATGTTCTTGACCCCCCAATAAAATCACAGGAATTAACCTTTTTCCAAAGGAAAGGTTTTTATCCTTGCAGGCGGTGCTATGCATGCAAGAATACAAACCAAAATGGTCAAAAATGTACCAATTTCAAATCGGCCAGTAACAACACAGAATATCAGATCAAAGATTTAATGACATGCAAAACTGAGGGAGTGGTGTATGTATTGCAATGCCCGTGCTCGTTTCAGTATGTGGGAAGAACAAAAAGACCGGTGTGGAAATGCATCAGGGAACACATACAAAACATTATCAAAGGCTATCCAAAGCATAGCGTTTCACTGCATTTTTCATTATGCCATGATAAAAATCCAACACTATTAAAATTTTGGGTGATAGATAAATACAAACCCCATTGGCGAGGTAGCAATAAAATGAGGGAATTAATCCAAGAATCCAAATGAATATACAATATGGGTGTATTTATGCCAATGGGGTTAAACATAGAGTTTGATCTTAACTGCTTCATAGCGGATTCTTAAATTTCATAATTTTAAACTTAAAACATATTTTAAATAATTTTTTCATCTTAATCTTAACTGTTATCTATACTATATATATATAGATATATATAGATATCTATATATATCTATATATATATAGATATCTATCTATATAGATAGATAGATATCTATATATATATAGATATATATAGATATCTATATATATATATATATATATATATATATATATATATATATATATATATATAGATATCTATATATATATATAGATATCTATCTATCTATATATATAGATATATATAGATAGATATATCTATATAGATATATAGATATCTATATAGATATATATATATATATATATATATATATATTAATTTTTTTTTTATCTAATTTTATTTTTATTTTGTTTTTTTTATTTCTATTTTTTAACAATTTTTTAATGAATAGAATTATGTGTCATTGAGGATTTATCCCATGATGTATGACCCGATGCAAATCAATCTCTCATCATATTGTAATGAGGGAGTGCTCCTAAACTTGTTTGTATTCATAATCTTTTAATGTTTAAAAGATCAATTAAGTTTGAGGCAACCAGACCGTTCTCATATATTTATTCAGCTTAAGTGAATTTTAAATGTTGTATTAAACAGTGTTCAGTTTTAATCTTTGTATGTAAATAAATGATATGCTACGTTGTTTAGTAATTCAAAATACCATGTAAATCCCGAGATCGCTTAATGGTATGATGATACATTGACTCCCGGGGTTACCGTGGCAAACAGTACACATACTATAAGTATCGCTCAGGGCTGTCACATGAGCACCCTTGAAAAAGTCACCTTTCTGCTGATGCAACGCATCGGGAGGAGAAGCCTGTGACGCTCTCAGCAGTGTGTACACTGGAGGTGAATGAGGAGGTTTCAGCTCGGAGCTGAATGTAGCTGACCATTTTTTTTTTTGTTTCCCAATTTTGTTTTCTATATCGTGGATGGCCGTTGAAAGCTGAGAATTTCACTAGCCAGTACCGGCAGGTGAATGGTACTATTGAACTCGTTGTCAATTCATCCAAGTTTGCTTTACAAGGTTCCGGTTTTTTAACAAGAGGATCCCTTCCTGTTTCCTAATTAGTGGACTATTTCACTTATATTCACACTATTTATTCACTTTATTTATTTATGCACAGGAGGTCTGTTTATTTATGCACCATATATTTTTATCTTGTTTTACAAGGTTCTGGTTTCATATTAAGAGGATCCCTGCCTGTTTCATAATAGTGGACTGTTTCATATCTTCATTATGATTTATCCACTATTTATGCACAGAAGGTTTGTTTATTTATGCACCATATACATTCACTTTAATTTTGCAATATATCATATGCCACTTGTGGATTTTAGCACCTAGTGTGATATTAATTGGTTAATATTAGCGCAATTATTTATTTCTATTTATTTATGCTTTTAGGCAGAAGTTAACATCTAGGAACCACCCCATTTTTGGGGTGAAAAAAAAAGAGAAGGATCTGCAACATATTCTGTTGAACTAGTTCATGCCTCATGGGTCCTTGTGTTCGAGGACCTTGTCCTGACATTGCTGCTCACCAGTATCATTGAGGTGCTGCTTCCACCAAGGTCTTTGGTGCATAGTCATGTGTTGCCTCATGCATGTGGTATCCAAATGGCTGGTAATTTTACCATGGTTGATATGCTGCAGACAGGGTCTGCAGACCACAAAGTTCCTGTTGCCAGCAAAGCCCCACACTGCAGAACAGTTTGCTGCCAATACCAGAAAGTGAACTACATTCACAAGATGTAATAGAAGTCTTTGGCAAAGAGCAGCTAACCCGCGGGAATGTACAGTAAGTAGCTGTTTTTGCAGTTTGCCGTTTAAACCCACCTATGTATCTTTAATGATTCTGTACATAGACTGCTGGTTATGTATGAATAATTTTTAATACTTTTTTTTTTTTAGAAATCTACACAAGATGGCGTGCTACCACATTTATAAGCAAAAATTTATTACACAAGCGAATTATATAGCATCAACATGAGGTGTCACTGACACTGTCTGTAAAAATAAAAATGTTTCCATAACACCACATATAGCTTAAAGCGGAGTTCCGCCGAAAAAAAATAAATTAAAATTCAGCAGCTACAAAAAGTATAACTGCTGACTTTTAATAATCCGATACTCACCTTTCCCTCGGTCCAGTGATGTGGGCATATGAAGCCCCGCTCCTCTCCCCCTCCTCTCCACGGTGCCGGCATTCTTACTGTGGGCGCCCGGCTGTGGCTACACAGCCGGGCACGCACTATGAATGCGCGAGCAGCGATAGGACCTGCGACGCGTCCCAAAACATTGCAGGGAGGGAGTGGAGAGAGGTGAACTTCCTTCCAGTGCCACGGAGCCCGGGAGAAAGTGGGAGCTGGGTGCCTCTAAAAAAGAGGGTATCCGCTCCCCCCCAACAAAAAAATCACATGCCAAATGTGGCATGTCAGGGGGTCAACATAACTTTTTTGGGTGGAACTCTACTTTAAAGGCATATCCCAAGTATCCCTCTTTCAGCACAACTTAAAATACAAAGTAAAAATGTGTTCCCTTAAAAGGTATCATACACAATGCAATCCACATCCAATCCTGTTGGAGCACTATACAATCTTTAACGGCCAACGATGGGTTAATGGATCCACTCTCTTTATTAATTGGCTTGAAAGGTTCTCACAATTCCAGACCATTTGCTAACATGTCAAAAAACAGAAAAGAGCCGAGGTTCTCATGCACCTCACTGAATCGAGATGGGGCTCAAGTAAGTATTAGGGGGGCTGCTGCACAGAGGAGGTTTTTACCTTCATGCATAGATGGCACTAGAACCACTTTAAGGACTTTGTTTTTGTTTATTTGGATGTAGGAATAATTATTATGGGCGCATTGTTTGTAAAACTGACAGATATTCTGAAAATGAATTGCACAATATTCTGAAAGTGAATATTTTGTCAATACATTTTTTTATAGTATTATTTTAACACTTTTTCTTGTTTTAGGTAGTTTAACACTTGTTTCTTTGCATATTCCACAGTGAGTTTAGTGACTGCAGATAGATAATTATTTATTATATCTTTGGCACAGCTTTTTACATTTATATTAAAGTCATATTAAACCTAAAAAACTATTTATTTAATTGCAGCTTACCTATTCTTAGATGCATTTGTTTTCTATTTTTAGGCTTTTTTCCTTTATTTTTACAGCCAGTAAGTCTGTTATTTTTCTGGACTGCCTAGTCTGTAGTAAAAATAGCAGTTAGAGGGTTGGGAAAAAACATTTAACACTGACAGGGGTGCGTACAATAGTCAACTTTTATTCATTTATGTAAAATCTTTATCGCCAAAGAAAAAACAAGATAAAACTCTTGCTGTAACTGCTAATAAAGTTTTAGCTGGAGTTTAGCTTCAATTTGTTAGTCAAATCCATCTAAATCTGCTAGTCTAATACTACTGTCCCCATGACTGACAATGCTGCTGTTCAAAGGTGTCTGCTTTATTACTTCATCCAGAATACAGACACCCTAATGCCACGTACACACGATCGGAATTTTCGTTGGAAAAGCCTTGGATGGTTTTTCTGATGGAATTCCGCTCAAGCTTGTCTTGCATACACACGGTCACACCAAATTCCAACCGTCAAGAATGCGGTGATGTATAACATGTACGACAGCACTATAAAAGGGAAGTTCAATACCCAATGCGCCACCCTTTGGGCTCCTTCTGCTAATATCATGTTTATCTCATGTTAGTAGAAGTTTGGTGAGAGACAATTCGCGCTTTTCAGCCTTGTGCTTTTCAGATCGTTACTGCTCTTCAGTTTGTGCTTGTGGGTTTGTATCTGGTTTTCAGTGCGTGTAGTCAGTTCATATCTGTTTTTCAGTGAGTTCTTGTTCGCTCGTTTCTGATTTTGAGCTCGCTCTTCACAGGCCTTTTCTGTTCTTCAGTGCGTTCTGTTAGTTTGTTCTGACCAGCCAACCATTTTGAAGCCATGTTGCGGTTACGTACTCGTCGTAGAGTTCGTGCTGTGCGGGGCTTGGTGTTGGGGTTCTTGCTTTGACCCAAGCCCAGTCCATGAACAGGGCAGGCAGGAGTTCGTGGACGAAGAATTGATTACTCCAGCGTGACCAATTCTGTCATATGCCTTTGTTGTGGAAGATCCAGGAGAATAGCCCTGATGATTTCAGGAATTTTCTCCAGATGATGGACCCTGTTTGTTGGCTTTGCTGTCCCCTTATATTACAAAGCAGGACACCTGCATGCGGCAAGCCATCACTCCCGAGCAGAGGCTAGTCGCCATGTTGCGGTACTTGACGACAGGGAGAAGTCTACAGGACCTCAAGTTCTTGACAGGCATCTCCACCCATTCTGCCATTATACAGGTCCTGCAGAAGGAATATATTAGGGTAAGTTTTCTCCTTTAACATCACATTCTATGTATTTAATGTATGCTAATGTATTGTATTTATTCCCTAATTACCATGATTGTAATATGCTGTGAATGTCCCCTTTGTCCTCATTCATGCTGGAAGCTTTTAATGCTCCTTTTTTGTCCTTCATGCATATTTGCCTTCACTAACCTCCCCAGCATGCTATCCCGGGCCCATATACACCTAGCCTAGTCACTTAATGTATTTTGTCAGCTCCATTGAAGTGCTTTACCCTAAACACCCCCTAAAATGTGTCCAAATGTTATTGTTGTCCTTAAATTCATGCAGAGTGCTAGAGGCTTTTTTTTGGCTCCTAAACTCATTCAGAACCCCCCCTACATTTTTTACAATGGGCCATCAGAGGGGGTGAGGAATCTGATAAGTGGACCTTATCTTTTTGTCTTTATATACTCCTTAAAATAAATGTTATACTGATGCTGGCCAAGAATGTTTGTGTCTAATCTGCTTGCAATGTTATGTGCAAAAGTACTAATATATTTTTTCTTTTTTGACTCCACAGTTTCCTTCAACGCCACAGGAATGGCAGACTGTGGCCTCCCAGTTTGCCCAGCGGTGGGACTTTCCTAACTGCGGAGGGGCAATCGATGGGAAAAATGTCCACATCGTTCCACCACCCCACTCGGGGTCATACTATTTTAATTATAAGGGTTTTAATAGTATTGTGTTGATGGTGGTGGTGTCGGCGACATATGAATTTTTATATGTGGACGTGGGGAATTATGGCCGGAAGGCGGATGGTGGAGTCAGAGTGGTGGCTTGGGATTGCCACCTGTGGAAGAGAACGTGGAAGGACTCCCATTTGTTTTTATCGCTGGACGTCACCAGACAGGTGATCACCTGATGAGGCCATTCCCCCAGAGGACCCTCACCCCGGAGAAGAGGGTTTTTAGTTACCGGCTTGCCAGAGCCAGAAGAGTCATGGAGAATGCCTTTGGGATAATGGCCAGCCGGTTCCGCCTATTTCTTATGGCAATTAATATGGCGGAGAACAAACTGAACCACAGTTCTAGCATGCTGCATACTTCACAACTTTTTAAAGGGAAATGCTCCTAATTATGTTGCCTCAGTTGGGCCTGAGAGCGGACTTCCTGAAAATACACTGACGGCCCTGGAAGCTGGCTGTCCTGGCTTGCCCCCCCAAAGCGTCCATGAAGTGCGCAAAAATATGTTGATTATTTTACGGGTAGGGGGGCCATTGCTATGCCAGCAAATTTGTAAATATTTTCTATTTGAAAAAAAATTTTATCTGATAAAATCTTGATTTTGATTTACTGCTTGTGTTTCTTTTAGCTGTCTCCTCGGTTCTCCTAGTGCACTTGTAGTGCCAAGTGGTTTTTCCATTATTAAATAACAACCATTGTCACTGTAAACACCAACTTAATACAAAAACTGGTATTGAGCATTGAAAGAAGAAGCCACACATTGTTGATTATAAAACCTTTTACTCCGTGCTCATGCACATGTGCGTTATAAAACATTTTTGTGTAAAAAAACAACATCTTGGTTTTATAAAGTTTTACTTTGAAAATTTTTTTTTAGTACATAAACAGGCATGTTTCAAAACATAACTTACACAACTCAGGAACTTACAAAGTTCAACATTGAAAAACTGAAGGCAATATCAGACATTATAGTGTAAAAAATGTGTTGATCTTGCCTTCATCAGATGGGGTGATGTCACCCCTGTAAAAGCCAAATTTTGAAGATGCACACAATTGGGAGTCAAACTGGGAATTTCCCTCCTGATCCCATGCCTAATGTCAACATGTGCTATCTCATGGGGGATCAATGGACGTGTTTTAGGGGTGCAACCACTTAGTCTCACCTACTTGAGTTGCGAGGAAGGGGTTGCACCCACAAAACGTGTACAATGATATCCCCTGATGGCAGATAGCACAAGTTGACACACTGTGTGCATCTTCAAAATTTGGCCTTTAAAATGCGACAAAAATTAAAAAATGTTTTTTCAAAAACAATCTAAAATGGTGGCATTTTCTTGTTATTTAGATTCTCCCTAATAAATCAATCACGTTCTTCAGTTTTTGTTCAACCACATTGGTTTTTTGCTTTATGATGTCTAAATCCCGACTACACACCATTATCTCCTGGATTAGTATTTGTGCACTTGCACTGGTGAAATGAGGAGCTTGTTCTTCCACAACCTGCACATCACCTAAAAGAAAAAATACATACCATGTATTATAAATATGCAGGCATACCTCTATTACCTGAATCTGTGGTGTCAGACACTGACCTGTTGTGGTGACAATTTCAACCACGTCATCCACCTCTCCTTCCTCCACATCCTGATGTTGTGGTGTCCTCTGTTCCCCTTCTTCAGGAAAGGGGAGTTCCTGGTGTCCTCAGATGTCCCGAGTCTTTTCTCCCCTATGACAATGAAACAAAAGATATACTTAGCACACAGATATTTGAGGCCAGAAATAGGAATATGAAACATTGCTTGGAAGTGGGGTACAATTGTCTGTTTTGGCAGAGTTCCAAGCTGAAGACATGACTTTTTCCCTTACCAAAGCTGGAATACTTACCTTTTTTGGACAAGTTTCACACATGGAGACACACCAAGTATCCACTGGAGTACCTGTGTGGGACACCCTAAAAAGTTTGTTCTGGTGTCCCACACTAGTGCTCCTGAGTCCAGATGTGTAAACAGCTGCTGAGTGTCCTCTCCTTACATTACACTGAATCAAGTTTGCAATTCATTCTAATTTCAAACACATCTAGACAACAATGTCCTAAACTTCTTTTAATACAAATTAGCATGACCAAATGTAGGTAACCCTGTATCTACCAAAAACATAGTATTTAGTTGGCCAACGAACAATGTTTACTACGACCGATTACTGTGCCCACGAACATGAAAGTAGCCATTTAAAACTGTACAACAGTAAAGAAAAGCACATGGAGCAGCATGCAAGTAATAATAATAATAGGGACACACGACAACTACTTACTTTTTAGAAGCAGTTTCTTGATCCTTCTGTACTGATCCTGCTTCCTCAATTTCAGGTCTGACCAGCATTTCCTCAATTGCTCCTTGGATTGTCATACCCCAAAATTCCTGTGCAGACTTCTCACTACTTTAGACATGATCTTGGCCTTTCTCACATTTGGGTTTAGGTAAGGTCCATACTTCCCATCATAGTCAGCCCTCTTCAAGATGTCCACCATCTCCACCATCTCTACAAAGGACATATTTGAGGCCTTAAATGTCCTGCGGGATCATGACGTTTCTGGCTCCAGGCTTTCCTCCTCGTTACTGCTATTACACACCTGCTGTGTCTCCGCCATGTTCCTCTCCCACTGCGATGAAAGAGAAGGGGCAGGAAATATTCTAGAAAGAACGTCAAGGGTGGGTGACGCGGGTGGAGTTTCACGCATGTTCAGTGTATATACAGCTAATACATGTGTGTCGTACCTACATTCTGTGTGCAGAGGAAGTAGGACCGGAAGCGTTGAACATTCTAACAAAGGTAGCATTTTAACTTGGGACATCAGTGGCCTATACTGATATAAGATTGAGGCCTATATTGGGATAAGATTAGGAGAGTTTAGCCTGATATTAGTGTTTTTGTCTTGTGTTTTTGTCTTGCAGCATATATGAAACAATTCAAAGACCCTGAATTCATGGGCCAGTTCATAGACAGATACAGGGATATGAGAAATTTGTGGGAGGTTAAAAACCCCTTTTATCGAAATAAACCAGCTAGGAAGGCATCGCTGGAGAAATTGCAGCAATTTGTGAAGACGCAGACATTGAGTTTGTGGATAAGAAAATTGGTAGCTTGAGAAGCAGGTATAGGAAGGAACTTAATAAGGTCCAGGCTTCCATGAAATCAGGAGCAGCAGCAAAGGATGTGTATGTACCCAGTCTGTGGTACTACAACAGGGTGCAGTTTCTGGAAGACCAGATTGAAACCAGGGAATCACTTTCTACACTTCCATCCACCCTTCCCTCAACCCCAGCTGAGGCTTCCGAGGACTAACCTGGGCCTTCCATCCTGGAAGAAGTTGAGGAGCCCATCTGGAGCCAGGTATAGTATTTTTTAACATATTTATTGTCCGAAAATTATTGTTGTTAACTAGATGTTATTACTGATAACAAATGAATGATTTAACAAAAACTGTTTTACATATCAATAGACAGTAGGGGATGCTGGGCTCAGAATGATATTTCTATTTATTAACATTCAATTTGCAACAGTCATGAGCTGAAAATTGTGTGTGATTGATGAACCAAAAACTAAAACGATGTCCCTTTTTTATACACAGGAAGTCCTCAGCCAGCACGAAGCTCTGGAATGTGGCAGACAGGTGGAGGAGGGGTTAAGTGTCAGCCACGAGGTGGGGGTAAGTGTCAGCCAGGAGGTGGGGGTAAGTGTCAGCCAGGAAGTCACCAGGCCCAGTAGCCTCACCCAATCCCAGGTGCCTCCCCTCCGCCTTATAACAAAAAGGGCCAGGAAAGGGAGTAACATGGAGGAGGCAGCACTGGGCCTCATTAAGGTGGCCCTGAAAACACCCCCCGACGCTGAAGAGGCCTATGGCTGCTATGTAGCTGCAAAATTGCAGCAAATGGAGGAGGGCCAATGCCTCATCTGTGAGAAGATTATTTTTCAGGCCCTTCATAAGGGGTTGAGTGGCCAAATGACTGATAACATGCACTTATGTGCGCTCGCCCATCCTCCTCCTCCTCCTGCCACAAGTCCACCTCCAGAGCCACAGCCTCCAAGGAAGGCTGCAGGGAAGGCTGCAGGGAAGCGTGGAGGGAAGGCTGCAAGGAAGACATGGAAGTGATGGCCTGGGTTCAGTCTGGTCTTACAGAAGACGCAGGCTGTAGTAGTACCACAGCCTGGGAACATACATGTCATCTGCTGCTGTTCCTGATCTCTTGGAGATCTGGACCAGATTGTGCTCCCCATTATATGGACTTCTCAGGCTACCGATTTCTATTTACAAAGAGTTGATGTGTGCACTGGGGTACAAATCGCAAATTCAAGCAGTTTCTCAAAGAAACAGCTGCCGTATTGGGAAAATACACAAAACTTTATTATTAATTGAATATAATGCACAACAATATTGATGGTCTGCCGACCATTGGCCAGCAACCCTCCAGAGCACCAGGATAAAATGGGACAACAAATTAAAATACACACAGCTGAGCTCAGAGCTGCATCATCATAGTATCAATTATCATTGCTGTTACTGTTTTTTTTAATGCCATTACTTATTGCTGATTTTGTGGATTACTTAATTTAGCTTAAATTAGCTGCATATAAATCCATTCTATACTGCTATAGCCTAGTGAACATATTGTCTAGTAAACTGTGATTGGCCTAATCCTTTACTTACTCATTTATGTGCATACTGCTTTTTACTGCAACCCATGACAATATATTGTAGGGCTGCAACTAACGATTATTTTCATAATCGATTCTTTGGCCGATTATTCTTTCGATTAATCGATTAATCGGTTAACCTTAAAAAAAAGTGTGGTGTATAATTTAGTTAATATGTAAAGTTTAAAAAAAGCCAATTTATTCCTAAATATCTTTATACGCAGGGATAAATATAAATAACCAACTATATGGTTAGGGAGTAAAATCTTTAATCCTCTCTGAGAATAACAGACAGAAGAGATATACTCTATATACTATTAGAGGTTGAATCTGGCAAATATCATCAGACTCAGATCAAATTTTTTTATTTAAAGAAAAAAAAAAATTCTAGATTGTTTTACAGATTTTCAAACAGAACTGTAATATTACATGTTTTTCTGCAGCTTCTCCATTGAAGTTTATTGAACCAAAAAAGCACCGTTTTGCATTGAAAAAGGTCCTTGACCCTTTCCAAATATACAGCAGCTGAAAAAAGCATAGATGTGAATGTTAAATGAACTGTAGTGCATTTCTGCAAAAAGCACCAAAAAACACATGGGTGGGAACCAGGCCTAAGACATTTAGTAACATAATGGAGTTAAAAAAAAAAAAAAAAATTAGCCCTTAGTTTTTTTTACTGTGCAACAGTGAAAGTAATATTTACAGTAGCGATTATTTGCTCTTTTTGTACTATATAGGGCTAATTTTAGCTTTTTTAACCCCATTATATTACTGGCCGATTAATCGATTACTATTTTCATAATCAATTAATTTCATAATCGATTAGTTGTTGATTAATCGATTAGTTGTTTCGGCCCTAATATATTGGGTTAATTTACCACTACCAGGCTGATGTTTGCTTTTTAATACTGAACCTTAGTTGTGTGCAGCATATCTGTATTTGTGCTCCCATTAGCAGTTCAATATCCATCTGCTTAACCTGGTGTGTCAGTTGAGCTGAGGTTGTTTTCAGAGTCAAGGCAGAAGAACAAGTAAACTAACCTACCAAGCAGCTCCTACAGCGGTAGCCCTACACATAGGTGCTATTATTTCCAAATCAGATAAGTCTTGTCAGTGAGATAAGAAAGTTAGCAAGATATAAAACATGCAAGGAGTAAAATAACTGCTCTCATATACAGTACATATATAAAATAACAAACTAGTAAAAAAACAAGGTTTTCTTTAACCATTAACATACTTTGATTAAATAATTTACATTTAACAGTTTTTTCTGCATATCTGAAAGAAAAACTTGAAAAGACTATAGCTATAGATAGTAATATAATCACTTTTAAATCAAGCTATTATTAATTATTTATGGTTGGAGCCCTATGTTCGATATGGACATAGATAACCTTTATAGTTAACATAAGACTTACCATCAGAAATAGACCTGGAAGTGTGGACTTACCATATGAAATGGACCTGAAAGTGTGCCTTGGTCTAATGGCCGGTATGCCAAAATAAGGGGGCATACCCTGGTTTAAGAAATGATTATTCTGTAAAGAGAAATGAATAGTTGAGAAATGCTGTGAAATGGGGATGGGAGGGTGGGTATCGCGCACAGGAAACCGACAAGCACCACAGGTGAGCGGGCTGCTTAAATACCCCCCGGGCTCCTCCCATAAATTCAGGCCACCATACTGGCCTTCCTACTTATGGTTGGAGCCCTATGTCCGATATGGACATAGATAACCTTTATAGTTAACATAAGACTTACCATCAGAAATAGACCTGGAAGTGTGGACTTACCATATGAAATGGACCTGAAAGTGTGCCTTGGTCTAATGGCCGGTATGCCAAAATAAGGGGGCAAAAACATTCAGGTAGGGGTATAATATTTTATTGGTTTTCAGTTATATATTGAGCCAATTTGAAAATGCCTGTGCCATCTCTACTTGAGGATTGGGGATATACCGGGCGAAGCAGGCTGATTTCCACCTGCCTAATCTTTTGATGACGTGGTCTGGGACCCCATGGCGGGATGCTGCGGAGGCTGCTCCGATACGAAAGGAGTGTCCGGAATACTGACTGGGGTTAAGGTGAAGATTGCGGAGAAGTATCCTTATGTGTTTCACAAACTGACAGGCACTTAAAGGTTTAACTGGGAATGGTAGAAGAGGACAGGTGTCCGGTTGTTCAGGCAGGAGTGACAGGAGACGGTTAAGTACGGTGACTGGACACCAGCTGTTATTGGTTTTGTAGAGGTGAATGTCTACTCCAGAGCCTGTTTGCTGGGTTATAGAAACCTCGAGGTGAAGGATGAAATGGTCTTGGTAGCGACGCAAGTGCCGTCTGCATAGTACTTGGTCTGTGGGGTTGTTACAGGTGAACTCGCCAGGTCGCAAGAACCCATAGTAAGCCAAATATATGGCTGCTTGTAGGACCGTGCTGGGGAGCAGACCGAATGGAGAAGTAGCCAGAATAGTCGACATATCCCTGAAGATGGGCCCCGTAATGGGTAAGTGCTTGATGCTGATCACTGGTTGTTGTTTCTGAATGCCCCTTAGGATGGCTCGTATAGCGTGTGATGAGAACAGTGAAGATTTTGTGGGGTCTTCAAGAGTCAAGAAATGTTGTATGCCGGCTAGGTATAGCCGAATGGTATTGTAAGATAAGGCCAGCTGAGTGTGGCAGTATGAAGTGAAGGCCAGTACCTGTTTGACATCTGTTGGTCCTTTACAGCAGGATGTGAGGAATTTATTGAACGCCCTCCAAGCTGTCTGGTAGGCTTTGAGTGTGTTATGAGAGAGTGAGTGATTGATGAGCTGCGTTGCTCCTTGTAAATGTTGAGCTAGTCCAGGGTCAGCTGTGACCAGACAGGGATAGGGGCCGACACTGGATCGGCTCCGGGAACCTGTTTGAAAAAGGAGGTGTAGTTAAAACGTGACAGTGCGTCAGCAGCTAAATTGTATCTGCCTGGAATAAATGCACAGTGAATGTTAAACTGATGCTGTAAAGACAGTTGTACCAATCTGCGCAGGAAGGACATGACTGCTAGGGACTTGGACCTGCCTTTGTTGATGATGTCTGCCGTGGCCTGATTGTCAGTGGTGAAGACCACGGTTTGCCCTGTCCAATGGTGACCCCAGAGTTGTGCAGCTGCCACTATAGGATAGAGTTCGAAGAGGGAAGATGTTCGGGTAAAGCCGGGTATCAACAGTATCTGTTGAGGCCAGGGTCCTGAAAACCATTGGTGGCCAAAAATTGCCACGAAACCTGTGGAAGCTGCAGCGTCTGTCACCACCTGAGGTGAAAGGGCCGAAACCATGGGTATAAATAGGGATATGCCATTCCAGGCGGACAGGAATTCCTCCCACATAGATAGGTCCGCTATTGCTGCGGAGTCTAGATTCAGGATCTGATCGGGGTCTTGTGTTTCTGACAGGAATCTCAGCAGATGTGACACGAAGGTGCGGCCTTGTGGAATAATTCGCATGGCGAAATTAAGCATTCCCAGGAGAGATTGCAACTGCTTTTTGGTACACCCTTTGGTGTGGGTGAATTTGTGAAGGACCGCCCTAATGCGGGTTAGTTTGTCGAGGGGGAGACTGGCTTGCATAGTGCAGGTGTCTAAGTTGACTAGGAGAAAGGTGATGTTGTGTGCTGGGCCGTCGACTTTGTGCTTGGCGATGGGAACATTGAGATTTCCGAATACCACTCTGAGTTTGTCGAGGTCTCCTGGGGGCTTGCTGGGAGGTTCTATTAGTAGGAAGTCGTCCAGGTAATGGATGACTTCTTGGCACTGAGCCTTGTGTGCCAGTATCCAAGCGAGGGATTGAGCAAATGTGTCGAAGAGCCAAGGGCTACTCTTCGAACCAAACGTCAGTTTTGTGGCAAAATAATATGCCTCCTTCCAATTGATGCCATGCCAGCACCAAAGGGATGGGTGTATAGGCAGGAGCTTGAAGGCATCCGAGATGTCGGCTTTGGAAAGCCAGGCACCTGTACCTGCTTTGATGACTGCTTGGATTGCCATGTCCACGGAGGAATATTTTAGGGAGAATTCTTCGGAGGGGATCAGGGAATTGAGACTGGGGATGTGGGAAGAATGAGGCGCAGACAGGTCGTACACTAAACGTAATTTATTTGTGAATTTGCCCTTGACAAGCCCAATAGGGCTGACTCTCCAAGTGCTGAAAGGGGACTGAAGGGGCCTATGACGTACTCTCGGTCTACTTCTGCTTGTAAGAGCCGATCTATGGCTTGTTCGTCAATGGCCGCTGAACGAAGATTCCCACATTCGTAAGTACTGTGGGGTAGTGAAATGAGGCCGGTGTGAAACCCTACTGTGAATCCCTGGATAAGGTAGGTGGCTAGGGAGGTGGTGGGGTGTGAGGTGAGGTAGAGTCCTAGCCATATGACATTGATCCGGCTTAGTCATGCCCTCTTCTGTTGTTTGACTTCGCACAAGTTCCTTGGGTGCGCTCTTTGGCATAAGGTGCAGATGTGGAGTAGGCGGCACTGACTGAAGTTGCAGGACCCGTAATTGTAATTATTGCAGATGGCTGCCCCTCCCACGGTTCGGACTGGGCGTCCGAATTTGTCCACCCGAGGCGTTTGTTCAGGGACCAACTTACCCTGAAGTGCACCGGAGGTAGAGGGAAATTCGAAGGGACGTCTGATTGTCGCATTGGCGCACCAGGTGGCAGTGTGGGTGGAGGACTGGCAAATCGCACACAGGGGTGAGCGTAAGCCGGCAAAATGGCAGCAGAACAGCTCTGTGTCCATGAGACTCCAATTTGTTGTTGTTTGGAACTGTGTGAGTCTGGCTGCCGCCTTTGCGGAAAAGGAACGGTGGTAGTCGTAAAAAGAAAATCCTCCATACTTGTATCCCAGGTCTACTACCGTATGGAGGTACAAGTCCAGCTCTTCCCTTCTGCTGGGGGCGGCTGAGCATAGGACGTCTCTCATCATGCCAAAGGCCAAGGTGAACTCTGGGACAGATAACTTCCGGTTCAGTCTGGGGTCTTTGGCTTTAAGGACCACCGATATGTCACCCCAGTTGTAGGCCTTATTTTCTGCCAGATCGTGCACAGAAATAAGGAGAGAGGCCAGGTTGACCTCCCTGCCGTCCAAAATGTCCTTCCTGATGCTGGTTGGAACCAAATGGGAGGGGTAGACAATGGGGCTCCAGCCTGTGGTACCTGCAGGAATGGGTGTTAAGGTTTGGGTTGCGGCTGGGTCGGGGGTAGCCGCGGCCGGTCGAGCCTCCAGGAGTGCCACCCTGGTTTGTACGTCTGTGACCGAGGTAGACAAGGAAGACACCATCGCGTGCAGTTGTGAGATGGCTGAAGATATCGAATGGAGGGATGCCTGTTGGGTACTGGGTCCTGCTGCTGGTGGGGGGAAGAGGAGCTTGAACAACTCGCCTTTCCTCGCTGTGGTGGGGAAGGGCACGCCTCTGCGTCTTAGCTCTGCCGTCAGTTTGGGGATGGTCCATCCCCTGAGGGACTGCCCGCTGCCGCTCTCTGAGACCGGGGAAGGTGACAGAGGGGCCGTGAAGTCTTCGCTGCCGGCCTGAGACATGGTTGATCTGGTGAGGATATCCTGTCTTTGAACTCGTATTTTTTGGTTGACTGTAACCTATTGAGGGTGACATGAATTTCAAGTTTTGGTTTGATTCCCTCAGTCATACTTACCCGACTTATTTTCTCCCATTTTTTTTTTTTTTACCTGGGGGGATATCGTCCAACCTGGTACAGGGTGGACCTACTGAACTTTGACTGACCTGGAGGAAAATGAAAGGTGACAATTCGTGAAGGTTTTGCTGACTAACTAGAAGCAATGACTTGTATGGTGCTTGCAATCTTGTGAAATGATTTGAAATGTTTGCATTGATTATGAAATGAGTGAACTTCCTTGTCATGACAGAGGTCCGGCTCGGTCGTGCTGTGACTGAGCCGACCGTGAACCGGGCTCTGGAGCATGTACTGAAATGAGGCAACTGAAAAACATTGGTGCACACCGGGACGAATCGGTGCATGTTTGATGCATCTGGATTCGAATCGGAGCGCAGTATGAAACGAAATGAGAGAAATGTTTTACCTTAACCGAGGCTCGAATTGGTTGTGCCGCATTTTGCGACTGGCAACGAACCGAGCTCTGGTATAGGTATGGATATGGCCGAAACAACTGAGGCATTCCGTGACGAATCGGTGCATCTCGGATGCGACTGGTTTCGAAACGGTGATGTCCTGTGGGAGTGAAATGGTAGCGAATCCCATGACAGAGATGCGGATCGGTCGCCCGATATCTGCGACTAGCTATGATCCAGACTCTGGAGCATGTTTCAGAAATGAGGCCGTGCCCTGGGGCACGCCGTAACGAATCGGTGCATGGAAGATGCGACTGGATTCGAAGCGGAGCGCGGTAAGTGCAGGTGTAACATTTTGTTGCCATGACAGAGGCGCGAATCGGTCGTGCCGCTATAGTGACTGACTGCGAATCGGACTCTGGAGCATGTACTGAAATGTGGCAAATACCTGGGGCACGCCGAGACGAATCGGTGCATTTCCATGCGACTGAATTCGTATCGGAGCGTGGTACGTGGCAATGAAATGATAACCATGACAGAGGTACGAATCGATGAGTCGAAAGCGACTAAAAATGACGTGACTCTGGGGCATGTACTGAAATGAGACCGTAACTACTGGGGCACACCGGAGCGAATCGGTGCATCTTTAGGTGCGACTGGATTCAAATCGGAGCGCGGTATGTGACTGAAATGAGAAATGATTCGAAATGGTTTGAAATGTTAGAAATGTATTTAGAAACGTTCAGAAATGAGAAATGATTGGTATCGAACTGACGTGATTCGATAAAATTTGCGAATCGCTATGGCTGTCTACTGACACATGTTTAACAACTTAGACATGCCTGAAATGAAGCGACGCCTGCGTCGCGGTGGTTTCTCAGATAACGCGAAATGGTAACATAACGATAGTACGAGTGATATACATTGCGGTACGTTCGTGAAAATTGCGAGTGATTCGTAAGTTTGATATCACGGTTTAGTGACATGATATCTATAATGCGTAAAAACAAAAGTCCGACGGGACCCTACCTGCGACAGCCAAGCCAGACGCGTGGTACGAACATACGAATCGGTAAACACGGGCTTCGAAACTCTCGAGCAGGGAAATTGCAAATGCGGGAACTTTGCACGATAAGAACTTGCGGACGCTGGTATACGAATAGTCGGCCTAGTGACGTATATCGCGCACAGGAAACCGACAAGCACCACAGGTGAGCGGGCTGCTTAAATACCCCCCGGGCTCCTCCCATAAATTAAGGCCACCATACTGGCCTTCCTACATATCTATCTAAGAAAGGGGTCAGGTAGATTTTTTTAAGGACTGCATATTTAAAATGGGGATATACAGTATGTACCTTCTAGACTTTTAGATCAAGGTATAATTGTATCCCCTGTGGTAGTTCTTTTAATTCCACTATGTAACTATGTAAGGACAGTTTATATGGAGATCACTAGAAAATATTTTAAAATGAATCAAAAAAAACAGGAGATCTAAAAAAAAAAAAGATGACTATAAAAAATAATTCTAAACATTATTATGGAGATCTGGCTTTAAAAATAAAAAAGATTATTCAGGAGATCACGAGAAATAATAAAGAAATTAGTTTGTCAGAACTCTGTGTGAATATCAGCAGCAAAACAAATTTATTATTCTAGGACAGGGGTCCTCAAACTACGGCCCGCGGGCTGAATCCGGCCCTTCAGTGTTTTTTATCCGGCCCGCGGACTGCCCCTTTAACATTGCAGCACTCCCCCTGCCCTCTGCTACTTTTATCACACAGGACGGGAAACATGACAGGTCTGGACAAAGGACCTTTTGTGTTAAGAAGCAAGTGATTGGTTACTAGGCATTGGGGCGGTCCCAGGAATCAATCACCTGCCTTTCACTTGCAAAGTCCCGCCCTTTGTCCGGACCTACCATGCTTCGTGTCTTGTGTGATACAGGTAACAGAGGGGAGTGGGAGTGCTGTGTTATTATACAAGGGGCGGCAGTGTAATATCGATGAGGGGAGTCTGTGATATGGGGGGAGTCTGTGATGGGGGATCTGTGATATGGGGGATCTGTGATGGGAGATCTGTGATATGGGGGATCTGTGATGGGGGATCTGTGATGGGGATCTGTGATATGGGGGGATCTGTGATATGGGGGAGTCTGTGATATGGGGGGGATCTGTGATGGGGGAGTCTGTGATATGGGGGGAATCTGTGATATGGGGGGAATCTGTGATATGGGGGGATCTGTGATATGGGGGGGATCTGTGATGGGGGATCTGTGATATGGGGGGATCTGTGATATGGGGGGATCTGTGATATGGGGGGATCTGTGATATGGGGGATCTGTGATATGGGGGAGTCTGTGATATGGGGGGAGTCTGTGATATGGGGGGAGTCTGTGATATGGGGGGATCTATGATATGGGGGATCTGTGATATGAGGGATCTGTGATATGGGGGATCTGTGATATGGGGGAGTCTGTTATGGGGGAGTCTGTGATGGGGGAGCCTGTAAAGGGGGAGTCTGTGATATGGGGGATCTGTGATGGGGAGATCTGTGATATGGGGGATCTGTGATGGGGAGTCTGTTATGGGGGATCTGTAATGGCGGAGTCTGTTATGGGGGATCTGTGATATGGGGGGATCTGTGATGGGGGAGTCCGTTATGGGGGGATCTGTGATATGGGGGGATCTGTGATGGGGGAGTCTGTTATTGGGGGGATCTGTGATATGGGGGGATCTGTGATGGGGGAGTCTGTTATGGGGGGATCTGTGATGCGGAGTCTGTTATGGGGGATCTGTGATGGCGGAGTCTGTTATGGGGGGATCTGTGATGGCGGAGTCTGTTATAGGGGGGGTCTGTGCTATGGGGGGGGACTGATATGGGGGAGTTTGTTATGGGGGAGTCTGTTATGGGGGGGATCTGTGATATGGGGGGACTGTGCTATGGGGGGATCTGTGATGGCGGAGTCTGTTATGGGGAAAGTCTGTGATGGGGCGTCTGTTATGGGGGTATCTGTGATGGGGGAAGTATGTGATATGGGGGAGTCTGTTATGGGGGGAATCTGTTATGTGGGGCTTTGTGATGGAGAGGAGTTTGTGTTGGGGGGGCTTTGTGATGGAGAGGAGTTTGTGTTGGGGGGGCTTTGTTATGGGGTGAGTCTGTGATGGGGAGGGGGGGTCTGTGAACTACAAATAAGATGTGTGCATAGGAATTAGTTCATATTTTTTTAAACTATAGTGCGGCCCCCCAACAGTCTGAGGGACCGTGAACTGGCCCCCCTGTCTAAAAACTTTGAAGACCCCTGTTTTAGAGGAACCCTGAAAACCCTCCTCTTCAGAGAAGCCTATCCTGCCCATACCTAACAACTGTATTTTCATTTTCTCCATCTGATCATCCTCCACAACTATTACCTTTTGTTCCACTTGACCCTCCCTTCTAGATTGAAAGCTCTAATGAGCAGGGCCCTCGGATCCCTCCTGTATTGAATTGTATTGTAACTGTACTGTCTGCCCCCATGTTGTAAAGCGGTGCACAAACTGGCACTATATAAATCCTGAATAATAATAATAATAGTAAACATTGAAACTGAAAATAAACATTGGTTCTCTCTCCTCACACAGAGATCGCCTGTGAGAGGAGAGAGAATCGTTACTGCAGTCTGTGAGTGTACCATGCCTGTCAAACTGCATGTACACCCACAGACGCCAGTCTCTGCCTGCCCACAGTGTCCCTGATCAATGCCCCCCAGTGTAATGCTAATAAACAGTGCAGCCAGTCCCCTGTCACCTGTCCCAGTGTTTCCAGTGCTCACAGTAACACCGCCATACCTCATACCAGTGTCCTGATCACTGCCATAGTCCATACCAGCATCCTGAGTATCGTTATACACCATACCAGTGTCCCGATCACTGCCATACCTCAAACCAGTGTCCTGATCACTTCCATATGCCATTCCAGCATCCTAATCCTGGTCCTACCTCATACAAGTATTCTGATCACCGCCATATGCTATATCGGCATCCTGATCACCGTTATACCTCATGCCAGCTTCCTAAACACTGCCTTACACCATACCAGTGTCCTGATCACTGTCATACCCCATACTAGTGCCATACCTCATACCAACATCCTGATCATTGCCATTCCCTTATACCAGCATCCTGACCACTGCCATACCTCATACCGGCATCCTGATTACCACCATACACCATACCAGTGTCATAATCACTGCCATACTACATACCAGCATCCTGGTCACCACCATACCTCAAACCAGTGTCCTGATCACTTTCATATGCCATTCCAGCACCCTGACTATGGTCCTACCTCATACCAGTATCCTGATCACTGCCATACCTCATAACAGCATCCTGATCACTGCCTAACACATTACCAGCATCCTGATCACCATCATACATTATACCAGTGTCCTGATCACTGCCATGCCTCATACCCACATTCTGAGTACCACCATATGCCATACCAGTGTCCTGATCACTGCCATACTCATACCAGCATCCTGATCACCATCATACTAGTGTACTGATCACCACCAAATGCCATACCAGCATCCTGATCACTGTCATACCCCATACCAAGGTTCATATCACCGCCATACCAGTGTCCTGATCACCACCATACTCCATACCAGCATCCTGATAACTACCATACAAGCGTTCTGATCACTCCCATACAAAGGTCCTGATTACTGCCATACCAGTGTCCTGATCACCACTATTCACCATACCAGCATCTTGATTACCACCATATACCATACCAGCGTCCTGATCACTGCCATATGCCAAACCAGCATCCTGATCACTGACATATCTCATACCAGCACCCTGACCAGTGTCCCTTATCAATGCCCCAGTGTAATGCTAATAAACAGTGCAGCCAGTCCCCTATCACCTGTCCCAGTGTTTCCAGTGCTCACAGTAACACTGCCATACCTCAAACCAGTGTCCTGATCACTTCCATATGCCATTCCAGCATCCTAATCCTGGTCCTACCTCATACCAGTATCCTGATCACTGCCATATGCCATATCAGCATCCTGATCACTGTTATACCTCATGCCAGCTTCCTGATCACTGCCATACACCATACCAGCGTCCTGATCACTGTCATACCCCATACTAGTGCCATACCTCATACCAACATTCTGATCATTGCCATACCAGCATCCTGATTACTGCTATACCCCATACCAGCGTCCTGATCACTGCCATACCTCATACCAGCATCCTGATCACCGTCATACCCCATACCAGTGTCCTGATCACAGCCATACCAGTGTCCTGATCACTATCATTTCATGGTCCTGATCACTGCCATACCAGTGTCCTGGTCATTGCCATACCAGACTGCTGATCACTGCCATACCAGTGTTCTGACCACAAACATACCAGTACCAGTGTCAGCAGAGCCAGTGTCCCCAATTGTTTACACTTTCCCAAAAATATGATAGTTAGTAAGGAAATTAGATTTGTAATTCATACCGCAAAGCCTTAAGGTGCTTGGATTTTGGGCCTCCCTGTGTAGCTAGGCTGTGAAAATGTCTCACACATGTGGTATTCTTATAGTTGGGAGGAGTAGCAGAATGTGTTTTGAGGTGTAATTCTAAGTATACGTATGCTGTGTATTAGAAATATCTTATTACTCGACAACTTTGTGTAAAAAAAAGTACATTTTCATTTTCTTTCCTACATTTTCCAAAAAATTGTAAAAAAAAAGAGAGATTTCCAAAAGACTCACTATTCCTTTCATAAAATACCTTGGAGTATTTGCTTACCAAATGTGGGTCATTTTGTGGGCGTTTTCACTGTCCTAGTGCTTCAGGGCCCCCCAAAATGTGATCAGTAGTCAGGAAATTAGATGCGCAATTTATCATCCTGAAAAGCATAAAGACGTTTCTTGGATTTTTGGCCCCTCTATGCATCTAGGCTAGTGAAAATGGTTTACACATGTGGTAACCCCATACTCAGAAGGCATAGCAGAATGTCTTTTGAGGTGTAATTGTAAGTATGCCCATGCGGTGTGTATAAAATAACTTGTAGAAATGACAACTTTGTAAAAAAAAAAACATTTTTTTTCATTTCTTTATTTTACATAAAATTGTGACAAAAAAATTAAAACTTCAAAAAAACTCACCATGCCTCGTATTAAAAACCCTGGACTGTCTACTTTGCAAAAATGGGTTATTTGTTTTTTTTTGTATTGTCCTGGCATTTTAGGACCTCAAGAAATGAGATAGGCTGTCATCAAGACTGACCGATAGGGATGAGCCGAACACCCCCCTGTTCGTTCGCACCAGAACTTGCGAACAGGCAAAAAATTCATTCGAACACGCGAACACCGTTAAAGTCTATGGGACACGAACATGTATAATCAAAAGTGCTTATTTTAAAGGCTTATATGCAAGTTATTGTCATAAAAAGTGTTTGGGGACCTGGGTCCTGCCCCAGGGGACATGGATCAATGCAAAAAAAAGTTTTAAAAACGGCCGTTTTTTCGGGAGCAGTGATTTTAATAATGCTTAAAGTGAAACAATAAAAGTGTAATATCCCTTTAAATTTCGTACCTGGGGGGTGTCTATAGTATGCCTGTAAAGGGGCGCATGTTTCCCGTGTTTAGAATAGTCTGACAGCAAAATGACATTTCAAAGGAAAAAAAGTAATTTAAAACTACTTGCGGCTATTAATGAATTGCTGGTCCGAAAATACACATAAAAGTTCATTGATAAAAATGGCATGGGAATTCCCCACAGGGGAACCCCAAACCTAAACTTAAAAAAAAAAATGACGTGGGGGGTCCTCCTAAATTCCATACCAGGCCCTTCAGGTCTGGTATGGATATTAAGGGGAACCCCGCGCCAAAAAAAAAAAAAAAAATGGCAGACGAGAATACCGGTGGAAGAACCAGAAGAAGAAGATGGAGGAAGAAACCGAAGGAAGATAGAAGATAGAAGAAAGAAGATAGAAGAAAGAAGAAGCATTTAAATAAAGGAATTGTCAAAAACTGTCTCTTGTCATTTTTAACAGTTTGACAGTTTTTTTGTGAAATGATAGGGGTACATTTGTACCCTCTTACCATTTCACACAGGGGGGAGAGCCGGGATCTGAGGGTCCCCTTGTTAAAGGGGGCTTCCAGATTCCGATAAGCCCCCCGCCCGCAGACCCCCACAACCACGGGCAAGGGTTGTGGGGATGAGACCCTTGTCCCCATCAACATGGGGACAAGGTGTTTTGGGGGGCTACGTTGAGGGTATGTGGCCTGGTACGGTTCAGGAGGGGGGCGCTCTCTCATCCCCCCTCTTTTCCTACGGCCTGCCAGGTTGCATGCTCGGATAAGGGTCTGGTATGGATTTTTGGGGGGACCCTATGCCATTTTTTAAAAAATTTTGGCTCGGGGTTCCCCTTAAAATCCCTACCAGACCTGAAGGGTCTGGTATAGATTTTGAGGGGGACCCCACGCATTTTTTAAAAAAAAATTTTGGCCGGGGTTCCCCTTAATATCTATACCAGACCTGAAGGGCCTGGTATGGAATTTAGGAGGACCCCCCACGTCATTTTTTTTTTTAATTTTGGTTCGGGGTTCCCCTGTGGGGAATTCCCATGCCATTTTTATCAATTAACTTTTATGTGTATTGTCGGACCGGCAATTCATTAATAGCCACGAGTAGTTTTAAATGACTTTTTTTCTTTGAAATGTCATTCATCCCCTTTACAGGCATACTATAGACAACCCCCAGGTACGAAATTTAAAGGGATATTACACTTTTATTGTTTCACTTTAAGCATTTTTAAAATCACTGCTCCTGAAAAAACGGCCCTTTTTAAAACTTTTTTTTGCATTGATCCTTGTCCCCGGGGCAGGACCCAGGTCCCCAAACACTTTTTATGACAATGCCATGCATATAAGCCATTAAAATGAGCACTTTTGATTTCTCCCATAGACTTTTAAAGGGTTTTCCGTGGCTTTCGAATTTGCCGCGAACACCCCAAATTGTTCGCTGTTCGGCGAACTGCAGAACAGCTGATGTTCGAGTCGAACATGAGTTCGACTTGAACTCGAAGCTCATCCCTACTGACCGAATATACTGTACAATATCGAATATACTGTACAATATTTACCATAGTTTGTAGACTCTATAGCTTTTACACAGAATAAATAATTTACACTGATTTGGGTTATTTTTTACCAAAGAAATGCAGCAGAATACATTTTGGCCTATTTATGAAGAAAGATCATTTATTTGCTAAATTTTATAACAGAAACTAAGAAAACCTTTTTTTTTTCCCCAAAATTATGTTTTTTTGTTGTTTACATAGCAAGAAATTAATTACCGCTGGGTTTTTAATACCACCAAAAGAAAGCTCTATCTGTCTAAAAAAAATTATAAAAATGTAATACAGTACAGTGTTGGATGCCTGAGTAATTCCCATTCAAAGCGTGACAGTGCTAAAAGCTGAAAATTGGCCTGGAATGTAAGGGGGTAAAAGTGTCTGGACTGGACTTGAGGTGGGTAAATAGTAAATAGTTGGCAGCCACCATGAGATGCAGCACTCAATTCCTTCAAGTGACTGGATGTAATATTTTTCTAATGTTGCCTATCAAAAATAGAAGTAGGAGAGATGATTAAATTTTTGGTTGAATAACGTACAGCTGACTAGGTCATTGTTTGAGATTCACTGACATGTCACCACTAGAATTTCATGAGTTACACTATAAGTAGATAGATACGGCCCACTAGACAGCACCACCTATGCCAAGTTCAATAACTGTAGTACTTGGTAACATTCACAAACTGTGGTGGGCTATTACCTAATTTTCAATGCACTTTAACAGAAATCTATGGGGGAAGAGAATTTAAAATGTATTCAGTAAATTAATCTTTTATTTTTTTTTTTACTTTTATTCAATTTAAAAATTGTTCTTCAAATCTATTTCAAACAGTTCTGAAGCTTGCCCTAATTAAAATGCATAAAAGTTGACAGAGCAGAGTACACTTAATACTGTTTTCACTTGGTTTTTATGACCACAACTAGTCCTCAAAATGCATCTTGTTAAGCACTTAGTAAAAGCAATTGCAATTCTTTCACTCTTATTAAAAAAAAAAATTGACAGTGATATCGGTATTAACAAACTTTATTAAAGAATGTATTTATCCAAATGCATTATACACTTTTCTTAGAAGCAAGTTTGGGACTTTACAGAATAATATTGAATGGAAATATTTAGAGTATGACCTGAAACTTTCCAATGTTTTGATATTACCCACAAATTCTGCTCTGTTATTCCAAGCCAAAATATATGGCAAAATGAATATAAGTATTGCCGATCCAGCTCGATTATGAGCTGTTTTAAAGGTTTTTTTACTTTGTTCAAGGACAAAATTGACATTGCAGCATTTTTATCTTCCCCTAATAAAACATGCACTAGTTCTGTTGTACATTTTGGAACTTTTAACTTGCAGCAAGAAGGATGATCTCATATTCACAGTACTGTCCAAGGTGACAGAGCTTGATATAAATATCCTATTATTAACTGCTTATTTTTGGATGTGACACTGAGATGATACATTGAATATCGACTTCTGCTTAACAAATCTCAAGAGGACTAATTTAACACAATGCTTGGCAAGAAAATGCTGTAAATGTATAATATATGGTCACTTCTGAATGATACAATCATATTCAAAGCTTTAACTCTTCCATTGTGTTGGCAGCAATACCTCTATTTTTCAGAAGGTTTAGACCTAATGCTTGTTACTGCCATTATCTTTATTTAGGAGATTTAATTTGGGTGAACAAATCGTCAAGTGAAAAAAGCAACCAACAAATGTGGTGACAAAGTAAAAGTGAAGAATGAAAAGAAACATTAGTATGAGCCTGATGTATTGTTAGGTAAGGGAGAAAAAATCCAAAGTTCCAAAAAATAGGCATACTTTGTATATTACCTAAAAGTCAGTGTTGTGAAGGTGGCAGTTTTTCCAAAGGGACAATCTGTATTTATATTTACTGTACGTAAATAGGGGATTTATTTTGTACCAATTACCCCTTTGAACTCTTTTTTTGCTCCTAAATGTCTTATTATCAGTGATATTTAAAACCATAAGTATGTACCTTCATATACTTTTGTCAGGCTCCTAAATGTTTACAGGTGCCACAGAAGTGCTAGCAAGTTTCTAAAGGTTGTTCATGCACAGCTCAGTGTACAATCTTGACAGTCCTTGGTGCTGGGATAATGTAACTCACATTCACATATGTGTTACCGTGGGCTGTGTGTATTTGCAAGGGTGAGCATACATCTCTGAACTATGGACTCCAACCAAGGTAAGCCCTTACATAATGAACTGACCGTCATGAAGTCCACAGAGATGTACAAGATGCTCACCTCCCTTGCTCAGCAAGTCTCCAGCCTGGGCCAGACCATTTCAGAGCTGCAGCAAGAAGTCCTGTTTAAACCTACAGTACGCCCAGCCCTGGGAACCAGCATGTCCTGAACCATTTGTTGTGATGCCAGAGAATTTTGATGGTAACCGTGCATCTTTCTTGTGTTTTAGGATGGATTACGAGCTGTTGTTTGCTCTTAAGCCTAGGTCATACAGTATGCCACTGATTATAAAAAGGTTAGCGCTACCATCAATCTGCTCACTGCTCACACAAATCAAAACATGGGCTCATCAGCTACTACAGGAAAGGAGTCCAGTCTTGGACAGCTGGGAAGCATTTATGTTTGCTCTGGACTCTCACGTTACAGTTTCAAAGAAAACCAGGGTTCCCAAGTCTGCTTCTAGTTCATGTGGCCATCGGGGACCCAGGAACAGGAATACCCTGTACAGATATGACTCCAATTCTTTCCAGTATGTGCCAAGCCATGAAGCTATAAAACCACAAAGCCTAGACGCTCCTGAGGATATACACACACCTACCCTGGAACCCATGGAGATCGGGGTCATCCGGTCCAAGCTGTCTAAAGGTGAAAGAGAGCGGACGAGAGGCTGTGGTCTTTGTTTTATTGTGGGGAAAGAGGGCACTTTATCTCTCTCTGCCCAACTCCTCAGCCAAAGGTTCTTCAAGTAGGTACTATTAGGATCCATCCTGCTACCCCTGCTTATCAGCCTGTAAACTGCCAAGGTTGCTGTAAGACCTGTCCACGTTCAATGACACAAGTGGGTACTCAGACTACGGTGGTTAACAATACCGGTGTCCCTCAAGAACCCGTAACCAATTCGCCTGAGAAGCTCCTACCATCTGGTCTAGAGGCAACTATGCAACCTTCTGATAACAAACCAATCCCTGCAGTCATCCCAAGCTCCATAGTGGTAAGTGCAGTAACATCATCCTGTCCTGCCAAGGAAATTTTACCACCTGACTGCACATATGCCTCAAATGGCACCATTGTCTGTAAGCAGGAACTGGAGATGTTTGAAAAAGCTTTGCAAGCGATGAATGTCTCCCCTGCAAGAACTTCAAAAGCAACAATGTCCAAAAAGAATAAGGACAGGTCTTCTAATGCCCCGTACACACGATCGGAAATGCCGCCAGTAAAACTCCAATGAGAGCTTTTGGTCAGGTAATGCGACCGTGTGTATGCTCCATCAGAATTTTGCTGGCGGAATTCCAGCCAGCAAAAGATTGAGAGCAGGTCCTCTATTTTTTGGTCGGAAAAAGTTCCTATCCGAAAATGTGATCGTCTGTATGAAATTCCGAAGTGCCAAAAATCACACATGCTCAGAATCAAGTATGAGACGGAAGCGCTTGGTCTGCTAAAACTAGCGGTCGTAAGGGAGCTTGCACATTCATCATGCTGCAAATTATTGGATCTTTTAATGCAGTGCATTCTTTTGTTCTTTATAATGCTAGAAGAATTAAGCTGTTTTGCTGCTGATATTCACATAGAGTTCTGACAAACGTATTTCTTTATTATTTCTCGTGATCTCCTGAATAATCTTTTTTGTTTTTAAAGCCAGATCTCCATAATAATGTTTAGAATTATTTTTTATAGTCATTTTTTTAAATTTTTAATAAAGATCTCCTGTTTTTGTTTTTTTTTTCTGGTTTATTTTTAAATTATTTTCTAGTGATCTCTATAATTTTTTTTTGTGTGTGTCAAGTTTCCACAAAAACATTATTGTCTTGGATTTTTATAAAGTTCATGGAGGTTGGTTGGTGTCCCTTGTTAATTAGACATTGTATTTTGGAAATGTACCTGCCTACTCACAAACAAACTGTCCTATTTGAAGAAAAACACATAGGCAGGTACTTTCATATAAAAAGAAACATTTATTCTGGCTACACAATAACAAAATAAAGAGGAAGGCAACGCTGGAGAAACTGCTTGAATTTGCGAAGCCTTTGTACCCCAGGGCACACATCAACTCTTTGTAAATTAAAATTGGTAGCCTGAGAAGTCCGTATAATAGGGAGCACAATCTGGTCCAGGACTCCCAAAGATCACTAACAGCAGCAGATGACATATATGTCCCCAGGCTGTGGTACTACAACAGGCTGCATCCTTCCCTGCAATCTTCCCTACAGCCTTCCTTGGAAGGTGTGGCTCTGGAGGTGGACTTGTGGCAGGAGGAGGAGAAGGAGGAGGATGGACGAGCGCACCTAAGTGCATGTTCTCACTCATTTGGCCCCTCAACCCCTTATGAATGGCCTCAAAAATAATCTTCTTACAGATGAGGCATTGGCCCTCCTCTATTTGATGCAATTTGGCAGCTACATAGCAGCCATAGGCCTCTTCAGCGTCGGGGGGGGCTTTTCAGGGCCGCATTAGCCTCCTTAATGAGGCCCAGTGCTGCCTCCTCCATGTTACTCCCCTTCCTGGCCCTTTTTGTTGGAAGGCGGAGGGGAGGCACCTGGGATTGGGTGTGGCTACTGGGCCCTGCCACCTCCTGGCTGACACTTACCCCCGCCTCCTCCTGTGTGCCACATTCCAGAGCCTTGTCCTGGCCGAGGTCTTCCTGTGTATGAAAAAGGGACATAGTTTTAGTTTTTGGTTCATCAATCACACACAATTTTCAGCTCATGACTGTTGCAAATTGAATGTTAATAAATAGAAAAGACTATCACTCTGAGCCAAGCTTTTTTCATTTTTGTCACAATCATTTTTGGCCCCTACTGTCTATTGTTATGTAAAACACTTTTTTGTTAAATCATTCATTTGTTATCAATAATAACATCCAGTTAACAACAATAATTTTCGGACAATAAATATGTTAAAAATACTATACCTGGCTCCAGCTGGGCTCCTCCACTTCTTCCAGGATGGAAGGCCCAGGTTGGTCCTCGGAAGCCTCAGCTGGGGTTAAGTGAAGGGTTGAGGGATGGGTTGAGGGAAGGCTGGATGGAAGTGTAGAAAGTGATTCCCTGACTTCCATCTGGTCTTCCAGAAACCGCATCCTATTGTAGTACCACAGACTGGGTACATACACATCCTCTGCTGCTGCTACTGATCTCATGGAAGCCTGGACCTTATTAAGCTCCTTCCTATACGTGCTTCTCAAGCTACCAATTTTCTGATCCACAAACTCGATGTCTGCGTTGGGGACCTGCGTCTTCACAAATTGCAGCAGTTTCTCCAGCGATGCCTTCCTAGCTGGTTTATTTTGCGATATAAGGGGTTTTTAACCTCCCACAAATTACGCATATCCCTGTATTTGTCAATGAAATGGCCCATGAATTCAGGGTCTTTGAATTGTTTTATATTTGCTGCAAGACAAAATACAAGACAAAAACACTAATATCAGGCTAAGCTTGTCTAATCTTATCCCAATATAGGCTTCAATCTCTAATCAGTATAGGCCACTGATGTCCCAAGTTAAAATGTTACCTTCGTTAGAACGTTCGGCGCTTCCGGTCCTCCTTCCTACGCACATAGAACGTAGGTACGACACACGCGTGTTAGTGTTATATACACTGCGCATGCGTGAAACTCCTCCCGCGTTGCCCGCTCCTGACGTTCTTTCTAAAATATTCCCTGCCCTGTCTCTTTTGTCGCAGTGGGAGAGGAACATGGCGGAGACACAGCATGTGCATGATAATAGCAGTAATGAGGAGGAGGAAAGCCCAGAGCCAGAAACATCCCAATCCCGGAGGAGAAGATTTAAGGCCTCAAATATGGCCTTTGTAGAGATGGTGGAGATGGTGGACATCTTGAAGAGGGCTGACTATGATGAGAAGTATGGACCGTACCTAAACCCAAATGTGAGAAAGGCCAAGATCATGACTAAAGTTGTGAAAAGTCTGCACCGGAATTTTGGGGTACGACGATCCAAGGAGCAATTGAGGAAACGCTGGTCAGACCTGAAATTGAGGGAGCAGGATCAGTACAAAAGGATCAAGAAAGTGCTTCTAAAAAGTAAGTAGTTGTCGTGTATTCCTATTATTATTATTATTATTACTTGCATGCTGCGCCATGTGCTTTCATGTTCGTGGGCACAGTAATCGTTCGCAGTAAACATTGTTCGTTCACCAACTAAATACGATGTTTTAGGCAGATACAGGGTTAACTACATTTGGTCATGCTAATTTGTATTAAAAGAAGTTTAGGACATTGCTGTCCAGATGTGTTTGAAACTAGAAAGAATTGCAAACTTGATTTAGTGTAATGTAAGGAGAGGACACTCAGCAGCTGTTTACACATCTCCTGTGGACTCAGGAGAACTAGTGTGGGACACAAGAACAAACTTTTTAGGGTGTCCCACACAGGTACTCCAGTGGATACTTGGGGTGTCTCCATGTGCGAAACTTGTCCAAAAAAGGTAAGTATTGCAGCTTTGTTAAGGGAATAGATAAAATCCCTATTTTGACTCCCAATTTGTGTGTGTCTTCTAAGTTTGGCTTTTACAGGGGTGACATCACCCCATCTGATGAAGGCAATATCAACACATTTTTGACACTATAATGTCTGATATTGCCTTCAGTTTTTCAATGTTGAACTTTGTAAGTTCCTGAGTTGTGTATGTTATGTTTTGAAACATGCCTGTTTATGTACCAAAACAATATTTTCAAGGTAAAAATGTATAAAACCAAGATGTTATTTTTTTTTTACAAAAAAAGGTTTTACAACGCACATGTGAATGTGCATGGAGTAAAAGGTTTTTTTTACTCAACGATGTGTGGCTTCTTTTTTCAATGCTCAATACCAGTTTTTGTATTAAGTTGGTGTTTACAGTGACAATGGGTGTTATTTAAATAATGGAAAAAACATTTAGCACTACAAATGCACTAGGATAACCTAGGAGACAGATAAAAGAAACACAAGCAGTAAATCAAATTCAAGATTTTATCATATCATTTTTTTTTTTTGAAAATATTAAAAAATTTGCTGGCATAGCAATGTCCCCCCTACCCATAAAATAATTGACATATTTTTGATGCACTTCACGAGCGCTTTGGGGGGGCAAGCCAGGACGGCCAGCTTCCAGGGCCGTCATTGTTGTTTCTTGAAGTCCAGCCTCAGGCCCAACTGAGGCTACATAATTAGTAGCATTTCGCTTTAAAAAGTTGTGCAAGATGCAGCATGCTAACACGATGTGGTTACATTTTTCTTCCGCCATATTTATAGCCATTAGAAATAGGCGGAACCGACTGGCCATTATCCCAAAGGTGTTCTCCACGACTCTTCTGGCTCTGGCCAGCCGGTAATTAAAAACCCTCTTCTCCGGAGTGAGGGTCCTCTGGGGGAATGGCCTCATCAGGTGATCACCCAGACCAAACACTTCATCAGCAATAAAAACAAATGGGAGTCCTTCCACGTTCTCTTCTGCAGGTGGCAATCCCAAGCCACCACTCTGGAGACGTGTGTAGAACTCCGTCTGGGCAAAGACTCCACCATCCGCCATTCGCCCATTCTTCCCCACGTCCACATAGAGAAACTCGTATGTTGCTGACACCACCACCATTAACACAATACAATGAAACCCCTTATAGTTATAATAGTATGACCCCGAATGGGGTAGTGGGACGATGTGGACATGCTTCCCATCAATTGCCCCTCCACAGTTGGAAAAGTCCCAACGGTCGGCAAAGTGGGATGTCGCAGTCTGCCATCCCTGTGGTGTGGAAGGAAACTGTGGAGTCAAAACATTAAAAAAAAAAAAATTAGTACTTTTGCACATAACATTGCAAGTAGATTAGACACAAACATTCTTGGCCAACATCAGTATAACATTTTAAGGAGTATTTAAAGACAAAAATATAAGTTCCACTTATCAGATTCCTCACCCCCTCTGATGGCATATTGTAAAAAATGTAGGGGGGGGTTCTGAATGAGTTTGGGAGCCAAAAAAAAAGCCTCTGACACATCTGCATGAATGTAAGGACAACAATAACATTTGGACACATTTTAGGGGTTGTTTAGGGTAAAGCACTTCAATGGAGCTGACAAAATACATTGTTAAGTGACTAGGCTAAGTGTATATGGGCCCGGGATAGCAAGCTGGGGAGGTTAGTGAAGGCAAATATGCATGAAGGACCAAAAAGCTGCATTAAAAGCTTCCAGCATGCATGAGGACAAAGGGGACATTCACAGCATATTACAATCATGGTAATTAGGGAATAAATACAATACATTAGCATACATTAAATACATAGAATGTAATGTTAAAGGAGAAAACTTACCCTAATATATTCCTTCTGCAGGACCTGTATAATGACAGAACAGGTCTCTGGGATAATGATCCCCAGAGCCTGGGGGGAGATGCCTGTCGAGAACTTGAGGTCCTGTAGACTTCTCCCTGTCATCAAGTACCGCAACATGGCACCTAGCCTCTGCTCGGGAGTGATGGCTTGCCGCATGCAGGTGTCCTGCTTCATAATATAACGGGACAGCAAAGCCAACAGACGGTGAAAAACGGGATCCGTCATCTGGAGAAAATTCCTGAAATCATCAGGATTATTCTCGTGGATCTCTCGCAGCAAAGGCATGTGAGAGAATTGGTGACGCTGGACATTCTTGTCCCATGAACTCCTCCCCACCCTGTTCATGGACTGAACTTGGGTCAAAACAATAGCCCCAACATCATGCACCCGCATAGCATGAACTCTACGATGAGCACATACCCACAAAATGGCTTCAAAACGGTTGGCTGCTCAGAACGAACTAACAGAACGCACTGAAAAACATCAAGGCCTGAGAAGAGCGAGCTGAAAATCAGAAACGAGTGGACAAGAACACACTGTAAAACAGATATGAACCGACTACACGCACTGAAAACCAGATACAAACCCACAAGCACAAACTGAAGAGCAGTAATGGACTGAAACACAAGATTAGCAGAAGGAGCCCAAAGGGTGGCGCACTAGCTATTGAACTTCCTTTTTCTAGTGCCGTCGTATGTGTTGTACGTCACCGTGTTCTTGACGGTTGGAATTTGGTGTGACTGTGTGTATCCAAGACAAGCTTGAGCGGAATCCCATCAGAAAAGCCATCATACCTTTTTCCGACCAAAATCCCGATCGTGTGTACGCGGCATAACACTTCTGTTGCTGCATTGTTTCCCTGTGAATTAGATGAAGACTGTAGATATGGCATGGATGCCTATGATGAACTACCTGTTCACGCCCAGAGGGCATTTCTAAGGGGGGGGACTGTCAAAGTTCCTACCGTGCCATGCAGATGGCCAGGCGTGGTCACCCCCCAGGTGGCTCAAGGAGGTATTGAACCCATGACTTTCTGTGTACTGCTCCTGCTGTATTGCCTCTGAGCCACACCTCAGCTCATTATTCAGCCTGGTTTCCAACTATGCCTTGTCCTGCAAGCAGCACTGAGGGCTATACTTTGGATCTTGCTTTGCAATTAGTACCTGTCACTCCTGGCTCAGCTGAGGCAGTTTATCTAATCAGCTGGGTATAAAACACTGCCTCACTCTGAGGGCTGTTCAGTTCATTGTCTCTTTCATTGCCAAAGGTTCCTGTTTTCCTGTGTTCCTATTTTCAAGTTTCAGTGTTCCAAGACTGACTCCAGCTTCTGACCCTGGCTCTGTTCATCGTTAACTCTGACTTCTGGAATCCTTGACTACGGCTTCACCTTGACAATCCTTTGATAAATTCCCTGTCAAGCCCCCGTGCACAGATTCACAGCCCAGGTAGCCTTTTACCTTGCTACCGTGGGTTGTGTGTAAGCCCTTACAGTTGTCCACGAAATAAGGCAAGGAGCAATCCAGTATCCATGGTAGATTAAATAGATGTATTATGGAAAGAAAGTTAAACAATGCAACTGAACACATTTAAAGATGCCCAACTTAATCGGGTGAACACTGGCCTATAATATTGCAATCTGCCATACTGAGACAGGGCTAACCAAATTCTGACTGGTATAAACAAGGGACGTTAAATAACCCAAAAAGCTGTCCTCAAGTGCATTCTGCACATACATCCTTTTAGTGGATGGGGATACATGTTCCTTTCACTTGAAGTGGCTACAAAATACCAGGCGCCTAATTCTCAATATTAGCCTGCTATCATTGGGGCACGTCTATAAGGTGGTGCACGTGAACCTGCCCCTTTAAGATTGTACACAATGAAAGGGCTGATGAGCTGCTTAGTAAGGAGTAGGGATAAGCTTTCTGTTCGGGTCAAACATGAGTTCGACTCGAACATTGGCTGTTCGCCTGTTTGCTGGAACCGAACATTATGGGCCGTTCGCGCCAAATTTGAGTGATGCGTAACGGCCCATAATGCACTGCGGGAGTGCAGTGCATTGCTGTAAAATTATTGGCCAGAGCATGCACCATGAACTGCATGCGTTGGCCAATCACAGCGCCCTCAGCTAAGAAAGCCATAAATGGCCAAAGGCAGGGTGCCTTTTGCCAATCATGGCTCAGGGGGACTAAGTCCATGCCCCACACTATATAAGGCTGCCTGCACGTCGGCCTCGTGTAGTGTGTTGTTGGCGTTAACGGAGAGAGAGTCTCATTTAGATTGAGCAGGCAGGCAGATTATTCAGTTAGCTGCAGTGTATTTAATTTATATATACAGATAGTCTCGTATTTATACAGTGAGGACGGAAAGTATTCAGATCCCCTTAAATTTTTCACTCTGTTATATTGCAGCCATTTGTTAAAACCATTTAAGTTCATTTTTTTCCTCATTAATGTACACACAGCACCCCATATTGACAGAAAACACAGAATTGTTGACATTTTTGCAGATTTATTAAAAAAGAAAAACTGAAATATCACATGTCCTAAGTATTCAGACCCTTTGCTGTGATACTCATATATTTAACTCAGGTGCTGTCCATTTCTTCTGATCATCCTTGAGATGGTTCTACACCTTCATTTGAGTCCAGCTGTGTTTGATTATACTGATTGGACTTGATTAGGAAAGCCACACACCTGTCTATATAAGACCTTACAGCTCACAGTGCATGTCAGAGCAAATGAGAATCATGAGGTCAAAGGAACTGCCTGAAGAGCTCAGAGACAGAATTGTGGCAAGGCACAAATCTGGCCAAGGTTACAAAAAAATTTCTGCTGCACTTAAGGTTCCTAAGATCACAGAGGCCTCCATAATCCTTAAATGTAAGACGTTTGGGACAACCAGAACCCTTCCTAGAGCTGGCCGTCCGGCCAAACTGAGCTATCGGGGGAGAAGAGCCTTGGTGAGAGAGGTAAAGAAGAACCCAAAGATCACTGTGGCTGAGCTCCAGAGATGCAGTCGGGAGATGGGAGAAAGTTGTAGAAAGTCAACCATCACTGCAGCCCTCCACAAGTCGGGGCTTTATGGCAGAGTGGCCCAAAAGAAGCCTCTCCTCAGTGCAAGACACATGAAAGCCCGCATGGAGTTTGCTAAAAAACCATCTGAAGGACTCCAAGATGGTGAGAAATAAGGTTCTCTGGTCTGATGAGACCAAGATAGAACTTTTTGGCCTTAATTCTAAGCAGTATGTGTGGAGAAAACCAGGCACAGTGAAGCATGGTGGTGGCAGCATCATGCTGTGGGGGTGTTTTTCAGCTGCAGGGATGGGAGGACTGGTTGCAATCGAGGGAAAGATGAATGCGGCCAAGTACAGGGATATCCTGGATGAAAACCTTCTCCAGAGTGCTCAGGACCTCAGACTGGGCCGAAGGTTTACCTTCCAACAAGCCAATGATCCTAAGCACACAGCTAAAATAAAGAATGAGTGGCTTCGCAACAACTCCATGACTGTTCTTGAATGACCCAGCCAGAGCCCTGACTTAAACCCAATTGAGCATCTCTGGAGAGACCTAAAAATGGCGGTCCACCAACCTTTACCATCCAACCTGACAGAACTGGAGAGGATCTGCAAGGAGGAATGGCAGAGGATCCCCAAATCCAGGGGTGAAAAACTTGTTGCATCTTTCTCAAAAAGACTCATGCTGTATTAGATCAAAAGGGTGCTTCTACTAAATACTGAGCAAAGGGTCTGAATACTTAGGACCATGTAATATTTCAGTTTTTCTTTTTTAATAAATCTGCAAAAATGTCAACAATTCTGTGTTTTTCTGCCAATATGGGGTGCTGTGTGTACATTGATGAGGAAAAAAAATGAACTTAAATGATTTTAGCAAATGGCTGCAATATAACAAAGAGTGAAAAATTAAAGGGGGTATGAATACCTTACGTCCCCACTGTATATATATATATATCCACTGTATCCAGTTTAGCTAGATCTGACTGCAGTCCATTCCTGGTGTACTGTTTCTAATATACTTCAGGCAGGCAGGTGATTCAGTTAGCTGCAGTGTATTCAATATATATATATATATATATATATATATATATATATATATATATATATATACACACACACACACACATATACATACACACATATACACACACACACACAGATAGTCTTGTGTGTGTATATATATATATATATATATATATATATATATCCACTGCATACAGTTTAGCTATATCTCACTGCGGGCTGTTCCTGGTGTACTGTTTCTAATATACTTCAGGCGGTGTGTACAGTACCGTGCACCCATAGTGCAGTTGCTACTACTTTTCTGGTGGTGTACACAATACATACAGTGCTCCCACAGTGCTATTAGACTTCTGGCAGTGTACACAATACCGTGCACCCATAGTGCAGTTGCTACTACTTTTCTGGTGGTGTACACAGTACACAATACAGTGTAGTGTGGTGTTGAAAAAACTAAATCCCCATCATGTCCGGAAGGCCACCAAGGAGAGGCAGACACTCACAGGCCACTAAAAGAGGGCAAGCAGGCTCTGTGTCTACAGTCCACAGTGCTGGCCATGGACATGGTGCATCTTCTTCAGGTTGCCGTGGGGCGTGCTTGTCCTTTTTTCTGCTGCTGGGACAGGGGCAGAAAAATTGGGCCTTTGGTGGTGGTGCCACAACACTGTAACCCCTCACAGATACCTTTGTTGAGCGCAGGAACGGGCCCTGCTGTGAAATATTAGATCAGAAATTGTAATTACATGCCCTTGTTAAACAGGGACAGAAAAATTGGGCCTTAGGCAGTGGTGGTGGCGCCCTAAACCAAAAATATTGTTGGAAGCTAGCATCATCAAGATTGAGGAGGAAAAAGATAATGCTGAGTCACTCAGCATAGGCAGTCTTCAAGGGATCCCACATCCATAGAAAAATCAATCAGTTACATCAGCATCAGGTGCTTGATAGCTGCTGCTGATCCAAGATTGATTCATGTTTTTGAATGTGAGCCTATCAAGGGAGTCTGTGGACATGCGTACTCTATGATTCATTACAAACCCTCCAGTAGCACTGAATGTGCGTTCAGAAAGAACACTGGATGCACGACAGGCCAGTAGATCAATTGCATATTGAGCTAGTTCTGGCTAGTGGTCCATCCTCAAGACCCAGTAACCCAGTGGATGCTTTGTTGGAAAGGTCTCCAAGTCTGCTCTTGCCCCTAGATATTCCTGCACCATGTAATGCAGACGCTGGCGATGGTTGCTTGAACCGATCAGACCTTGCCGCTGAGGACTGAAAAATTGTCTAAAGGCATCGGTCAGCCTGCCACCTTCTCCGCTGCTCTTCCTCTGACTGAACGAAGCTGTCATGGTTATTCAGTAATCTTTGTATGTCAGCTTACCTCTCCTCCATGTGTTTACCTTTAGAGGCCCGCCACTCTCACCTGGCTACTTAAATAATCTCTCCTCAAAGCATGGCTCCACCCCAGGCCATATCAGGAAACTCTATATTAACCTGTGCACTGCAAACCTGCCTTGCTGATCAACCTTTGTGTGTTTAGCTTCCGTGCGCATCTTGCTGTGTCTTCTATGTCTGATTCCAGTTACCGATCTTGGCTTGTTCTCAACTTTCCCTGCCTGCTTGTGACCATGACCTTTGGTGTGTTCTATGTTTATCCTTGTCTGCTAGTCGTCCCAACCATTGGCTTGTTCCCTTACTATCGCTGTCCTCCTGTAGCCTACTGTGGGCATGAGCTGTCGCGACTTGGAGCCAGTTGCAGCCCAGTCCATCCTCACCATTAGAGGCTCTGGTGAACACCTGCTGGCTCTTAGACTCCGCGCCCTGGGGAATCTTACGCTCTAGCCCCTGTGGGATCTGTGTTGGTGTTCCAGCGGACCTGCCTTCCTTAACCACCTAGACTCCCATCTGCATGAGTCAGCTGTAGGGTCCACTACCGCACCCGCAGAGCTCTGCGGTGTGATGCAGTAGGGTAGCTGCCCCCTAGAGGACATCCTGCCTTGTTGGAGTTGTGCCTCCTCCTCCTCCTCTATTATATCAGGCACCCAAGTAGAGTCAGTGACTTCATCATCCCCTCCCTCCACGTCACTGGAGCAAACTTGGCACTATGCTGCAGCTGGGGGAACATGACTGCCAGTTTCTTGTCCTTCTTGGGCACCCCCTCTCTCTAGGCTCACGTTACTCCCTTCCTCAACCTGGGAACCAACATCGGAGCCTTCAAATCGCTGCACATCCTCCAGCAGCATGTACCCGACACCGTGGTCGAATAGTTCGGGGGACTCCTCCGTGCATGATGGTTGGGCTACGGAAGGTGCAACTGTGGACAAAGAGCCGGTGGAATAGGCCACTTTGGCAGTTGCATAGGAAGGAAAAAAAACTACTCTGAGCCTGGGTGACAGAGGATGATGAGGATGAAGACGGCTTTGTTATCCACTCTTCTGCATGTTCTGGCTCAATAACACAGCCAGCAGCAGAAAAAAAGGACAAGTGTGCCCCACGGCCACCAGCAGAGGATGCACCATGTCCATGACCAGCACTGTTGACTGTAGACACAGAGCCTGCTTGCCCTCTTTTAGTGGCCTATGAGCATCTGCCTCTCCTTGGTGGCCTTCTGGACAAGATGTATATTTTGTTTTGCAACAACGCACTACACTGTATTGTGTACTGTGTACACCACCAGAAAAGTAGTAGTAACTGCACTACGGCTGCACTGTATTGTAATTACAGTTTTTGATTTAATATTTCACAGCAGGGCCCGTTCCTGCGCTCAACAAGAGTATCTGTGAGGCTTTACAGTGTTGTGCCACCACCACCACCAACGCCTAAGGCCCAATATTTCTGCCCCTGTTTAACAGGGGCGTGTAATTACAATTCTTGATATAATATTTCACAGCAGGGCCTGTTCCAGCGCCCACCAAGAGTAACTGTGAGGGCTTACAGTGTTCTGGTACCACCAACACAATTAACACCTAAGGCCCAATTTTCTGCAGAGTGTATAGGGCAGGCCATTTAGTATATACAGGCGGTCCCCTATTTTCAAACATCCGACTTACAAACGACTTCTACTTACAAACAGGGGGGGACAACAGGAAGTGAGAGGAAATCTACCCCTAGGAAGGGAAATTCTCTCCTGTAAGAGTTAATATGGGGAAAAAAGGTGTCTCCACTGATGCTTTATCACCAATCCTTTCCCTAATAACCCCAAATTTTCAAAATCCAATTGTCATTGGGACAGAAAGTGAGATGAAATCTTCTGAAGAGGGGCACAGACAGCAAAAAAAGTTACAGGGGTGATAACCCTGCCCTATATTATCCAAAAAGCTTAAAAATAGATTTTTGGGCTGGAGCTACACTTAAAAAATGTACCTGTTCCAAATTACAAACAGATTCAACTTAACAACAAACCTACAGTCCCTATCTTGTTTGTAACCCAGGGAACGCCTGTATACTGCTGTTCAGAGTATATAGGGCCTTACGCCTTTTTTTTATTTGGGTACGGGGTTCCCCTTAATATCCATACCAAACCCAAAGGGCCCGGTAATGGGCTGGGGGGGGCGACACTACATTACAGCCGCAAGCAGTTTTAAATGACCTTTTTTCCTTTAGAAATGTCATTTTGTGCAGGGACTGTTCTAAACACGGGAAAAATGCGCCACTTTACAGGCATACTATAGACACTCCCCAGACACAATGTTTAAAGGAATATTACACTTTTATTGTTTCACTTTAAACATTATTAAAATCACTGCTCCCGTTTTTAAAACTTTTTTTGCATTGATACATGTCCCCTGGGGTAGGACCTGGGTCCACAAACACTTTTTAGGACAATAACTTGCATATTAGCCTTTAAAATTAGTACTTTTGATTTTTCACGTTCGAGTCCCATAGACTTTAATGGGGTTCGCACAAATTTTTGGTCTGTTCGCATGTTCTGCTGCAAACCGAACCAGGGGGTGTTCAGGTCATCCCTAGCAAGGAGCAGTCTCTCAATACCCCCTAATCCACACTAAAACAGATATACAGTTGTGCTCATAAGTTTACATACCCTGGCAGAATTTGATTTCTTGACCATTTTTCAGAGAATATGAATGATAATAAAAACCTATCACTCATGGTTAGTGTTTGGCTGAAGCCATTTATTAACAATCAAATGTGTTTACTCTTTTTAAATCATAATGAAAACAGAAATTATCCAAATGACCCTGATCAAAAGTTTACATACCCTGGTGATTTTTGCCTGATAACATGCACACAACATGACACAAAGGGGTTTGAATGGCTATTAAAATGTAACCATCCTCACCTGTGATCTGTTTGCTTGTAATTAGTGTGTGTGTGTCTATAAAAGGTCAATGAGTTTCTGGACTCCTGACAGACCTTTGCATCTTTTATCCAGTGCTGCACTGACGTTTCTGGATTCTGAGTCATGGGAAAAGCAAAAGAATTGCCAAAGGATCTGCGGGAAAAGGCAGTTGAACTGTATAAAAGATATCCAAGGAATTGAGGATGGCAATCAGCAGTGTTCAAACTCTAATCAAGAAATGTAAAAAGGGGGGTTCTGTTGAAACCTAACCACGGTCCGGTAGACCAACTAAAATTTCAGCCACAACTGCCAGGAATATTGTTTGGGATGCAAAGAAAAACCCACAAATAACTTTCAAGATGCACAATAAGGAGGCACTTGAAGAAAGATGGGCTGCATGGTCAAGTTGCCAGAAGAAAGCCATTGCTCCGCAAATGCCACAAAGTATCCCACTTACAATACGCCAAACAGCACAGAGACAAGCCTCATCTTCTGACACGGTAATTTGGAGTGATGAGACCAAAATGTATCTTTTTGGCCACAACCATAAACGCTTCATTTGGACAGGAGTCAACAAGGCCTATGATGAAAGGTACACCATTCCTACTGTGAAACACGGAGGTGGATAGCTGATGTTTTGGGTATGTGTGAGCTACAAAGGCACAGGAAATTTGGTCAAACTTGATGGCAAGATGAATGCAGTATGTTATCACAAAATACTGGAGGAATATTTACATTCATCAGCCAGGAAGCTGCTCATGGAACGTACTTGGACATTCCAACATCACAATGATCCAAAACACAAGGCCAAGTCATTGTCATTGGCTACAGCAGAATAAAGTGAAGGTTCTGGAGTGGCTATCTCAGTCTCCTGACCTCAATATCATTGAGCCACCCTGGGGAGATCTCAAACGTGCAGTTCATGCAAGACAGCCCAAGAATTTACAGGAACTGGAGGCTTTTTGGAATGGGCAGCTTTACCATCTGAGAAGATAAAGAGTCTCATCCACAAATAACACAAAAGACTTCAAGCTGTCATTGATGTTAAATGGGGCAATACACAGTATTAAGAACTGGGGTATGTAAACTTTTGATCAGGGTCATTTGGGTAGTTTCTGTTTTCATTATGATTTTAAAAAAAGTTAACACAGTTGACTGATAATAAATGGCTTCAGCCAAACACTAACCATGGGTGAAAAAAAGTTTTTGTGTTATCATTCATATTCTCTGAAAAATGTCCAAGAAATCATCAATTCTGCCAGGGTATGTAAACTTATGAGCACAACTGTAAAAATAAAGAATATGAGTGTTATCTTCTTTTCTTTTTTTTCTGACACCACTCAAAAAAAATATTTTTCTTTGTGTAAAATAATTTTCCCACTGCTGCTACATGTATAAAAAAAAACAAATCCACATTAAGAAATGAAACACCACAATGTAACAAAGGAAAACAAAACATTCCCAATGTCCAAAAGGTAAAGAAATAATAAACAAGTTTCCATTGAAAATTCAAATAATCCAAAAAATGTGTCCTAAAGCATAACTAATTTCTGCCAGAAAAATCTTCCACCTTCACACTCGGGATCCACCACTCCCAGTTGACAGAAAACTCACAAATACCTTTGAAAAAGTTAGATATGATGAAATGCATTGGGGGGTGGCTTAAAGGTAATCAGAAATTACATTCAATTGGTCCCAGTTGGCACAGTGAGATCCGGAACAGTGGTTCCTTTAGCTTCATTAGGACTATGATTGTACTATGCATCTGTGACATGCTTGCTGTAGGCTTTATTTTGCAATTAGGATTTGTTTAATAAATTTTACCTTGCTTAAGCTTACTTCATTATCGCATATTTTGTGCATTTTTTTATGTGATGATACTGTGCAACAAGTGTGGTTGATGAGTCGAGGAGAAGGGCAACTGAGAATTTGCAATTCATTGTGACCTCCATTTAAAGCAATATATACCTGTCTATGAATAGGAGAGGCATATATTTGGGTTGAGTTTTCTATTAGAAGTGGTGGATTACGGGGAGCACTGATGTGAAGGTGGATGATTGATCTGGCACAACTTAATTTTTGGATTATTTGCATTTTCAAATATAATTTTTTCTCCTTTTTTTGGACATTGAGATTTTTTTTTAGGTTTCTATTCTATTAATTTATCACACTTTTCTTAATATATGTATGCTTGTGTGTCCAAACTCCATTAGTATCATACTATTCATAAATCATGGTTGCCTGGATTCCTATAGCACAGATTTCCATTCTACTTGCAGACATTCAGGTAAATCAAAAATGGATCAATCAGAAGTTCTCTAGATTCAATTATATCTACACACAAAGTATATTTGGTTTCTTAAGAACACTTAAACACTTTGCAGACTCTACTTATTAAGTCTTATTGTGTCTACTGGACATCTCTTTCTGCATAATTTAAATATTTGCTCCAACATAAATAAGCGGGTTGTTCTCTAATAAGAGTAAATACATTTTTGATCACTATCAGTTTGCTGTATCTGTTTTTTATTAAGCATTAAATGACTACAAGGAAATCAGTCTTTCTTGCTCTTGACTGACATAATCATACCCACTGAAACTTAATAACTCTAAGCTATGGAGAATATTAGTTGTTAAAATCACCCTATTGGAAAGCAGTTTTCTTGGACAACATTTGTAAAACATCATTAAAACAATGACAGCTGTAAACTATGAGGGCCAAAGTTTTCCTTATCTTCAATCAGTTTGACATGTTTGTTAATAAGCCAACAATCCAAAAGCCAACCTGAATTTGTCAAATATCTTGATATTTTACATCCATAAATTAAAAGCCGATACATATAAACTCAAGCTTTCAGGGAAAATGTATATTTTCTGTAAAGCTTTATTTGCATTGTACTGTAATATACCCAATTAATGAAGCAGAATATTGAAGGGTTTGCTAAATACTTTCTCTAGTGACCAATATAAGATGAATTAAGCAAATGCATCTTACTCAGACTCTGTATGTCAAACAATTTTAATTAACTGCTTCAATACCAGACACTATTACCCTCTTCCTGCCCAGGCCAATTTTCAGCTTGTCACAAATTGAATGACAATTGCGCGGTCATGCAAAACTGTATTTTGAAATTTTTATATATTTTTTTTTTACACAAATAGAGCTTTCTTTCAGTGGTATTTAATCGCCGCTGTTTTTTTAAAAAAAGTTTTGCAAAATAAATGAAAAAAGACCAAACATGTTGAGAAAAAAATCACATTTTACTTAGTTTCTGTTTTAAAAGTTTGCAAATAAATAATCTTTTTTCATGAATTTAGGCCAAACTCTATTCTGCTACATTTCTTTGGTGAAAATAACCCAAATCAGTGTATATTATTTAGTCTGTAGGAAAGTTATGGTATACATATATCTGAAAATTGATCAATCCTGATGTACTGACAGCCTATCTAATTTCTTGAGGCCCGGAAATGTCAGGACAGTACAAATATCCCCCAAATGACCTCTTTTTTGGAAGTAGACAGTGCAAGGTATTTAGTAGTGATGGGCCAAACACACCCTGGTTCAGTTCACATCAGAACTCCCAAACAAGGAAAAAGTTTGGACCCAAACCGCAAACCCTATTAAAGTCTATGGGACCTGAACTTGAAAAATATAAAAGTCCCCATTTTGAAGGCTTATATGCAAGTTATTGGCCATTAAAAGGTACAGGGGCCCAGGCACTGCCCTGGGAGACATGTATCAATGCAAAAAATGTTTTTAACCACTTCCCGCCCGCCCACGTCATATGACGTCCTGGGCTTTGAGCGGGTATATCTAAATGATGCCTGTAGTTACAGACATCATTCACATATTGCCGGTTTCAGCCGGCGAATCTCTACACCATAGGAATGATCATAGCGGCCATTCCACCGCTTGATCGTTCCTATGGGAGGCGAGAGGGGACATCCCCCCCCTCCCCCTGCCCTCCGGTGCTTGTTCTGACTCACCGTTACGATCGGCGAGGCGGAGAGCAGATCCGCCGGTGCTGGATGTAGACCATCTGGTCCGCCGGAGTCTCTATGATCATCGGAGGCTGGGCGCGATGTTATGACATCACGCCCGGCCTCTCCATTCAAGAAAACGGCGCCGCTTCAGCTGGGAAGCTGTGATCGTTTTATTTTTTTTTTATTTCAGGCTTCCCAGCCTAGTGGTGAGATATGGGGTCTTATTGACCCCATATCTCACTATTAAGAGGACCTGTCATGTCATATTCCTATTACAAGGGATGTTTACATTCCTTGTAATAGGAATAAAAGTGATCAAATTTTTTTTTTCAAAAAAGTGTCAAAATAAAAAAATAAAATAAAATTAACAATAAAAAAAAAAAAAAATTTAAAGCGCCACTGTCCCCATGTGCTCGCACGCAGAAGCGAACGCATCTATAAGTCCTGCCCACATATGAAAACGGTGTTCAAACCATGCATGTGAGATATCGCCGCGAACGTTGGAGCGAGAGCAATAATTTTGTCCCTAGACCTCCTCTGTAACTCAAAACATGTAACCAGTAAAAAAATTTCAAGCGTCGCCTATGGGGATTTTTAAGTACCGAACATTGGCGCCATTCCACGAGCGTGTGCAATTTTGAAGCGTGACATGTTAGGTATCTATTTACTCGGCATAACTTCATTTTTCACAATATGCAAACGCGTTAGAAAAATTCCTGCGCAAATACTGTGTGAGATAAAAAGTTGCAACAACCGCCATTGTATTCTCTAGGGTCTTTGCTAAAAAAAACATATATAATGTTTGGGGGTTCTATGTAATTTTCTAGCAAAAAAAATGATGATTTTTACATGTAGGAGAGAAATGTCAGAATTGGCCTGGTAGGGAAGTGGTTAAGAAAGATCATTTTTAAAAGAAGCAGTGATTTTAATGAAGCTTTAAGTGAAACAATAAAAATGAAAAATTCCTTTAAATATAGTGCCTAGGGGTCCCCTTAGTTTGCCTGTAAAGTGGCACATCTGTACCGAGTATAGAACCTGATGCAGCAAAACTGACATATATAAAGGAAACAAATGACATTTAAAATGAATTTCTGATCCCTCAAAATTCATACCAGACCCTTATCCAAGCATGCACAGCCTGGCAGGCCAGGAAGGGGGGGGTGCGAGCGAGTGTCCCCCCTCCCGAACCATACCAGGCCACATGCCCCCAACATGGGGGGATTTTGGGGCAGGGGGGCTCTGCCCTCCACCCCAAAGCACCTTGTCCCCATATTGGTGGGGACAAGCGCCTCTTCCCCACAACCCTGGGCTGTGGTGGGGATCTGCGGACAGGAGGCTTATTGGAATCTGGAAGCCCCCTTTAACAAGATCCCACATCCCATCCCCCTATGTGAAAGAGTATGGGGTACATTGTACCCCTACTTATTCACCCCAAAAAAGTGTCAAAAAGAAATAAAAACACACACCCAGTTTTTGACAATTCCTTTATTAAAAAAAAAATGCCCCTAGATGTAGATCCATCGTCAAACATAATGCCTGCTGCACCGCCGGACCCAAAAAAAGACAAAAAAACTCCGCCCATGAAGGCTAACTGTCGAATGCCTGCTCCGCCATCTGACAGTTGTTAAATAGGTAAGGGGCGGAGCCACCTGGCAATGTCATATGACGTCCTTTCCAGAACAGCAGTGCTCCTGCCCAGCTGTCATTTGACAATAGGCTAGGCAGGAAGAAGTTAATTTGCTGCCTACAACATATTGTTTAAAACCAAAGCAATATGCCGTAAAATGAGGTAAGAGATTGTGGATTGTGTTGGTACTGCTTTAGACTACACATACATTTCATCAATTAATAACATCCACTATTTTTATTAGCTATAAAACCAGAATAAATTAAAAACAAGTACACGTATATGACATGTAAGCTCCCAGATCCTAGATGTTCAGTAAATATGCTGAAAACGCAGATGAGAAACGCATAGGCGGCTGGATTCACATCTCTACATGTTTCGCAGTATTCACTATATACACTGCTTCTTTAAGAGAATAGGGAGCACATAGATGTTTCTAAAATGGAAATTCTATAGTAGATAATGAATAAATATAATTACAATACATGCATAAACATACTGTAATACATTGTTGAATCACAGATGTACAGGACTGAGGGTCCCTTATAAATACAGCCTTACTCAGGATCTTCGGGAAGCCCACATGCACCACCAGGGTCAGACCAGGGGGCCAGAAACCCTCACCAGGTAGACTTGGGGGCAGCGTCAACAATTAAATCTGTAGAGTCCATACCAGTAAGATTACCAGGGTGATAGCGACCCAACCAATGGGGATCACCTCCATGTATATCCTTACCAATATCATTAAAAATAATGAAGACTACCAGCAGGTGGAAAATGCGGTGAGACCAAGAATCAACTGAAACTGTAATCACACAGGTTTCCAAAAATTCCCCAGTTGTAAAGGTTAGCAAGATGTAAGAAAACAAAGGGTGAGTGTAAGAAGTATGCACAGGAATAATGTGTGCACATTTGGGGATATTCCCCCCTCATCCAAGTCCCATCTTGGAGTTAACACCAGCTTTAATACATAATCTGAAAAAATCAAATGTATGACCATCCAGAGTAAGAAAAGGTGGGCTGTTACAACAATAAATAAAGGACACCCCTGCCTGCCCACCTCTCTCACGGCCTCGCCCAGCTTAATTCCACCATAGCCTGCACCCATACATATGAGTGCACTATATATAGTGCTTGCCAGGTCACCATAAGGTACATAAGGTAGTGCAGCGTTAGTACTGGCACTCTGCTGCATATGAGCATAACAATGCATTTCTAGTACCTCAGCAACCTGGGGCCATTGTCTGAGCTAGCTGTCAGGATGCTGCTGCTTTCTACAGGTTCATATTCTGAGCCAAATTCTGACAGTGAGGACCTCCCTTACCTCTCATCTGTCAATGCTCAGAATCCTGATTTTGCTAGCACTGCAGTTTTGTGTACAATGTATCAGAGGTCGCAGTGATCAGAAAAATTATACTGACACTGCATTAATGGGGACACTAGTATAGTTCTGATCATAATCAAAATACTGATCTGTGCAGCCACCATACATTATATATATCAATGACGGTGATCAGTGACATATAGTGAGATTGCAATAGTGTTAAATGCTGTACACTGACACTGTACTAATGACCCTGGCTGGGTGACAGGGGTGATCAAAAGGGTTAATGGAGAGTGATCAAGGGGTTAAATATACCAAAATAGTGTGTGTAGGTATAAATGTGCTGCTTTTACTGTAGTGTTGCTTTCTTCTCTTCCTGAACCAAAAAGGGTTCAGGAAAAGAACCAGCCAGATCCTGTGTCTATATTTACAAACAAGACACATGATTGTTCTTTGATTTTCTACAGCTGATCAGCAGGGCCCAGTCAAAAATTATTAGCTGGAACCTGTTGACAAACTTGTGCTGTAGCCATGCACACCCGCAATACTGGGAAGTCCCCGCCGACATACGGGTACGTGATCATACATATATAACTACTGTGGGTGGGTGACAAGTAGTTAAGCTAACAAACAATTCAAATTTCTCATGTATTTAAACATACCCAATAAGCATTCACAGTGCTGTAAGAAAAAGTAAGTGAACCCACAGGCTTATTACTTTAACAAAAGCTAATAGGCGTCAGTACTGTGCACACCTGGACTCCAAATAATGAAATGAGCTTGTAGGTGGAGCTTAAAAACTACTTTGATTGACAAAAGACACTCAGACATTTTCAGATTGCTGTTCATAAGAAGCATCAGCTGAAGTGAACCATGCCTTGCAAAACATAACTCTCTGAAGACATATGTTTAAGAGTAATTTATCTGTAAAAGCTGGAAAGGGATACAAAGCAATCTCAAATTGTTTAGACATTCGTCAGTAGGGATGAGCTTCGAGTTCGAGTCGAACTCATGTTCGACTCGAACATTGGCTGTTCGCAAGTTCACCGAACAGCGAACAATTTGGGGTGTTCGCGGCAAATTCGAATGCCGCGGAACACCCTTTAAAAGTCTATGGGAGAAATCAAAAGTGCTAATTTTAAAGGCTAATATGCAAGTTATTGTCATAAAAAGTGTTTGGGGACCTGGGTCCTGCCCCAGGGGACATGGATCAATGCAAAAAAAAGTTTTAAAAACGGCCGTTTTTTCAGGAGCAGTGATTTTAATAATGCTTAAAGTCAATCAATAAAAGTGTAATATCCCTTTAAATTTCGTACCTGGGGAAGAAGAGAAGAAAAGAAGAAGAGAAGAGCGGGAGCCTCCCCCCCATGCCATGGGTGCGGAGCGGCCCGAGGAGAAGAAGACAGAAGACGCCGCGGAGGAGATGCTGGACGAGAACGCCGGAGGAAGAACCAGAAGAGCCAGAAGAACCAGAAGAACCAGAAGATGAAGGAAGATAGAAGAAAGAAGAAGCATTTAAATAAAGGAATTGTCAAAAACTGTCTCTTGTCATTTTTAACATTTTTGACACTTTCTTCGTGAAATGGTAGGGGTACTTATGTACCCCCTTACCATTTCACACAGGGGGGGGGCCGGGATCTGGGGGTCACCTTGTTAAAGGGGGCTTCCAGATTCCGATAAGCCCCCCGCCCGCAGACCCCCACAACCACCGGTCAGGGTTGTGGGGATGAGGCCCTTGTCCTCATCAACATGGGGACAAGGTGTTTTGGGGGCTACCCCAAAGCACCCTCCCAATGTTGAGGGCATGTGGCCTGGTATGGTTCAGGAGGGAGGGGGGCCGCACTCTCGTCCCCCCCTCTTTTCCTGCGGCCTGCCAGGTTGCGTGCTCGGATAAGGGTCTGGTATGGATTTTTGGGGGGACCCCACGCCGTTTTTTTTTTTTTTTTTGGCGCGGGGTTCCCCTTAAAATCCATACCAGACCTGAAGGGTCTGGTATGGAATTTAGGGGGAACCCCACGTCATTTTTTTTTTTTAATCTTGGCCGGGGTTCCCCTTAATATCCATACCAGACCTGAAGGGCCTGGTATGGAATTTAGGAGGACTCCCACGTCATTTTTTTTTTTTAATTTTGGTTCGGGGTTCCCCTTTGGGGAATTCCCATGCCGTTTTTATCAATGAACTTCTATGTGTATTGTCGGCAATGCAATAGCCGCGAGTAGTTTTAAATGAGTTTTTTCCTTCAAAATGTCATTTTGCTGTCAGACTGTTCTAAACACAGGAAACATGCGCCCCTTTACAGGCATACTATAGACACCCCCCAGGTACGAAATTTAAAGGAATATTACACTTTTATTGTTTGACTTTAAGCATTATTAAAATCACTGCTCCTGAAAAAACGGCCGTTTTTAAAACTTTTTTTTGCATTGATCCATGTCCCCTGGGGCAGGACCCAGGTCCCCAAACACTTTTTATGACAATAACTTTCATATAAGCCTTTAAAATTAGCACTTTTGATTATTCATGTTCGTGTCCCATAGACTTTAACGGTGTTCGCATGTTCGAACAAACTTTTTTCCTGTTCGCATGTTCTGGTGCGAACCGAACAGGGGGGTGTTCGGCTCATCCCTATTCGTCAGTCGTCGGTTAGACAAATTATCAATAAGTGCAGACAGTTTAGTACTGTAGCTGCTCGTCCTAGCAGTGGGCACCCAGCCAACATGGCTCCAAAGCACAACACAGAATCCTCAATAAGGTTAAAAAGAATCCATGAGAAACAGCTAAAGGCTTGAAGGCATGACTGGAACTGGCAAATATTTGTGTTCATGAGCTTACCATTTGTAAGCCTAGGTTCACACTCTTGCGCGTTTGCAGCCCGCGTTTGCATGGGCATGGCAGCCCCTTTTTTCCAATGGGCTGTTGTGCCTGTGCTTCACACAGGAAAAAGGTTCCTGCAGCATTTTATTTTTTGTATATTTTGTGCCATATGATTTCCCTGTGGCTTCTGCACTCACAAACGTGCTGCGTTTTTAGATGCATGGGGGTGCCTTTTAGAATGAATGTCAGCCCTGCGCATTTTTAAAGAGCAACACTTTTTTACTGCAGGTGGTTGTGGGTTTGGGAGTTGCTGCGATTCCCGCACCCGCAACCACCGGCAATAGTGTGAACCTAGCCTTTGAACAGGCAGGGTTTCCATGGCAGAACACCACGGAGGAAGCTGCTGCTCTCCAAAAACATTGTTGTGTTTCTGAAGTTTGCCAAAGAGCACCTTAACAAAACTGCAATACTACTGGGAAAATATTTTGTGGACTGATGAAACAAAAGTTGACACAAATTGGGCTTGCTTTATTGCCTCAGGGTCTGGACCACTTGCCATCATTGAGGGGAAAATAAATTCACAAGTTTACCAAAATATCCTACGGTACAGTGTCAGGGTGGCTGTCTGCCAGCTGAAGCTTAGTAGAAGTTGGGTGATGCAGCACAGCACTAACCCCAACCATTAAATCCACCACAGACTGGCTTCAGAAAAAGAAAATTCGGCTTTTGGAATGGTCCAGTCAAAGTCCAGACCTTAACCCCATAAAGAAGCCGTGGAATGAGCTCACGAGAGTCGGTTACACCAGACATCCTACAAATGTGCCTGAGATGAAGACATTTTATGAAGAGGAATGGTCCAAAACTTCTGCATGTTATGCAGGTCTGACCCAGAGCTACCGAAAGAACTTACTTGAAGTCATTGCTGCCAAAAGAAGTTTTGACCAGCTATGATCTCCAAGTGTTACTCCAGCACTGTGAATGTTTTATGGGTGTGTTCAACAAAGACACAAGAAATTAGAATTGCCTGTGTGTTAACAGCTTAAGCACGCTGTTTGCCTATTGTTGTGACTTTGAGGATCAGATCACAGTTTATGGCAAATTACTGCAGAAGGGGTTTCACGCACTTTTCCAAGGGGTTCACATATTACTTCCTTGCACTATAGCATATTAAAACTACCCATATCTTTTAGAGGACAGTTGATTGCATAAGAACATTCGGATTGTCCTTACTACTAGCATTATTCAACCAAGTTTCCAGAGCTACTCAGATCTCAAAGTAAAATCTAAATTTAGAACATTTGTACCTTCCTTAGGTAAGTTATGGCAGTAAGCTTTGTATGTCATGTTTTGTCTCAATAATATTTTTAATCCAAGGTTAAAGCAGAGCTCCTCTTATCTGCCCCCCCCCCAAGCCACCTTTGGCACCTTTCAGGGGGGAGGAGGAAATGGGTACTGGAAGGGAATGTTATTGACAGGTACCCATCCCCACTTCCAGGAGACCTGGCTGCGGCAAGGTCCCCCTTAAGTTTGGCCCCCCTCCTCCTTCCCCCGATGCCGGGTCATTCACCAAGTGCAGTGTGCAAGGCAATGCTGGTTTCCCTTACAGGCAATGGTGGCAAGAACCGTTGGAAACACCGGCTGGGGTGCCAACATCGCTGTATTCCAAGACAGGTAAGTGTCCTAATATTATAAGTATTACAGTATTTGTAGCTGCTGACTTTACATGTTTTCTTGGGGGGGGGGGCTGGACCACCTCTTTGAGTATATGATCATAATATAAGTAAACCTGTACAGTCTGCTACACCATACTTAGAACAATTCTTGTCTTGGCTGGAGTTTAGACAATTGTAACATAGAAAGATCTAGTAATTAAACATATTTCACTTTACCGGCAGATGTGCAGCAATCTTCTAAAATACAAACAAACAAATGGAAATCATGTCATTCTCTAGTTTGCTATGCTATTTTTTTGGGGTCCCTATAGTGCAGGCAATCATCACAGGACAACAGGAAGCACAATTTTGTCGTGTAGTCTACCAGACCTTGCCACTCCACTTGACAGAGGTTTTCTTGACTGGAAGGAAGTTCCAGGGGTAAAAGTCCTATGATCGTTTTGGGCTTGTCCCCCTTGTATCTCCAATTTGCATGTTATAAAATCCCCTTTTCTTTTTTCATACACCCATTTTGCCATCCCACACATCCCATTTCAGTTGTTAAGGAATATTATGATGCCATCCGCCATAAAAGGGGCTCCAGTGTTGATGCCAACTATGGAACATCTTGCTATTGAAAGAGTGACATCAGCAGCCATATTTTGACAGACTGCACAGCTGCAGTTTTTGTCTGTTTAAAAATAAGAGAAGTGACAATAAGCCATATGCCCTGTACACACGAACGCACATTCCGACAACAAAATCCATCAGATTTTTTCCAAGGGATGTTGGCTCAAACTTGTCTTGCGTACACACGGTCACACAAAGTTGATCGGAAATTCCGAACGTCAAGAACGTGGAGCCGAGAAATGAAGTTTAATAGCCAGTGCTGCTCTTCTGCTTAAATCTGAACATGCGTGGCACTTTGTGTGTCGGAATTGTCTACACATGATAGGAATTTACGTGAACGGATTTTATTGTCGGAAAATTTTAGAGCCAGCTCTCAAATTTTGTGTGTCGGAAATTCCGATGGAAAAAAGTCAGATGGAGCCCACACATGGTCAGAATTTCTGACAACAAGCTTCGATCGCACATTTTCCGTCGGAAAGTCCGATCGTGTGTACAGGGCATAAGTGTACATTTAGGCCAATAACTAACATCTACAAACAGAATGAGATGCAGAATGAGATGCACAAATGTATACCATAAGTTCATGAAAGATCTAACCATACTTTTCTTGAAGTGAACCTGTGCCCAGACACAAAGTATGTATACATTCTTATAAAGCAGTAGAGAAACATTATAACAATCTCTCAATAATTTAAACAAATATATATATGTATATATATATATATATATATATATATATATATATATATATATATATACATATATATATATATACTGTGGAGAAATGTATTTTCAAAATGCACAAGAGACACTAAAAACACAACTTTTTCCCCTTTACTTTCAATGGAAGCAGATTCTTGGCTGCCTCCCAGTTTTCTAAAGTAAAGCAGGTACTTTTTTGTTGGAAACTGACTTAAAATCTACTTTAGAGTCTTGCTGTGATCTATGAGGATCTTTGAAGATTAATTATTTAGACTTGCTCTTTTACTGCTTGGTAAACATATATATATAAATGTTAATGTTCATAGTCTAGGCACGAGTGCACTTTGAAGTGACACTAAGTGATGTAGTTCTGTGAGTGCACGTAGGTCTGCGAGTGCACGTAGGTCTGCGAGTGGTCTGCGAGTGGACGTAGGTTCGCGAGTACCTGTGTATTGTCTTGTTGAGTACCTGTGTATTGTCTTGTTGAGTACCTGTGTATTGTCTTGTTGAGTATTAGTGTCAGGAAGCTAGTTGTTGGGTAATTTGGACAGGGTATAATCCCCAATCCTCATTAAATTTAATAGGTATGATGCCCGGCAGGTGTGGAGAGGCCACTCGTTGTACATCTTGCGGCATGTATGCGTTCCTTGATCATCCAATCGAGGGTGAATACTGCTGTGCAAAATGTAAGCGCATTGTTTCCCTGGAAGCCCAGGTTCTGAATCTGGGGAAGCAACTGTCAGCACTGAGAAGTCCGTCCATACTAAAGGAGAGCCAGGAACGTACACAGTAGATGCCGGCTGGGGACAGCACAGAGGCGGGTGGAGACAAAGAGGTGCAGGCACTAACAAAGAGTAGATAGGTGACAGTCATAAAGGGTAGAGGGGGAAGTGCCAGGGAGGCTGATCCAGGGCTGGAGCATCCAAATAAGTACCCTCCATTGCGTGACATTGGTGAAACCAGTCAGGGACCAGCACTGCTGGAGCTGAGGGACTCTCCTAGCTGCTGGGGGAACAACTCTTCCAGTGAGAGTGGGGGGGAAGTGAAGGGAAGGGAAAGACAGATTCTGGTGGTAGGGGACTTAATTCTTAGAAGGCTAATCTGTGACAAAGACCTGATGCGCCGAACAGTAGGTTGTCTACCGGGCACTCGGGTTCAGCACATCACGGATCTGGTGGAAAGATTACTGGGAGGGGCTGGGGAAGACCCAGCTGTCATGGTGCACGTTGGCCCCAATGATGAAGTTAGAGTTAGATGGAGTGTCCTAAAGAACGATTTTAGGGATTTAGGAGCTAAATTGAGGAAAAGGACCTCCAAGGTAGTATTCTCAGGAATACTACCGGTACATCGAGCCACACCAGAAAGGCAGAGGGAGATTAGAGAAGTAAACAAGTGGCTGAAGAACTGGTGTAGTAAGGAGGGGTTTGGGTTCCTGGAGGACTGGGCCGACTTCTCAGTCGATAACCGGTACTATAGAAGGGACGGACTGCACCTAAATGAGGAGGGTGCAAATCAGCTGGAAATTAAGATGGCCAAAAAGTTAGAGGGGTTTTTTAACTAGGCGATGGGAGGGGGGTCCAGAGGTAGAGATAGTCAGCATGGAACATATTCCAGAGGGTAGTATTGGGGGCATTAGTGGTAGGTTGACCAAAGCACATAAACTCAAGGTAAGTATAGTAGCAAGTCCTAGTTGGAATCTCGGAACGCCCAATAAGAGGATAATATTCAACCGGTCTAAACTACGTGGCATGTTCACCAATGCCAGGAGCCTGGCGGACAAGATGGGTGAACTAGAGATACTGTTGTACGAGGAGGATTTGGATTTTGTGGGAATTTCAGAGACCTGGTTCAACAGCTCTCATGATTGACTGGCAAACATTCAAGGGTATACCCTTTATCGCAAGGATAGAGAGGGTAAAAAAGGGGGAGGGGTATGCCTATATATCAAGAATAATGTACAAGTGATTGTGAGAGATGACATCACTAAGGGAGCTAGGGAGGAGGTGGAATCCTTATGGGTAGAGCTCCAAAGGGATGAAGCTAAGGGGAAGATAATACTGGGAGTATGCTATAGGCCACCCAACCTGAGGGAGGAAGGGGAGACAGATCTCCTATCACAATTTGGATTAGCAGCAAGGATGAGAAGTGTTATCATAATGGGGGATTTTAACTATCCAGACATAGACTGGGCAGGGGGAACCGCACATTCATTTAAGGCTTGCCAGTTCCTAAACGTCTTGCAGGACAATTTTAGATGGCAGATGCACCAACTAGAAATAAAGTGTTACTGGATCTACTGATTACCAACAATACAGACCTGATCACAGATGTGGAAATACCGGGCAATTTAGGGAACAGCGATCACAGGTCAGTTGGCTTCAGTATAAATCACATGAATAGGAAACATAAGGGGAATACAAAGACACTGAATTTCAAAAGAGCCAACTTCCCTAAACTACGAGCCTTGTTAGAAGGCATAAATTGGGATAAAATCTTAGGAACAAAGAACACGGAGGAGAGATGGGTTTGCTTTAAGAGCATATTAAATAAGGGCATTAGCCAATGCATCTCATTGGGTAATAAATTTAAAAGAGCAAACAAAAGTCCTGCATGGCTTAACTCCAATGTAAAAATGCATATAAAAGCAAAGGAGAAGGCCTTCAAAAAATACAAGGTTGAGGGATCATCATCAGCATTCAGACTTTATAAAGAATGCAACAAGAAATGTAAGGGTGCAGCTAAGATAGAACATGAAAGACACATAGCAGAGGAGAGCAAAAAAAATCCCAAGAAATTCTTTAAGTATGTAAACAGTAAAAAAGGGAGGACAGACCATATTGGCCCCATAAAGAATGAGGAAGGACATCTGGTTACAAAGGATGGGGAGATGGCGAAGGTATTGAATTTATTCTTCTCCTCAGTCTTCACTAGGGAATCAGGGGGCTTCACTAACCAAAACTGCAGTGTTTGTCCTCATGACACATCACAGGAAGCACCTCCATGGTTAACAGAGGACAGAATTAAAATTAGACTTGGGAAACTTAACATTAATAAATCACCGGGACCAGATGACTTCCACCCGAGGGTACTTAGGGAACTCAGTCAAGTAATTGCCAGACCATTGTTCCTAATTTTTACTGACAGTCTACTGACTGGAATGGTACCAGCTAAATGGAGAAAAGCCAATGTAGCACCAATATTTAAAAAGGGCCCAAAATACATCCCTGGGAATTACGGACCAGTTAGCCTAACATCAATAGTATGTAAACTCTTGGAGAGAGTGATAAGGGACTATATACAAGATTTTAGTAATGAGAACGGTATCATTAGCAGTAATCAGCATGGATTCATGAAGAATCGTTCTTGCCAAACCATCTATTAACCTTCTATGAGGAGGTGAGTTGCCATCTAGATAAAGGAAGGCCCGTGGACGTGGTGTATCTGGATTTTGCAAAAGCATTTGACACAGTTCCCCATAAACATTTACTGTACAAAATAAGGTCCATTGGCATGGACCATAGGGTGAGTACATGGATTGAAAACTGGCTACAAGGGCGAGTTCAGAGGGTGGTGATAAATGGGGAGTACTCGGAATGGTCAGGGGTGGGTAGTGGGGTCCCCTAGAGTTCTGTGCTGGGATCAATCCTGTTTAATTTGTTCATAAACAACCTGGAGGATGGGGTAAACAGTTTAATCTGCATTTGCGGACGATACTAAGCTAAGCAGGGCAATAACCTCTCCGCAGGATGTGGAAACCATGCAAAAAGATCTGAACAAATTAATGGGGTGAGCTACTACATGGCAAATGAGGTTCAATGTAGAAAAATGTAAAATAATGCATTTGGGTGGCAAAAATATGAATGCAAGCTATACATTGGGGGGAGAACCTCTGGGGGAATCTAGGATGGAAAAGGACCTGGGGGTCCTAGTAGATGATAGGCTCAGCAACGGTATGCAATGCCAAGCTGCTGCTAACAAAGCAAACAGAATATTGGCATGCATTAAAAAGGGGATCAACTCCAGAGATAAAAACGATAATTCTCCCACTCTACAAGACTCTGGTCCGGCCGCACCTAGAGTATGCTTTTCAGTTCTGGGCACCGGTCCTCAGGAAGGATGTATGGAGCGAGTACAAAGAAGGGCAACAAAGCTAATAAAGGGTCTGGAGGATATTAGTTATGAGGAAAGGTTGCGAGCACTGAACTTATTCTCTCTGGAGGAGACACTTGAGAGGGGATATGATTTCAATATACAAATACCATACTGGCGACCCCACAATAGGGATAAAACTTTTTCGGGGAAGGGAGTTTAACAAGACTCGTGGCCACTCATTAAAATTAGAAGAAAAGAGGTTTAACCTTAAACTACGTAGAGGGTTCTTTACTGTAAGAGCGGAAAGGATGTGGAATTCCCTTCCACAGGCGGTGGTCTCAGCGGGGACCATCGATAGTTTCAAGAAACTATTAGATAAGCATCTGAACGACCGCAACATACAGGGATATACAATGTATTACTGACATATAATCACTCACATGGGTTGGATTCGATGGAGTTGTGTCTTTTTTCAACCTCACCTACGATGTAACTAAAGGTTCCTTTTTTTTTTGTTTTTTTTTAAATAACAAACATGTTATACTTACCTCCACTTTGCAGCTCGTTTTGCACAGAGTGGCCCCGAACCTGCCCCCACTCTCTCGGGGGGTTACCTTGTGGGCGCCCCCCGGAGGCCAGCATTCGGCGTCCATAGACACCGAATGCAGGACTCGGCCCCTCCCCCCGACGCCCACGTCATTGGATTTGATTGGCAGCAGCGGGAGCCAATGGCTTCACTGCTATCAATCTATCCAATCAACAGCCGAGAACCCTGGCCAGAGAGAGAGCGCGTCCCCGTGGGACAAGTTTGAGGGTTCAGGTAAGTAAAACGGGGGAGCTTGGGGGCCGGTCACTGACAGGTGTTTATTTCACCTTAATGCAAAGGATGCATTAAGGTGAAAAAACACAAACCTTTACAACCCCTTTAAGGTAAACCTGTGTTCATTTTAAATTGCCTAAGCAACACAGAAAGCCCCAACAAATGCCTTCATAACTCTGGGTATGAATGCTTTCGTGAAAATGTACTCCGGATATTTCTAATTTTCAAACAGTGACTTATGTTTCCTGAAGTCAACCTTGATCCCTGTCTCTTACTGCACTTCATTGTAGTCCATGCTGATGAGGGCCAGACTCACTGACCAATAGTGAAAGGGGTTGGGGCTCCCAGGCAGTTCTGCAAGGTATGTGATAATATGTAGACATGACCAAAAAAACACTACAGTGCTGATACTGTGCCCACCCTATAGTGATAAAATGTCATATACCAGGTTAAAAAATAAGTATTGAAAGATACTAATTCCTGGAGGTATGAAGGCTGATGAAGGAGGTGTGGTTTAACTTCCAAAATGTGTCCTGATTGGCTCACACAGCAGTTGGACTGACAGCTTCTCTCACTACTCCAGCTGGACACATTGCCTTTGGGCAGACATCTGATTTCTGGATATATCATCACGGCCACACAGGGCAGCCTGACGCCGGTCTCCCTGCACAGACTCCAGGCTCACCTTGCTCCCCACCCCAGCTGGCTTTCTCCTCCACCAAGGACTACCACACAGCTCCCAGTTCATTACAATCCACTGCAGACTGTCATTCTCTCTCCCCCCCTCACCTTGTGAGTTCCATTTATTTTATATGGTATTTTGCTTATATATATATATATATATATATATATATATATATATATATATATATATATATATTATTTGTATGACATTTTTTAAACAGTTTATTATGACATTAAATAATTATTTTTACTCTGTATTCCTAAGGCTGGTTTTTTTTTTTTAATTTACACATGTGACCAACTGCAGAGGACTAGAAGCATCTCCTGCTTATTCTTCCCTCCTGACAGGCTGGAAAAGAGCTGGATCATGTGACAGCTGTATATTGATTAGGAAAAAGTTACTTAGCTGTTTATTTTTTTTATTAAAATAATTACAGTGCCATCAATCACATACAGAAATAAAATGCACAACGTAAAATAAACTGTGCGTTTAGTATCACTTTAAGTATTTTAAGGTCCTTGGGCTTAGAACTGCAACATATTTTGCAACCCCCCCCCCCCACTAAAAAACAAAAAACAAAAAAAAACTTTGTTTTTCCCAAATAAGTGCAATTTTAAATGCATTTCCAAAGATTTTGTCTTTATCTTAAGCCTAAACACCAATGTATTTTTATGAAAAAAAATCACATATGTGCAGCTTTTCATATACTAATTTGTAAAGGGATTATTTGCTCTCAGGTCTAAAAGAAGAAAAATTGTGAAAAAATACCTCGGATGTTTCCTGAATTAGAACAATTTTTGAAAAGTTTGAAAAGAGATTTAGTGGTGCTTAAACAGCTATGTATTTTTAAAAGCTAAAAAAGCTAAACTATTTATTCTTAAAGCATCCTCTTAAAATTTCCTCCCCTAAACTTTCCTTCCCAGTTACAAGAAAAGTAAGCCTTTTTTCTCTAACTTTTTATACTTCAGCAGAAATCAAGTTTTTAAAATGGTGTGAAGGATCATTGAGGCTCCGATGCCATATTCTTTTAGGGCCCAAACTACTGCTGTTAATGCATCTGTTTGTTTGACGGTAGTATATAATGACTCTGCTTCTATAGTAACTATTAGACTAGAATCTTTCACCTCAACATTCCTCAACATTCTAATCAAATTTCTACTGTCCTTTATAAAGGCTCTTCCTTTACTAGCAAGAAGTTAGAGAGATATATCCAAATATTCCCCCAATCTAGAATGGATGGACTTGTGTCTTTTTTCAACCTGACTAACTATGTAACTATGTAATACATGGATATGATCGTTCTCACGGGTACAACATCTAGTGTAATATGTGGGAGTGGAACTGAGAACATTAAAGTGGAGTTCTGCCTAGGAAAAAAAAAAATTAAACGTCAGCAGCTCTAAATACTGTAGCTGCTGACTTTTAATACAAGGACAATTACCTGTCCAGGGAGCCCGCGATGTCGGCACCCCAGCCGATCTTCGGATCGACTTCCGGGTGCTGCTGCTGCCATTTCTGGTAAGGGAACCAAGCAGTGAAGACTTTCGGCTTCACCCCTGGTTCTCTACTGTGCATGTGCAAATCTTGCTGCGTGTTCTGAATGGTCCCTGCTGTCCTCTGGGACCTGTGTGGAGGAAGAGGGGCCGGACATTGCATAGTTCGCCGCACAAAGTGTGGCGGACTTTCCCTGAAAGTGGGAGCAGATACCTGAATTTGACAGGTACCTGCTCCCCCCTCCCCACATTTCTAGGTGGAACTCCGCTTTTAAGGAGTAGTCCACTCAAAAATAGCGTTGAGTGCAATATATTCTGTTACCACTGGGGGGGTGTAAGGAGACCTTGGTGTCACCAGTTAATATCCCTATGTATGGGCAACGAATACATATCATGGCAGTGGCAGTATTTCCGTTTTTCATCCATTAAGAGAGGGATTTCCGGGAATAGGGCATATAAACCTTTTCCAATATGGCACGGCTTTTTCAATATGGCACATTGAGGCGCAGCAGCGTACCATACACGTCACTTCTGGTTCCTTACGTTCTACATCAATTCCAGCGATAGGGGCGCATGCCGGTTTAAAGTTGCAGAGCAGCAGTGGAAAGTGGTGCTGAACATTGCTGGATATACTAGGTGCCAGTCTAAGGGCACTTTTATGTGAGTTTGCATTTATATTTTTATCTTGTGAGTTTTTAACACAAATATATTGTGCAATGATGGCTTTACTGAGATTTCCTGATATTTCATCTTCAACATATTGAGAGTGGTGGAAAACTTCCTTGGTACATTCTGAGCCAGTAGAAGAGATTTAAAGTAGTACAGACCGCTATATTACTATGATGTTATGGTGAGTGTGTACTCTATGTGGTGGATGGAAGAGCTCACTGAGTTTGTGGATTTACGGCATGAAGAGTACTATTGGAGGATATTATACATTTTTTTGGACACTTTTTATAAATATGAAATGATTCATATTTATGTTTTAAAGGGGATTGCATCATTATATGGACACAAGGGATTTAAGTACGAAGAACAATTTTTTTTGGCATAAGTTATTTTATATTATGTTATTTAGTATAATAGTAGCGCAGCTTTTTTTTTTTTTACTAATCTATAACATATGCACAGAGGTTTGCGCTATTAAGCTGCATCTGGTAGGAAAAAGGGTTCTTACTCTTTATTGTATTGCGGCGGAGATGTTAGTTTGTAGTATCGGACATGTACTTGTGTGTTCAAAATGGAATTGTTCTTCACCCCTTATTTACAAACTGTATTGCTGATTTTTTATCTTCAGTTTTGAAATTTAAAAAATGATCACAGGTTCGCTATAACAAATGACAATCATCTTGCCATAGAATAAGAACCGAATAAAACCAAATTTATATTAGCTGCCCCCCAAGACCAACTGTCTTGTGCCTCCCCCCTCCTTCCCCAGTTGGCTAACTGTTATATCACTAGGGATGATCCGAACACCCCCCCCCCGGTTCGGTTTGCATCCGAACATACAAAAAAGTTTGTTCGAACACCGTTAAAGTCTTTGGGACACGAACGTGAAAAATGAAAAGTGCTCATTTTAAAGGCTTATATGCTTATAAGTTTTTGCCCTAAAAAGCATTTGGGGACCCGGGTCCTGCCCCAGGGGACATGTATCAATTTAAAAAAAAAAGTTTTAAAAAACGGACGTTTTTTCGGGAGCAGTGATTTTAAGAATGCTTTAAGTGAAACAATAAAAATGAAATATTCCTTTAAATATCGTGCCTGTGGGGTGTCTATAGTATGCCTGTAAAGTGGCACAGTTTTCCCGTGTTTAGAACAATACCACAGCAAAATGACTTTTATAAAGGAAAAAAAAGTCATTTAAAACTGCTTGCAGCTGTAATGTCTTGTCGGGTCCTGGCAATATACATGAAAATTATTGAGAAAAACGGCATGAGCCTCCCCCCCAGCCCATTACAAGGCTCTTTGGGTCTGGTATGGATATTAAGGGGAGCCCCGCACCCAAATAAAAAAAAAAATGGCGTGGGGGGCCCCCAGGCACTATATACTCTGAACAGAAGTATATATACTATACAGCCTGCCCTAAATACTCTGCAGAAAATTTGGCCTTAGGTGTTGGTGGTGCCAGGACACTGTAACCCCTCACAGTTACTCTTGCTGTGCGCAGAAACAGGCCCTGCTGTTAAATATTATATCAAGAATTGTAATTACATGCCCCTGTTAAACAGGGGCAGAAAAATTGGGCCTTAGGCAGTGGAGGCGCCACAACACTGTAACCCCTCACAGATACTCTTGCTGGGTGCAGGAACAGGCCCTGCTGTGAAATATTATATCAAGAATTGTAATTACATGCCTCTGTTAAACAGGGGCAGAAAAATTGGGCCTTAGGCAGTGGCGGTGGTGGTGCCATAACACTGTAACCCCTCACAGTTACGCTTGTTGGGCGCAGGAACAGGCCCTGCTATGAAATATTATATCAAGAATTGTAATTACATGCCCCTGTTAAACAGGGACAGAAAAATTGGGCCTAAGGCAGTGGTGGTGCCACAACACTGTAACCCCTCACAGTTACGCTTGTTGGGCGCAGGAACGGGCCCTGCTGTGAAATATTTGATCATATGTCCCTCGGGGAGCCTCGAGCTCTTATTGTTGCACTTTCATTGCATGGTAGCTGTGAGTATTTTTTTAACCAGGGTTTATCCCCAAGTTACATTTCTCTATTTCCCTTCAAAAGCATTGACCTTGAAACTTATTATGTTTCATTTCAGATACACACATTCTTGCTCCTGAAGAGTGGATATAAATACTCCACAAAATGCATAGAGCCTCTGTATATGCAATGTGTAATACCGATGTAATATAGATATATGTAATATAGATGATTTACTGTGACCCATGTACTAATTTGGATGAAATCTTTTATCATGTTATATATTAAATATACATTTTCTTGACCCCTCACTATAGACTGCGCACTTTAAACAAAGTCCCGCCTTTTTTCCCTTTTTTAAAATTTTAATTACATGTCCCTGTTAAACAGAGGCAGAAAAATTGGGCCTTAGGCAGTGGTAGTGGTGCCCTAAACCAAAATTATTGTTGAAAGCTAGCATCATTAAGATTGAGAAGGAATAGGATAGTCACTCAGCATAGGCAGTCTTCAAGGGATCCCACATCCATAGAAAAATCAATCAGTTACTTCAGCATCAGGTGCTTGATAGCTGCTGCTGATCCAAGACTGATTCATTTTTATTGTGAGCCTATCAACTGAGTTTGTTGACAGGCGCACTCTATGATCTGTTACAAACCCTCCAGCAGCACTGAATGTGCGTTCAGAAAGAACGCTGGATGCAGGACAGGGCAGTAGCTCAATTGCCTATTGAGCAAGTTCTGGCCAGTGGTCCATCCTCAAGACCCAGTAACCCAGTGCATGGTCTGTTGGAAAGATCTCCAAGTCTGCTCTTGCCCCAAGATATTCCGGCACCATGTAATGCAGATGCTGGCGATAGTTGCTTGAACCGATCAGACCTTGGTGCTGAGGACTGAATAATTGTCTAAAGGCATCTGTCAGCCGGCCACCTTCTCCACCGCTCTTTCTCTGACTGAACGAAGCCTCAGCAACACGTTGTCCAGCACCAGTAAATTGTAACCTCCCAGGGTCTAGAAAAGGCATTGCATAAACCTTTCTTCATGGCCTCCTGAAGATGTTTCATCCTCTGCTCCCTCTGCGAAGGCAGGATGAGTTCTGCAACCTTACCCATGTAACGTGGTTTAAAAAGGGTTGCCAGCCAGTAATGATCCCTCTCCTTGATACCACAAATCCTAGGGTCCTTTCGCAGGCTTTGCAAAATCGGGGACGCCATGCAGCGTAAGTTTGAAGACGCATCTGATTGTGAGTCCTCTGGGTCACTGAGGATGACATTGTCAGGAACTACCTGCTCCCAACCACATACAACTCCTTGGGTTTCTGGGGACTGAAAAACCATCCCTTCAAGACTG